>NC_081405.1:530306226-530661811 GCF_030272615.1 Cryptomeria japonica
GAGGGTTTCAAGGATGAAAATTGTAGGACAGGGATCTCAATCAAGAAGGAGGGTGTCATTGCCAAGGTGAGGACTTCAAATGTTGTTAAATTTTCTAGGGTTGCAATTTTATGACATTACATTTAGCCCCCACTTTAGTGGGAGTATGGCTTATGCCAATACTTTTGGTAAAGTAGAAGAAAGGAAGAGACGAAGATGAGATGTGGAGCAATAATAGAATGAGTATAAGACATCACTAACCTTAAGGGACAAAATCCCCCAATCTTAGGGTCTCAACTCATGCCAATATATGCAAGAGCACATAAAACAAAAAGGACAAAACAAACAAGACAAAGCACAAAAGACATACAACAAAAGAAAACACCCAAGACCACACATTGACTAGCCGAAGAGACCTCAATACTCCAATGTCCTAGCAACTAATTAAAACATAAGGACACACACCATCATATAAACACAAGTGATCATATAAAAGAGAAAAGATGACATCATCCATGAATCATCAATAGAAAAATTATGGGTTCATGAGATGAAGGAGAGAGAGGACATGAATACACACTTTGGTGATCCATGAGAAGAAAGGAGAAAAAGAGAGAAACCACTGATGTCTCACCCCTAAAACTAGGTGATCCATTGAGAGGACATGGAAAACTAGCCCCCAAAGTCTATCTAGGTGATCCATATAAGGGAGGAGAGTGAGAAAACCATTAGTTCCACCCACCCTCATGTGCGTGTGTGCAAGTGAGGTTCGAAGTGACTCATAGGAGTCTATGCTTGAGTATGCTATAACATGTATAGAATGTATACTACAAGTGTCAAGAAAGGTGTGACATCACTCTCTAAGAGTATGTGCTCTAGTTTTGAGAATAATCATCCTGAATAAGATAAAAGTGATGTCATATCTCTCTAAGAGTTTGTGCTTTGGTTCTGAGAATAACCCATAGTACAAGAGAAAAGCAACATCATCTTACTCTAAGAGTTTTTGCTTTGGTTCTGAGAATGACCCAATATACAAAATAAAAGTGATGCATCTTTATCTAAGAGGTTGCGCTCTGGTTCCAAGAATGTCCCACTGTACCAGAAAAGTGATGACATCTTTCTATAAGAGGCTTCCCTCTAGTTCCAAGAATGTCACACTATAAAATGCACAAGAGAAGTATAATACAAAGTAGAAGTGTGGTTTCTCGCCCTTAAGATGTCAACATAGGTTGATGTTGATATCTTAAGGAAATTAGAACAAAGATACCAACCTTCATCACAAAGAAGATATCTGCTATGAAACAATGTCATAAATCCAAGCAAGAGAGGGAATACTCTTCAAGAAAAGATAAGGTAGTTGGAAAGAGATGTCTTTCTATAAGTGTAAAGGAGATCCTTGGAGGAGAAGAGATATTTTTTCAAAAGACATCTTCCTCCAAGAGTAGTTGTCTTATACAAATATAACATCTTCTAGAAAAAAGCAAAGGAGAGAACAAGAGTGCAATCCTTCCTCCTAGTCCTAGGTGAAAGGGATTCTTGATGAGGGATGACTCACTTTTATCCCCAAGAGGGATGGGTGAATTTATCATAGATGTACATTAACAAGTGTGAAAGAGGTTGTAGTCAAGGACTTACACCTCTTGTAGAAGAGAGAACCTTTGAGCAAACCACCAACAGTTTTGCACAAGGAATGGCATCAAGTAATATAACTCACACCACCCACATAATAGGGAAAAGTGGATCCTTAGAGAAAGAGAGAGAGGGATTATTTCCCCCCAAGTTTAGGGACAATGAGAAGAACTTACACAATCTTCTAGAGATAGATTACACATAAACAAATGCACAATGTACTTTCATGAATGCATGGAAGGAAAGACATTAGTATATGTAAAATTCATGTCTCAAGAAGTGGTAATATTTGAAAGGAAGAGAGAAAAGGCATCACATATTCCAAAAGGGGGATTAATCATAAAATCATACCATTGTAAGAAATGATAGTCGCATATGAAAAATGTAGCTCCTAAAGGAAATAGTGATATATGAGATAAAAAGAAAGAGAAAGGAGTGAAAATCCTTGCCCCCCAAGTGAGGAGAACAAGGAGAAATATTACAAATCTTCTAATGGTGATTGTTTTCAAGTGATATGTCTTTCTACTGGAGAAAATCCTCTCAAGGAAGGGATACATACTTCTCAAGAGATCATTCCATGCTAAGGGGCATATCATACTTCTGAATAATTGAAACCATAGAAGAGGTAAATTTTCCAATAGAATGAAGGAAAGATAAAAAGTGCACAACTCATTAAAGATGCCCTTCTCCAAGAAAAGAGGAAAACCAAAGAACAATTATATGCTCAAATAAGAATAACCCTATGCAAGAAAAGAGATCTAATAATGAATAATACACAAAGATACAAATAAATGTATAGAAAGAGGAAGGAAAAGTGGACTTCATGTTGCTGCCTCAAAGTATGGGAAATTGAAAAAATACAACCACAAATGATAAAGAGCCCCCAGTTAAGTTGGCTAGTTATGTCATAGGGTGAAGAGAAACATGAAGGAAAAAGAAGTGCTAAGGTACTATGTTTTTGCCAAGAAATACAACTAGATCTATTGTAAGAAATTTGTGCATGATCATATTGCTTTTGAACAAATTTATTAAATGCATAACATTTTCCAAGAGAATGTGAGTACGAATCATGAAAAATATAATATTCAATACCCTTCTCCTGCTTAGGATTTTGGTTTTTATTTTGAGGAGGAAAAGAAATGTTCTTATCATATTTCAATCTCCAATAGATTCTTGCAACTAATCTTTTAGGATGGTAAATATCTTCTTGACATGAAGGAGAAGGATTGTTAGAAGAAGAAGGTTGATTATCCACAATTATAATTTTGCCACTATCTATGACATCTTGAATAGATTTTTAAAAATCAGGGCAATCATCAACATTGTGATCATGGGTTTGGTGAAATGAACAAAAAATGACGTTTTGAAGAAGAAGCATTCTTACGGACTCTTTTGATTTGTTGTCTTTGAAGATGGTTTTTAAGTTTTGGAGCCTAAGGAATTCATCCATAGAAAGAGGAGTACCATTTCCTAGGCCTCTTGTAGTAGTTTGTGTAGGAGGATTTATAGGGACACAAATTCCATGCTAAAATTTCCCAATTCCTTGTCCTTTAAAACCTTGCTTTGTCATTATATGAAAGCTATGACTATAAGAATGTTGCAATTGACTAGATGGATGAAAAATATCATGAATTTCCTTGAAACCCAATGTATAAGGAGGAAGAAAAGGATTTATAGATGAAGAAGAAGTGTCATGTGAAATGACAATCTCCTTTCCTTTATCAAGCATATCCTTTGTAGGAGATTGGGGATGGACATCTTCATCATATAAAAGCTCATTTTTAGTTATTTCTATATGAGGAATAAAATGCATGACATCATCTTCCCTAAATATACTTTGATGTTGGAGATAGGTCTTAGGAGAAATAAGGAGGATCTAAAGATGTAAGAATGTTGATGTTTTGATTTTGCCCCCCTTGCTCAAGGGTATGTGTATGAGGAGAAGATGAGTCCATATTACTTTCTAATGCTTTCTCATTTTTAGAAAGATAATTGGTTAAAGAATTAGGTCTCATCTCATCCACACAAGATATCCTAGGAGAGGTACAAGGGTTAGGATGTTTAGGTTTAGGATCTACAAAATCTTTAAGGTGATTAACATAGGAAATGCATTTTGTTAACAACATCACCATAATGCAGCAGAAATGATACATGAAAGCTTTGAGATCAAATTGAAAAGAGAATAATTTGGAAATCCTAACAACACAATATGATTGTAGTAAATATATGTGAACATTAATATAATCATATGCGAAAGAGCAAGAAAATCCAATTTATTAATTGTCATTGAAAGTCTCTTAATTAAAATTTGAATACATTGGAAAAGAAGATCTAAAATTAGGACCTTTTTATGAAAATTACTTTAAATTTGAATTTGATGAAATTTGAATTTGTATTTGACCTTAGAAGGTGTTAGAATTGATATAGTACACCAATTTTCTGGATTTAAGTAGAAAAATGGAGTCAATTCCATCTCCTGAAATTTTGGGAAAAAAGTCAAGGACTATGGCGAAACTGCACATGGTTCGACCAACATTTTTTGAATTTTTTAGGGATGATAGGTATTATGATATTATTGCGGAATCTAAAAAAACATCTAATTTGGAGATGTCTAGATTAGTCAAATTTGTAGCCAAATGTCAAAAATAAAAAAATCTTAAAAATTAGGGTTTTATTATTTAACCACTGAATTTTTAGAATAAAGATGTAGATTTGAATTGCAATTTTGAAATAAAAATCAGATCCGAAAAGCAAATAAAATTTTGCACTCTACAAGCTTAACTTTCTCAAAATGAAAAAATAGGGTTTCTATGTAATTAACCTCTAAAATTTGCAAATTGATCAAACTTGGAAATGAAAATTTGGAATTTAAACTATAATTAATTAGATCTAATGATAAGAAATCAGAATTAATGTGTAAGACATCGAGTTCACCAAAATGTAAAGTGTAAAAATTGGGCCCTAGTGACTCCCCACCTAGGAGAGAGAAAGGAAGTCACTAGGATGATTTTTCAACTTTACATTCAAAAGAGGGGCTTGAATCCACTAGATCCAAATCCAAGAGAGACAAGGATGTGAATTCCAAGTGGATTGCAAGGGTTGAAGTGTGATTTGCCCTCTTTTGTAAATAGGAAAGTTGATTTGTTGACTATGTGGAAAAGAGAGAGAAAATGAGTGAAATAAGGAGCTAATGGTTCATGATTGCATTGTAAGTTTGGATATGAGCTAATTAGACTGATATAGATCTGTTCTGCAAATATGGAGAGAATTCATCAGGACCATGGTGAAAGTGTACATGGTCCTCCAAAAGATTCGTGAAACGTAAGGGTTTTTCTGCCTCTATAAATGGAGTCCAAATCTAAAGATATAGTTGTGCACTTGCAACCTACACATAAAAAGAAGGGAAGAAGGGTTGTAGATAGTGATTTGCCTCAGTCAAACCCCAGTTGAGGAATCAACCTTGAAAGAAAGTAATTGCAAATGCTGAAATGTAAATAGTGGAAATGTATACCTTGTAGATCTACAATTTGTTGATGATGGTTGCTTTTCTTCTTGAATGTAATCACGTGTCGCATGAAATGGCATGTAACATGATAAAACCCTAACACACACACATACTTGCAAATGAATGTTGTAATGTTGCTCCAATGGATGAATGAAGAAGACTTGAATGCTTGATAATGATAATGAAGGTTGCCTAGCTTTCACTTCTCCTATTGTGTATTTCATGTATATTGTCCTTATATGCAAATGAGAAAAATCCACTCCCTTTTATGCATGCCTAAAGGATTAATTTTTAACCACCGAAGACCGACAAAGAAGAATTGTAAACCCCAAAGTCGGATTGTGCATATGAATTCAGGAAAACCCAACATAGGGCCACCCTAAGAGGTGGTGATAGGGGTGCCTTGCCCATGTCCTAGGGGACAGGGGTGCCACACCCCAGTCCTACCCTATTTTAGGGTCTGGATAGGGTTTAAGGCAAAAACAAAGCCTAGACAAGGAGGGTCTCAAGGATGAAAATGCAGGAAAGAGGTCTTAGTCAGGAAGAAGGGTGTCATTGCCAAGGTGAGGACTTCAAATGTGGTTAAAATTGCCAGGGTTGCAATTTTATGACACTACAACTGTCTATCGTGTCTTTTCATGCCACTGAGTAACCTACAATCTATGGATCGATGAACACCTCTTACAGAGAATCTATTCCATCAACGTCCTCCACATCATACTCGACCAACTCTCCTATAATCAAAATCCACAGAATCCAATAGACATCCTCGGGCGTCACTGTGATCTCACCCATTGATAAATATAAGGTCTTATGCTCGCTATGCCACCTCTCAGCCACCACGGTGAGTAGAGCCCTATTCTTTTGATAAGAAGGCATCTCTAATAGGTGAATCAATCCATAAGCCTCTATTGCTGCCAAATCATCAACAATCAGGTGAGCTCTCATAGCCAAGGTCTTCGAGTATCTCTCTTGAAGCTAGAGAACACCTCAATGGACCTATATCAAAAAAGAGGTATTATATCAGTTTATCTATCCTAAGAAATCAAGCAATACACAAATCAATCAAACAAGGGCATCTACCAAGTGACGAAAATCACAACATCACATGAGGAATATCTAATCAACCAATCAATCACTCAAGCATCATATCATGAATCAACAACATCATATCAAGACTCATCAAAAGTCAAGTACCATATTAACAACCAAGCTCCATATATCAAAAACCAATCAATTAGGATTCATATTGACAACAAGAACCATATCGAAACCAAGCTTCATATCAAGAATTAATCAATCAATCCCATATCAAAAATGAAACCAAGACTCATATTGAAATCAGGACCCATATCGACTTTGATCCATATTGAAATCAGGACCCATATCAACATTGACCCGTATTGAAATTAGGACCCATATCGACTTTGACCCATATCAACAAATAGACCCATATAAAAAACATACTCATATCAAAAAATTGACCCATATCGACAAACAAACCTATTTCAAAAATTGACCCATATCGACAAACAAACCTATTTAAAAAATTGACCCATATCAGAAATTGACCCATATCAATCTTGAACCATATCGACTTTGACCGACTTGATCCAAACCAAAATTTGAACCATCTCAAATTGACTCATATCAACACAAAGGACCCATAATGATGAACGATGACCAATCGATACCAAATCAACAAAATCGAACTAAACTGACACATTGACAAGGTGCAGAAACTCATAACGAACCTAAAAATCAAAATTACACATGTCAAAAATATCTCAAAATTCAAAAAATGGCACACTGTTTGATATGCGCTAAAATAGTAATTAAATGTGTTGTTTCAAATGTGCTATTTAATTAATCATATCGCTAAAAATTCAGCATATGTGCAAAAAATTTAATCATATGCGCTAAACTATTTCTCCTATGCACTAAAATCCTACTCATATGCGTTACACAACTAAACATATGTGCTATGATATTTATCATATGGATGAAAAGATAATTTGAATGTGCTAAAAGATACATCAAATGCACTAAAAAATAAATAAATTAAAATGGCAGAAAAATAAAACCCTAGCACTAAAAATTCAAAAATCTAGCAAAAAATAGCCAAATCTAACTCAAAAATTCATGAGAAGGGTTAGAAAATTGAACTTACGAGTGTATCGTAATCCGTGAGCCTTTGGAATCGTCAAACTCGCTCGAATCAATGATGATGGTAGGGGGTTCCATTTCTCCTCTCCACTCTAGAGCTCCAATCTTCAACTAAAAAGTTCACAAATGAGGTGGAAATGGGCCTTTGGAGGCTTATATAGCCTGCGATGATGCAGGTGATTGTGATGCCTTGGTGGACGTGTGGGGCATGTACGCTCTATTCCCACATATTCCTAACCCCATTTTTTGATATCATTTTTAATAAAATTTATCGAGCGATAAATTTTCAAAAAATCCAAAAATAAATAAATCCACAAACATCCAAAATTTTAAAAATCCAAAAGAAATTAAATTTTTTCAAATATCGCAAAAAATTGAAAAATTGCAAAAATCCGAAAATCGTCGTACTTTGCGCTGCTCCCTCGAAAACCATATTTTTTCTCAATTCATCACCTGAGGGGGTCATATAATCATTATCATATCGAATTTCTATATCAGTTTCATATCGACAACAGTATCACATCAACATATCATATCAAAAATCAATTTTTCATATCTAGGGAATCATATTGATAACTTTGGCGACAAATTGAGGATTTTCTTTGAATCAACATATGGGCACATGTTAACTCAAAGATGGGCAAAATCTAGACACCTAAAAGTTGCACAATGAATTAAGTGAATTTTATTAATTTAATTATCCCTAATTCTTTCAATTAAATAAATTAAGATTTAATTAATATCCCTATTCTTCTAATTAGCCTATTAATCAAATTAAAGATTTGATTAAACCCCTTTCTTCTAAAGCCTAATCCATTAATTAAAGTAAGGTTTGATTAAATACCCTTAGCCATTTAATTGAATAAATCTTATTTATTTAATTAAAATCCCTTTTTCTCCTTTTTTTGATCTCCATTTATCCCCTTTCCCATTTTAATTAAATCTACATTTAATTAAAATCCTCTTTGCATTAAAATAAATCAATATTTATTTGTAAATCCTTCCCACTTGCAAAATCCTACAAATGCAAGTTGCATCCCCTATTTTGGGTAAAATAAATCTTTTATTTACCCACTTGTAAAATCCTACATTCCCCTAATCATTCTTCTAGAAGCCTTATAATCCTATCCTAATCATGTCCTATTCTCCTAAATCATGTCCCATCCCTAAATTTTGGAGAGTCACTTCTCTAAATTTGGGGAAAGTCTTCAAAATGTGTTGAAGACTCTACCTTATTCAACAAGCTAACTTGTTGAGTTCCCCAAATCTATAAGGCTCTTACAAATTAGTCCCAAAAGTCTTCTAAGGTATTTAATGCCTCTTACAATCCCACACCCCTTAGCCATGATAATTGTCCCTTAACCATTTGCCATGTTGCATAAGAGTTTACCTCTTGGGTAATAGCATGCCTCCCTGCTTAATGACATTATCCAATGATGTCACTGTTAGTATTAACCGGTGACTAAAGGGGGGTGAATGAGTCAAAACTATTTATATGCAATTCAAACTTTCAAACTAACCGGTTTGCAACTATCCTTCCAAATTAACTTAAGCATTGTATTAATCATGAAAGCAGAGAACATCAAAGAAAATAAATTTTCATGCACAAATAAGCATCACATAACACTAGAAATTATATGTGGAAACCCTCAGTTAGAGGGAGAAAACCACGGTGGGAGAACCCACAATCTCTTTTACTACATTGAAAAAGAGTGCCCTGTTAAGAGCGTACAACCAATTCTTTCTGAGAACATCACCATGTTAGAAGTGACTGGTATCCAGTTAAGAATACCTTAGAACCTGTTAAAGTTCACCTTGCTAGAGGATTTTACAACTTCATATTAGAAGTGACTCTATTAAGAGATTTTACATAAAGAACCGGTTAAGGTTCACCTTGTTAAAGGATTTACAATGTTGCAATTGTTAGAAGGAAACAAAGATGATTGATTTGTTTGATGACACTACCTCTATCTCATAGATCCACTTTGCAAGCTCCGTTCTTCTAATTGGTGTCGGCTTGATCGATTCATACCTCTATCTATTGCACTCTATTTTTCTCCCTCTGTTAACATTCACATAGATCTTTTTCTCATTGACAACACTCACAATCATAATGAAGGATGTGAATATATTAGCCTTTAGTTCTGACACCAACTTTCCCTCCAAAAATCAAATTTAAAAATTTGTTATCGTGCCTCAAATTACTCTCCAAAAATCATTTCAAGATTATCAATCAAGACAACCATTCATGCCGATAAGCTCGCCGGTTGAAAAGGGAAGACTGTTGGTTCAACTGGATGTTATCTGGATGTTTCTAAGTCTATCAGTTGATACTCCTATATTGCCAGTTGTCACCTATGTACTGATCCAATTCTACCTAACCGGTTACCTCTTGTATACTAGTCTACTCACTTCTTAGCTGGTTACCTCCTATATACTGGTCTACTCACTAATTAGTTGATTAACCCCTATATACTGGTCTAGTCACTACTTAGCCGGTTAACCCCTATATATTAGTCTACTCATTGCTAATAGGAATAAGGAATCTTGTTCTTCACCAGTTACTCTTTACTCCTTTACTGATGGACTGTAGAGACTTAAAAGCTGATGTTACCAATAATGACAACCATTTCACGGGTCATACAAAATGCATCATAATGCCAACAAACTCCCCCTTTGGCATTGGTGGCAAACACTATAGAAAAGGTTCAATGACTTTGTTGTAAAATAGTCATGTATGTGTCGGTTCTGACCTCTATTTCATCTACCTCAACCTATATACAAACTCCCCCTTTTGACATCAATGACAAAGAATATACAAGATAATTCATGAGAATAAAGAAAAAATGTCTTTGAAATTTTCCTTAGCAGCTTGCAAAGAGGACTCCCATGAAGACTTCACCCATTTCATAGTGTTAAAGTGTCCACGCAAAACTGTAACAAAATCCTCCATATTATCTATTGTCTTACAATTAGGTGCACTTATGAAGTTTTTTTCTTCTTTGTCATTCCTTTTCATGAAATCAATGATCGGTGCAAGGTAGCACTATAGCTCTAATAGATTAAGAGCTAATTTATCCTCTTCCTCTTTTAAATTTTTGATTTGATGAGTTCTGTTTAACCTTTCCACTAAAGGTCATTGCAGAGCTTGTAAGAGGATCAAAAGAACCTATCAGATCTTGGATCTCCCTTTGAGTCTGAGCTCTTTTATCTTCAAGATCTTTTATTAAATTAGTGAATCTTGATGACTTGACCAATAATTGGATAACTTCCTGTATTATAGATTTGACCTCTTTAGTGCTGGTGGAGAGAAAATTTTCCAATTGATATGTGTTCCATTAATTTTTCACCTCTCCTTGTTTCATACCATCTAACTGCAACCTTCTCTAGATTGGTTGCCTCTGAACCGATTGCTTTGACAAGAGTGCCCAATTGATCAATGATGGGTGCATTGTCATCAACAACATTGTTAGGAATGAGATTAGATAGAATGGTCTTTGTAGTATGAAGAATTTTGGTCTTCTTTTTCTTTTCTCTAAGTTTTGCCTTTTTAGCTTGAAGTTTTAATTTTTTTTAAACTTTCATTAATTGTTTGGGGGCCATCTTCTTAATATCTATTACTAAGTCTTCTTCTTCTTCCTCCTCTATTTCTTCTTCCTTTTCTTCAGCCTCAACCTCAGGATGTCTATGGTGGTGAGTTTAGATTTCTTCTTTTCACTCTTCTTTTTTAAATCTAACTTCCTCTTTATCGGAGGAGTGTCCACTTTTTTCTTACCATCTTCAGGTTGACTGGATGAAGAATCCTCTTTCTTCTTGCATTTTTTCGATTCCTTGATCTCCTCTGTTTCCTTCATTTCTTCTTCCTTCTTTTTCCCTTCCTTCTATTTTTCTTCCTTCTCCTTGGTTTCCTTCTTCTTTGATTCTTCAATAGGTGGTATTGAATTTATCACCTTTGGATTTCCTTCGTTTGCACCTTTTTCTAACAAAAGAGGTTCATTGTCAGTATGATTTATTTTTACCGAAGTTCTATGAGGTTTATCTTCATAAGTTACATCTTCAACTATGACTTTATCTTCACCGGGATGCTTAGTTTGTGTGGTTCCCTTTACTGGTGAAACACCAATATCAATAGTTTCAATGGTTGATTTGTGTTCAACCGATTTCTCTACATCCTTTGTCAAATTAGGAATATCTAACACAAAATTACTGATGATAGCATCAACTTAGAAAAAATCAAAACCGTAAGTAGAGTCTTTGTCTTTATCTTTCCCTTTGTTAAGGGTAGCTACACCTTGGTCTTGTTTTGTTCCCTTTGTTATTTCTTCTTCAGCTTCCTTTTGCTAGCTCAACATTGTTTTCCATAAGGCAACACCCTCATCATGCACAACTTGGACATCTCTTATCGCCACTCTCCCTATCCTGTTCCTTATTTGAAAGTGTTGAATACATGCTTCTACCAATACAGATGCTTGATTATAATCAAGCTCATGTTGCACTTCCATGAGTGCTTTTATCCTATGCTCTTTCTCAATAGCTAAAGTTGTTTTTCATCTCCCTTCAATTTGATTTTGTAAGTTTGATGGAATTATTCCACATAGTTCATTGGGAGTTCTGTAGAACTTATGCAAGTTCTAGATAAGTGCTTCTTCAATTTTTCTTTTGTCCTCCTCATTGCAGAGTGAATATTTTCTCCCGACACTAGATAGACCTCCATACACTTTGATCCCATGGACCAATTCATCAACAATTGGAACTACATTTCTACCACTTCTTCTAACTTCTTTTATTTCCACATCTGATTGGGTGTAAGTGTTTTCACCCTCCTTTTCATCCTTCTGGGTCTTCTTATTATCCTTTGTGTCAACTATCCCTTCACACTTTTTCTTTCTTGCATATGTCACTCCTACCACTCTATCTTTACCTAGGGAAGATGCAGGAGTATCTGAGTCCTTTTCTTTTGTGTATGCTATCGACTTGCTGGATGTAGTATCCTTGTCTTTTACATTCGACATTTTCTTCTTTTCTCCTATTTGTTCTTTACCTTTGTTTGATTTGGCCCCTATTTGTTCACTAGTACCGGTGGAAGAAGTGGCTCTAGATGCTTCACCTCCATACTTTTTTTCTAGGGTATCAATCATTTTCCTTACCCTCCTTTGTATGATTGGCTTGTTAAGTTCCTATTTTATTTTGGAGCTTGCCTCCTCATAAGTTCCAATTTTTTTTGCTTTTCTATTTACTGGTTTAGATAGTATGTTTGCATACACTTTAGTAATGTCTTCCCCAACCTCATAACCCATAGTAGGTACCCAAAAGGTTCTAGGTTGAACCACTTGAATGATACAACAATTAGTGTCAACAAGAAAACAAATGTTGTCCTTGTACTTCTAAACTATACCGGTTGGGATTCTCTCTCTTTTGTACATTCGAATTTGGAATTATTTAAAATATCCCCACATTATTTCCCCAAAATTATCACCTAAATCCCTAATAATTTCACCTATTTGAACCATGATAGGTTTATCCTCAGACCACACAACATTGCCCTTACCGGGAAAGAAATATTGCACATAGAAGAATATACATACCAGTAATGAGCCATACTTGAATGACTATTTCTTGTCCTTCTTAAACTTCTGATCATCTCACAAATATCGTATGTTGTATCCTCCTTGATTATTTGATAGGCTGCATGTATAGAACTACTCGATATATTATTCATGTGGCTTGATTGATAGACCCTATAACCTAGCACTGCAGAAGCAAACCTCACTTCTGCATCCTCAATATGAGCGATTGTCATTTATCTCCTATCACATTGAGATTGAGTCAACTAGGTGACTTCAGTGGATGATATTGTTCTTACGGTTAGTGCTTCACTGATTGCATTAAACCCTATTACTCTTTGAATGACATCCTTTGTGATCTTGATCAATGCTTTTGCTTCCAACCATAGAAATTGATCATGCACTCTTCTTAATACATACCTAACCCAATTGACATGAAATTGATTGGGAAAATCAATAGCATTCGACAAACCCTTGGTCTTCAGATGCAAATATTCTGCCTTCAATAGATCATGATTATAGAACCCTTTGAATTCATTTCAAATAAATTTGTCTCCAAGTTCTTCAAGCTTACAATAGATGAAGGAGCGGATATCTTCAACCACTAACACACTGGAGGGAACAGATGATAGGGTACCGGTCATGTCAATCTCTCTAGCCTTCATAGGATGTAGTTTAAACTTGGGTTGTGGTTTCTTAATTGCTTCAACCAACACATGAGTCGATACAGAAGTTGCCATGATGAACTTCAAACAAATTATTCAAAACATGGTTTGAATACTTAGAATACCTTCTCCTCTAGGGTTGCCAATGACCACTATCACATTGCTTGATTACTTTGCACAAATAATGCTAGCAAGATTTTGATCGCCTTAGGTCACATGAGAGCTCAACAATGTTCACAAGAAAGAAAGGTAAATAAAATGTATTGTCATTTTTTTATTTATTCGTTAAGGTTTATCGATTCTTCAATACAATGACTAGTTAGAACAATTTTGACCATTTATAACTTAAGGTATACTGATTAACTTCTTACCAGTTGCTTGTTACCGATACTGGTACACAAACAACATTTACACTAACCCTCAAAATATTTACCAAATAAGAGCTTTAAACAAAATTTTATGCATCTAAACTATGTAGATAGACATAACCTCATATCGATTGAGGGGATTCAATAATGATCTTACCATATGTGCTCCCCCTGAGTATCAATATATGTAGTTTGAGGAGGAACTATCATCACTCATGGATGATGACTTAGTTTTAGAGTGATTCTCTCCTTTTCTTCCTTCCTTCTTAATCCATGTCTTTTTCATTTCATTCCTCACTTCTTCAATTGTCTTCTTTCCTTTCAAGTCATTTTTCCCTTTCTTTTTGCCAAACTAGTTTCTGTCTTCAAATCGGTTATAGGATCGGTTCCCTGCATTCTTTGGATAAGTGACCGATCTTATGGAAATTGAAACATTCTATACCAGTTGTCCTCCATGGTCTTGCATTATTTCTCTATCCCATTCTCATTCTACAATAAGCTGCACCATGACCAAAATTACCACAAGTAGAATAGGTGGCATGGAACAAGTGGCATTGAACTGATTACTCCTTTTATTAGGTCTAACTGGTTTGAATGGTGATCTTGATGCATTTGACTTGAACATGCAATCTTCAGCTTTGTGTCCCTACTTATTGCATGTAAAGCAATATCCATTAAAGCTTCTTCTATTAGACATGTTGCTAGATCGAGATCTACACTTATAAGCAGTGTGACCATACTTGTGACAATTATAGCAATAACCATCAAAGGTGAAAGACTTATTTTGACTGCTCGGTTGATTTCTACAGACATTATACTTATGATCCGGTTTACCACAATGATTGCAAGAAGAATTAGAAAACTTCATACCTTTCATTCATGAATTGTTCCTTTTATCATCCTTCATCCTTTTGGATTTAGACGATTCTCCAGTTTCCATAGGACCTGTACCGGAGTAACCAAGACTGGTTGTCTCCTTTGTTCTCCTCTGAGCTTTTAATTGTTCATCTATCTTCTCAGATATTTCATTAAATTTCCTAAGCTTTTCATTTCTCTCATTTGCAATTTTCAACTCATTTTTGAGTTGTTCAATCTCTTTCATCATCTTCTCCTTGTCCTCTGCTTTGTCATGCAGATGCTCATGCATGTATTCATTCTCTTGAGTGAGAATTCGGATTTTTTCATTTTTTTCAATGATGATTGCATCATTTTCTCTTAGGGCTTCTTCAACAAGCCTTTTGGATTTTTCATCTTTTGACAAAACTTCTTCTGCTATCCTGTTGGCTTCTAGTATTTCAGTCACTCTCAGGGCTTGAATTTCATGCTCTCTTTTTAGATATGTGATTTCTTCAGTCAACTTCTTATTCTTTTCAATTATTCTAAGATTACATCTTCTGCTTCTTTAGATTAACTCTATTCAAAGAGTTGATCTATGATATCTTGACTCTCATTTAGTTGTAGAGCTAGTTCCTTTCTTTAAGCAATTGATTTTATCAATCTCTGCTTTAGATGAGAAATCATTTCATTAGCTTCATCAATCTTCTTTTGATACCAGTATTCCTCCATGATTTTTTTCCTCAAGCTGTCAAAATTTTCTTCAAAGGACCTAGGCTCTGATACCAATTGTTAGTATTAACCAGTGACTGAGAGGGGGGGGGGGTGAATCAGTCAAAACTATTTATACATAATTCAAACTTTCCAACTAACCGGTCTGCAACTAGCCTTCCAAATTAACTTAAGCATTGCATTAATCATGAAATAAGAGAACATCAAAGAAAAGAAATTTGCATGCACAAATAAGCAACACATAACACTAGCAATTATACGTGGAAACCCTCGATTAGAGGGAGAAAACCATAGTGGGGATAACCCACAATATCATTTACTACAGTGAAAAAGAGTGCCCTGTTAAGAGCTTACAACCAATTCTTTCTAAGAACATCACCCTGTTAGGAGTGACTGGTATCCAATTAAGAATGCCTTAGAACATATTAATGTTCACCTTGCTAGAGGATTCTACAACTTCATATTAGAAGTGACTCTGTTAAGAGATTTTACATAAAGAACCAGTTAAGGTTCACCCTGTTAAAGGATTTACAATGTTGCAATTGTTAGAAGGCAACAAAGATGATTGACCTGTTTGATGACACTACCTCTGTCTCATAGATCCACTTTGCAAGCTCTGTTCTTTTGATCGGTGTTGGCTCCACCGATTCATACCTCTATCTGGTGCACTCTATTTTTCTCCCCCTATTAACATTCACACAAATATTTTTCTCATTGACAACACTCACAATCATAAATCAGATTAAAAAATCTATTATATTAGCCTGTAGTTTTGGTGCCAACTTTCCCTCCAAAAATATAATATATTAGCCTTTAGTTTTGGCACCAACTTTCCCTCCAAAAATCAGATTCAAAAATCTATTATTGCACCTCAAATTACTCTCCAAAAATCATTCCAAGAATATCGGTCAAGGCAACCGTTCATGCCGATATAGCCTTTAGTTTTGGTGCCAACTTTCCCTCCAAAAATCTAATATATTAGCCTTTAGTTTTGGCACCAACTTTCCCTCCAAAAATAAGATTCAAAAATCTATTATTGCACCTCAAATTACTCTCCAAAAATCATTCCAATAACATTGATCAAGGCAACCGTTCATGCCGATAAACTCACCGGTTAAAAAGGGAAGACTACCGGTTCAACTAGATGTTATCGGGATGTTTCTAAATCTATCAGTTGTTGCCTATGTATCAATCCAATTCTACCTAACGAGTTACCTCCTGTATACCAGTCTACTCACTGCTTAGCCGTTTACCTCCTGTATACCGATCTACTCACTACTTAGCCAGTTAACCAATGTATACTAGTCTAGTCACTTCTTATCCGGTTAACCCCTGTATACCGGTCTACTCACTACTGATAGGAATAGGGATTCTTGTTCTTCATCGATTACTCTTTACTCCTTTAACAATGGACTATAGAGACTTAGTTGATGTTGCCAACAATGACAACCATTTCACCGGTCATACAAAATGTATCATAATGCCAACAGTCACTCCTTGAGGTTATCCTTGATTGCTTGTTTAGCATCTAATGCTTGTTTAGAATCCTCTAAAGGTGACATTTGTCAACTTGGTATTGGATTGAATCCTTCCCATGGATTGATAACTTTCAATCCTAGCTCTTGTTGAGATTACTTAATCTCAACCATCCATTTCTCTATTTTGCCTATAAATAGAGCCCATTCATTATTCAATTAGTCCAATCCTTTTGTGCATTGAAATTATAGTCATTTTGTAGGTTAAGGAGCTCATCTTGTCACCTTCAAGCATCAAACAACATCTAACTTAATTGCATATCTTTTCATAGCATCTTATCTTCATCTAGCTTGATTAAATCATTTAATATTCAATTTGGAATCAACCTAGTTTCATATCATCTTCATCATATTGAGCATTTAGTCTTGCATCTTCCATCCTATCTCTCATCCATCATCTCACTATTCACTAGGATTTTAGTTGCATTCATTTTGATCCTAGAATCATTTAAATCTCATTCTCTAGGTTGTCATACAAGAGATCAAGTTCTCTTCCAAGTGAGGGCCACCTTGAATCTTAGGAATCTTTAGAGATAGAGGAGCATGAAACAATTTTGAGAGTTTAGATTCACTAACTTTTTTTATTGATTTCTAATCTCTAATGCACAGTTCTATGTGTGCATTTGAGTTATTTTCCTTGCAATGCAGGTTGATCCCACATTTCCAGCACACACTTACTTATCTTGGATTCTACACTTAAAGTTCCTAGTAAGGGATTTTTTTCGATGCATCGATGATAAAATCCCTCAAGAGGCCTCCCAACCTTTAGAACAAAGGATTTTCACATCATAAAGGTATTGGAGGAGGGATATCAATGAACACTACCATTGGAGGTGATTTTTATCACCACCACTTTTGATTATAATGGGTTGTAATACTGAGCATTAATCATTCCCACTTAGTTCATTCCCCTCTCACTAGCCTTATGGGCTTCTCGGGAGGGCAGGCCTACTAAAGGATTTAGCCTATTGTGATAAATGAAAGAGTGAGTTTAGCTTTTGATCACCCAATTAAGGGGAGAGCATATGCCTATCACTTTGCAAACAAAGCATACATAGTGTTATGTATCCCTTTGAATTAAACTAGATTCCTAATTTAACCAAATGAAGTAACCTTAAACCCCTGCAAACACCATTAGTAGTTTTAAAATGTCTTTGACAGTTTATAATGTACTTACAAAACATAAAAATGCAGATTAGTCTCAGAATTTTAAAATTCTAAAAAGAAAATTAGATGCACTAAAATAGAAAGCATATGCGCTCATATTTCCATTAAATTCACTAATAAAATCAGCAAATGTGCTAATAAAATAATTCTATGCGCTATGCTGCTAATTAGATGCCTTGAAAGTATGACAAACATAAAATATAATCAAATCTTGTATATGCACAAAAACATGTAGTATATGTTGGAATCAAGGAACACTAAGAGGGGAGGGTGAATCAGTGTTCTACTAGTAAATAAATTTTCAAACTTATTCTCAAACCACCAAAAGAAAATGCAAGAAAGTAAAATGTAGGAACATAAGATAATCAACCACAAAATCATAACACTAGGATTTTATGTGGAAACTTGGAAAGGGAAAAACCATGGTGGGATTGGAACCCACAATATTCATATATTGTGATTAGGAGTACATAAATATTATATAAGGGGAATGCACTTGCATTTAAGCACACTACCTAGAACCAAAGGTTCAATTACAATATGGAAATCTCACTGACTTACAAATAATTTACAATAATAACTACAATGATTTAACTCCAAAATAGCATCAAACAATGTCTGGATGAGTTCTGGTTAAGTGCAAAAAGTTTGAGCGTAACTGCTTTGTAACTCTGCCATGTTCTTCTTCTGAGTCAACTACTAGATCAAGAATGTGCACGTGAAACCACACTAAAAAGGCTTCTTGATCAATACTTGATCATATCACACACCAAAAAAATCTTCTACATCGGTCATATATATCCACTCACGAAATAAAACATTTATCAAGTCAACCATCCATATTATGCAATGTAACGTGTAACCAACTGTCGGCTTAGACCAGATCTCTAAAACATATGTAGATCAACCAAATGCTATCAAAATTATTTCTACATGTCGACCCTATCACCCCATACATGAATCCGACCACCACAATCACTGCAAAGATTCTAGACTAAAAGTTCTCTACTATCCTGAGATACCGGTGATAGATTACCAAATCACTCCCTCTACTAGTTACCAAAATCTATTACTACCGGATAGGATTTCCATGAAGAGTTTCCATAAATGACAACCCTAATCCATTATCCATGCATTAATATCCATCATATTATCGAATAAAAATTCCTAAGGCTCCCCTTAGACCAAAAACTCAAAAACTTGTATCATTCTCTGTGCATTTTTCACTCTACTCTCCCCCTTTGGCAACAATTCCAAAGTTGAGGTGCTTCTCAAAACTTATATACAATGGTATATAATGGATAATCTATACATACTTGAATATATCTGCAAAAAGGGTCTTCAAAATCCTAAGTGGGTATCCCACCCATTCTCCATGTTGTCTAAAACTATGATGAAAACACTGAAAACATAAGCATATATCTCCACATATTTCAAGTCTATCAGAACTGGTTGTGCCATTGGATTCATGCAATCTACTTTGTTGCTTAACATGGTGTCCATTTGGGGGGCAATAAGGTTCTGGAGTTCACCAACCCACCTCACTATTCTATCCTTTTTTGAATTTAGGCTTGAGATTTGATCAATTAGATCCATCACTTGTCCTTCTATACTGCTCATAAGGACTATGTTGGAATCAAATGATTGAGATATACCATCAAGATTGCCTTGGAAAACAGTGATTTGCTTGTCTATATCTGATGTGAATTTGGGCAATATGAGGCATGACTTATATATCTTTCCTCCTCACTCAATACCTTAGAGATTGTTTGCAGTCCTTTGTTCAATCTGGCCCTATTATATTCAATCATCTTCTAGAGTTTCTGCATATGCACCTCCTTGAATCTATCTAATACTTGCTCAGTGGTTGCTTTTTCCAATGACTCAAAATTGGTACTGATATTATTAATCAACTGTAACAGCCTATCAAAGGGGTTAGAGTTTGGATCTAATTTTTTTTCTGGTACCATCTTTTGAAAAACATTTACAAACATCCCAATCAACTTTTTGTCCTCACTCTTAGACTTAACCAAGTCTTGATTAGCTTGAGCTTGAACTGCTGCAACAACCATCAGCCTTTCAGTAGGAGACATCTGCCCAATGTTAAGAGGTCCATCAAAATTGATGGAGATTTGAGGTAAAATCCTTTTCCCTTTTTCCTTTAGTGTGTCATTTGCCATGGTTACCAGAACATCATCAACTTTCTATTTTCCCTTGTTGACCTCTTCGCCCTTATCTTGTACCTTGACCTTCTCTAATTCCTTTTTTCCTACATCTTTTCCTTCAACATTTGCACCAGTGACACCACTTGGAGAAATATCATCTTTTGGTGTCTCTTTAGCCTCTTCAACTTTTTCTTCCACCATCTTCAAGTTGTCCTTGTCAACCAAAGGATTTTGACTATCTTCTGCATCAAGGGTTATATTGGCCTAATCATCTAGATCTATGTTTGTCTGATTTTCACCCTTCTGATTACTAGGAGCACCTACCTATACTTTCAGAGGGGAAGTATCTTCCTTCAAAGAGCCATCATAAAACTTGGGGTTGATTGGAACCTGATTGATCTTTAAGAACTGTAATAGGTGAAAAATGATGAGGGAAGATCAAGTGGAAAGCTTTACTCCCTTCAAAAAAGGAATGAAAGTTTCACAAAGGATTCCCTTCAAATTTTCACACATTACATTCAAAAGAGGGGTTGAATTCACTAGATCCAATCTGCAATGATAAGAGATTGAATACTAAGTGAATTGCAGTAAATTTGGAAAGTATTAGGAAAGTAAATTAACCCTCTTTTGTATTAGACTAGTTGAATTAAGCAAATTGAGACTAAGTGCAGAAATGACAAAGAAATGATTATATCTTGAGATAGAGATGTGGGATGAAGTTGTGCACCTGGAATTAGCATTAGAATGTTGAGACAAATCTTCCCTGTAAATATAAGCAGCAATTGTAGGGACCATGCGTAATTTATGCACGATCCTCCAAAAAATATGCACACTAAAAAGGGTTTTTCCATCTCTGAAAATGAAGCCTAAACTTGAAATTACAACCATGCACCTGCAACCTACACACAGAAAGGAGAGGGAAATGTTGTTGGGATTGGGGGTTTACCTTTATTTTAAACCCCCTTTTGGAATTAATCAAGTGGTTGTAAAATGCTGCAAATAAATGAAAGGAAATGTCTAAAGTAAAATCCACCTCAAGAAGGGGATGTAATTGAAATGTTGATACCTTTGTAGATGAATTTACTTGAATGGATATGTTAAATAGGATGTCTTGAATGTTGATAGAAATATCCTCTTGAATGGTTGAATCCTTGTCTTGAATGCAACACCTAGCCTTGAATGGAGATTAAATGCTCAATGCTTGAATGCTTGATGATGATAATGGAGTCCTCTCACTTGTTCACCTTACTTTTGCTTGCACTTGATTTTTCTTATTTTCTCTTATGAAAATAGGAAGGGAAGTGCTCCTTATATACATGCCAATTAGGGGTGTTGAGGTAATTTCCTATCTTAGGCCGACATAGAAAAACCTTTTCCCACTCACAAATTGATAGGCCCAATGCAAGGGGGGATCAAAGGGGGCCAAAAATAGGGCCAGGAAAAGGGCACCACGCCCTTGTCTTGAGAGGATAGGGGCACCATGCCCTTGTCCTACCCTAACTTAAGATAGGTAGCAACAAGAAGGCAATATAGAATGATGAAAAATGCAAGTTTTTGATGTCATGAGAATGTTTTGGGTCTCTGATCAGGCTTAGGGATTCGTCTGCTAATGCAAAGACCCAAATGTGGTTAAAAATTGCAAGGGTCAATTTATGATGCTACATTTAGCTCCTACTTTAGCGAGAGTATAAGTGTATGCCAATACTACCAGTAAAGTACAAGGAGACAAGATTGAAAGACTTTCACCATGTCAAGGAGGAAAGATATACCAATCCCCCAGTGGACTAAGGATCTTATGACTTTGATTGAAAAAGTAAAAGTGAATATCAAGAGAGAGAGAACCATGACTGCAAGTAGTGAAGTTCCCCTCACTATGAGTCATGAAAAGAAAAATACCAAAAATTACAAAGCAAAAGCCAAAGCCCCCACGTTAAAGCAATCACTCATGCCTTATCAAGAGCGATTGCTTTAAGGTAGGATACACCTAAGAGAGAGAAAGAAAGGGAGCATGTTATTGCAAGGATTTATCCCCCAATCAAGGAATAAACCCAAGGATAATGAACACAAAACACAAAGCATGAGGTGGATTCACTTTCCTCAGGGTCAGTATGTTGTATGATAGCTCATGTATATCATGTATACATATGCATATAATAGTCCTCATTCCCCAAAGAAAGGAAACCAACTTGGAAGAAAGGGAACACATGTGTATTTTGAGTCAACATGAAAGAGACCAAAAGAGATCTCAATGGTTTGCATCGTCCTTAAGTAGACATTACTAGGGAAAACAAATAGAAGAATAGGGATACATGTAGAAGAATGGTCACAAAAGAGAAATAAATGAGAGAGGTAGAGGATCTATGGTACTAATGCAACTACTCTATCATGACATCCACCTCTTGATCTTACTGACCATTATTCTTGGAAGGAAGGAAACATGCTAGAGTGACACCAAGCACAACAAATGAAGCGATCACAAGATCCAAACAAGGAATATGCTCATGTGCTAAGTCACTTTGTTTATTTCAAGGAGCTAGGATTAAGGCTTTTTAAAATTCTATAGATAAATGATTTTCAACATCAACATATTCATATTCACTATCATAAGCATTAGGAGTTGTATTGCCATCATGAATAACATTTTCACCCATTTCTTCATCAAGATTTATAAAAAGAGGAGCTCTAACATGAATAGAAGTAAAACAATCACATGTTTTTTGCAACTTATGATTTGGAGATTTAGGTTCAAAATCTTGCTTAGGATAAAATAGAATCATGTCAATTGTTGGTTTTTTGGGATATTGAATAGTTTGAGAAATAACTTCACGAGCTCTTGCATGACTTTTTCATCAGCGTTCTCTCACACAACAATTCTATCTAGTTTTAGCGAAAGGCTGAGAAGACTGAGGTATATTTGTTGAAGGAGGAATATTCTCATCTTTTGAAGTGGATGTTTAAGTTGAGGTCTTTTAGGTTGGACAAGAGGAGAGGCAGATCTCTTCTCTCTATAAGAGGAAGGAGGTGTAAATGCACCATATAAAGGAGGAATGTTTGGCTTAGGAAGGAGACCAGGTCCATCATGAGGAGGAGGTGTAGGTATAACCTTAGGAGGAATATTATTGTTCTTCTTGGGAGAAGGCATGGTTTCATCCATAGGAATAGGTTGGGAATCTTCCTTTGGAGGAATATTAGTTCTATCCATTAGGGGAAGGACTTCATCTTAAAGAATGATGGGAATATCAAGTGTTGGAGCTCTAGGTTGGCTTAAGGATAAAATCATATCTTTCTTTCATTTTTGATAAGATTGAAAGACAACATCACTTCTTGGTGGAAGAGATTCAAATTGTTGAGGCCAAAAGTAATCAATAGGAACACCTGGGATTCCTTCAATTGGTCGAAATAAGCTATGGTTAACAGTTATGATTTCTCCATTATGTGGAAATTTCAAACACTTATGGATTGGAGAAGCAATAGCCTTCATGGAAGATAGCCAAGGGTAACCCAACTTCACATGGAATTGTTTAGATGAAGGAATGATAAAAAAGTTGACATCTATAGATTTGGTATGAACCTCAATAGGAAGTGTGATAGAACCAATAGTAGGACAAGAAAATCCATCAAATAACTTAACGACCACATTAGTATCATCATAGATTGGTTGATGCAAATGTAAATTATAAGATATACTTTAGTGATGACATTAACCATGCAAGAGGGATCAATAAACACACCATGACAATGTTTACCTTGGAGCTTTGGAACTATGTATAAAGGGCCATCAGGTGCCCTAATGGTCTCACTAGGATCAAATGTAATACATGGATCCTTAGGTGTTTCTTGTTTCTCTACCAAATTAACCACATTTTGAGCTATAAAAGTGAAATTAGTAGGAGAGAAAGAAGTGTGTTCAATCTCAATCATGTTAGAGGTATGAGTGGTTAAAGGATCAGTGAAAATCTTAAGATTTTGATTAGGAGTTACTAATTTGTTTCCCTTATCATTCACACCTGCCATAGATATAGTATTATTATCAATCAAGTCTTGAATCTTACATTTTAATGCAAAAAAAAATTTCAGTATCATGACCAGGTTGACGATGAAATTGACAAAAAGAATTATTATCAAAGCTAGGTGAAGTTGCTTTAGAAGGATCAAATGGTTTTATTGGAGGAAGTTTGATAACATTTCTTTGTAACAAATGAGACATGATGCTATAAAAAGATTCATTCAAAGGAGTAAATTATTTATCTTTTAAAAAAATTAGAAATAGGATGCACACCTATTGTACCATTCACATTGTTGTTGTTGGTGGTGTCATTGAATTTGATGAAGCCTTTGTTTGGTTTGAACTTCGTAAATGGTTGTTGAGAAATCTCACCCTTATCACTTGGAGCCATAAGAATAGAATGCTCCATTTGGCTCACAACTAGTTGATAATTGTGAAGTGTTGTGCACAGCTGCGGAAAGGAAGTAAATTCAAAAAAGAGAACTTTTTCCCTAATATCTTTTTAAAAATTAGAAATAAAAATTATTTGAATATCATTATCAGACACTGGAAAAGAGATTTGAGAATACAAATTCTTGTATCTGCTAATGAAATCAGTCACTTTTTCTTTGACACCTTTTTTACAATGCATTAAATCAGTCAAAGTGATTTTAGGGCCTATGTTGTTTTGAAATTGTTGAATAAAATCATTTGCTAATTGTTGAAAATAAGTAATAAAATAAGAAGGCAAATAACAATACCATTGTAAATCCTTATCTCTTAATGTTCTAGTAAACAATTTGGCAAGCAATCTTTGATCATGAGCAAAGTCAGTACACAAAGTTTGGAATGTTTTGACATATGTTAAAGTATCACCTTTTCTATTATAGAGTTCCAATTGAGGGACTTCAACATTTTTAGGAGGGACAACTCTAAAAATATCAAGAGAAAGTGCGCTTACAACATCAAATGTGGGCACACTAAACTTGGATTGACTCATTGAAGCAATTTGTTGTTACAATGAAGACACACTTTGAGCAAGATTATTAATGGTTTCTTCAGTTGATGAATTTATGTTAGACATGTTTGATTGAGAAGGTGGTGTTTGTTGGCTTGATGATGTTGATATAGTTGTAATAGGTTGTTTGATGAATTTGTTTGTGTTTTTATTGATGGAAACCATGTTTGTTTAGTCATCTAAGTCATCTATACCAAGTGGTATAGCCTAACCGGTGGTGGAATCCATTAGAGGAATCTATTAGACAACAAAACTACTAAGTTACTATCAACCGGTAAACGAGAACAAAGCAATGATCAGCTGACTGGTACAAACAATTGGAGAAGAGTTAGATGTTACAGTATTATAGGAGTATTGGAGATAGGAACATAGACTTTTGTTCCAAACCGCATCAGTAGATTTAGTGTAATGAGCGAGTTATGAAGGATTTTCCAGTCATAGCCAGGAAGAACAGAGAACCGATATAGTAGAGATAGTTTGATCGGTAACCAATTGACTTATTGCAATGTTTTCAAGTTATGCATTGTTTTAGCGACATAAGAAAAGTGTAATGAGTGGGAAAATATAAAAGGTGACTAGATTCAATGAACCTAAATAATTGTTCCAAGATTCTTAACCAACTTAATAAAGTTATTAATAAGGTGAT
The DNA here is from genome assembly GCF_030272615.1 of Cryptomeria japonica. NCBI lineage: Eukaryota > Viridiplantae > Streptophyta > Pinopsida > Cupressales > Cupressaceae > Cryptomeria > Cryptomeria japonica. Next base: position 530,332,185 of record NC_081405.1, read on the forward strand.
GTAAATTGTATGATTTGATGTATCAAGAGTGAGAATTTGATCACATGGCTAAAGGAGAATTTAGGGTTTGATGTTTAGTCGATGATAGAATCTGAGAAAAGTGGATCTAATTAGGCACAAAGGTGCTAACTTCATATCAATTGAACTTGTTGTCTTCCTAACAGTTGCAGCAAGAAAATCCTCTAACAAGGTCACTTCTAACAGGGTGTGGTAAGATCCTAGTAGGTCCAAAGGTGAGATCCTCTAAAAAGGTGACACATTATTTTGTGTTTGTAAATCCTAGTAATGTGGGTAGCTCCTAATAGGGATGGGTCCTAATAGGCCTTATTAGATAGCTCTTAACCGGGCTAAAACACTCTTAAACGAGTGTGCCCCTAACCAGGTGATTGTATGACCTTAACCAGACAGATCTCTATACTATATATAGTTGATCCTCATGGGTAATATTTCCCACCGTGTTTTTTCCCATTTGGGTTTCCATGTGAAAAATAATTGTGTTATAGTTTGCATGCTTTGTTGGATGTTTGCTTATGCAGTTACATTTCTTGCATGCTTATTGATTTTCAAGTTGGTGAAATTTGTTATCAGATTTATTAAGTTTTTTCTTGCACTGATTCACCCTGCTCCCTCTCAGTGCCTTATAAGTTTATCAATTGGTATCAAAGCCTAATTCCCTTAATTTGTAACTATTTGGGAAGGATCTCTAAGGCTAACATGGGGGAAGGTTCAATGAGTTACAAAGAGCTCTCAATCAGACTTGTAGAACCTGAAGAAGCCCATGATGCACTAAAGGTCAAGTACAAAGCTTCATTGGCAAAGAGAAGAGAGTTGGCTAAGCATTTTTTGGAACTCAGTGAAAGAATTTCATCTGAGGAAGAAAGCATTGATGCCTTGTCTAATGAGGTGGAAAAGCTAAATGATGAAAAATTAAATATGAGGAGAGAGTTGGAAGCCCTTACCATCAGGATGAGCCAAGAGTTGGAAGCCAAGAGGATAGCTGAAGATAAAATAAGAGATATGAAGAATGAGATCTTTAAGCTGAATGAGGAGAATGGTACCCTACATGCACATCTTCATGAGGAAAGAGAAGAAAAAGAGGAAATACAAGCTAATCTAGACATGGCTATGTCTCTTAGAGAAATTCTTACAAAGAAGAATGAGGAGCTTACCAAGGAGTTGGCTAATGCAAATGAGTTACTAGCTAAATTCAATAAGAGCACTACTATGCTTGATGAGAAGATTCAGTTACAAAGGTAGAACATAGATACACATGGCTTGGGATACATAAACTTTGAACAAGGAGAGCCATCTGGTACCAAGGACACCATGCATGAAGCCAAATCTGCACCAAAGATCAAGAAGAACAATGATAAGAGAACCTACAAACTAGTATGTTTTAACTGTCATAAGGTAGGTCATATTGCAAATGTTTGTAGAAGTAGATCTAGTACTTTTGATGGATATAGACCTAATGCATATGAAGGATATAAGCCTAGTACTTTTGATGGCTATTGCTTCAATTGAAACAAGTATGGGCATAGAGCTGTTGAGTGCAGGTCAAGAGTGAACAATTAGAGATCTTACATGGATCAGAGGTCTAATGGTGAATGGAAAAGATTTTACAATAACTAGAGGAATCCTACTTGGCAGAGACCTTATGTGAACCAGTCTAGTCCATATGAAATGGAGAATAGATGGAATGTGACATGTTCAATCTGTCACAACTATGGTCATGTGTCCATGAATTTCCAAAGAAGAACTTATAGAAACAATGTTGGACCCTGGAGAGCATCTAGAATGACATGTTTCCACTATCACAAACTGGGACACTTTGCAAGGTTTTGTAGAGATAGAATGAACCAACCGATTAATCAGTTTATTAGCTAGAAAGGAAAGAAGAAGGTAGATGTGGAAGAAACCAGAAGTGAGATGAATAAGATATGGAGGAAGAAAAGTGAGGAGAGACCATCGGAAGACTCCAATTCTTCACCTAGTGTGGAGAATCCTTCACCATATATCTAACTTATGTATGAAGCTTAGGGGGAGCATAATGTCAAATCCATTTCTAGACCCCCTAAATGGTGTACGGTAAGTCAAATCTACATATTTTGATGTTATGAACCGATTTTGAACTAGTGACATCTCAAAGCAGTAAATTGGATGTGATATGTCAACGAATAACAAGTTTTAGGTTTGGATGGTGATTAGGGTATGTTTAATCGGTTTAGCATTAAATGTAGTTGGTGAAAGGCAAATAAAAGGTGTTTTACAATCTTATTTCTTACTTAGAATTCTTGAGATAACATTCAAAGAGTGACAAAAAAGAGAGGAGCATATGATTGCTACTTTGGTGAAGTTGATAGCAGATTGTGAAGATTTGTGGATCGGTGAAGTGCATTCAGACTAGAAACCCTAATTATGAATAAGTCTAAAGGTATTTATCTGTAAATATGAGTCTATGTTTGATTTTTTACAATGGATACACCACATATTGTTGATATTACCAAAAGGCCTTGATCAGAGTTTAAGAGACATCCTCATAAGTTCATGGAGATAGATCCAATTGGAGCCCTATCCAGTGTACCCTATAGAGTTTTACCTGTTGAGGACATCTGATCTTACATTCATTGCAAACTGGAGGACTTGGGAAGATTTTTCATCTTTGATCAATACTTAATACTGTATGATAAACAAGGAGTGATAAAGGATGAATTCAGAAGGGTATCCGATAAGGGTTTTCACCATGCTACAAATTTTATAGATCATTTTGAAGAATAGCATGTGAGATATATTCTGAGCAAGATTCACGATCAAGGTTGGATAGACCAGACAAGATCATAAAAGAGGCTATCCATGCTATCACCAGATTATGGGTGATTGATGAAGTTCCTATTTTTAGATCAATCTTGAAGGATGAGGTTATTTGACTAACAAAGTTGAAGTGGGATGGTCGTGCCATGACAATGAATAATATAGATGATCCAGAAGTAAAGTTTGCATCCATGGTCATTGGCTACAAAGTATACCATTCAAGTGAAATGAATAGCATTCCTGGAGCTGCTATCGACACATCTTACCAGATGTTGAAAGAAAATGCTAATTATGACCTAGCAAAGGCCTTGAGAGCCCAACTGATATTGAATCTTGAATCAATCAAGAAGGACAAGTGACAAAAGTTTAAATTTGGTCAATTAATTATTGGATTGTTCTTCTACTTCCAAAATTACCTTCTTGGTATAGGTGATATCCAATGATCTGAGGATACATTGGTAGCCCTACAAATCAAGAACAACATTAAGATGCTTAGCAATAAGTTTACTAAGATTATCTGGGGTTACTTGAAGGAATTCTAGAAGAAAATGCATGATAGAGAGAGGATATCAGAGCATGTTGTGAAAAGGTATGAAGACACTATTTGTTTTATGGTTGATACTGATACCTGTTAGATGGAGGTTGCAGATCCAAGGACTTCATGGGACATGCCTATGGGGTATGAGGTAGAAGAAGGTATCTTGACTATTATATTGATCATCTTCTATCTAAACTGGTAGAGGCTAGTGTAACGAGGTTTGACATTTTTAAAGAGAAATCATTATAGATACATGTTGAATTGGCCAAACTGGTAGTGGCCAAAAAGGTTAGGAAAGAGGTTGAGAAATTTTCTATTGCACAAGGTTTCACAAAGGAGATGATTGATAAAGCAAGAACTAGATTTGAAGCATAGAAGGAAGGTACCTCTAGTGTGGTAGGAACCTCTAATGTCTCCAACAATAGACAAACTAGGAGTTTTGATGTCAAGAAGGAGAAGCCCCCTCTTCCAAATATACAAATAAAAAAAAAAAAGGAAAAAAAACCTCAAGCACCTAAAGCTATAGGAAAAAGAAAGAAAGAACAAGAATAGATAAATTTTAAGGCTGTAGCAGAGGAAGAAGCTGAGGAAACCAAACTAGAAGGAGGTAAGAAAGAATTGAGAGCAAGTGGCAAGAAGTCTAAAGTGGTTGGTTCACTTATTGTCAAATTTGCTAAGCCATAGGTAACTAAACTTACTGTACTTGAGAACTTGTTTAAGAATATAAGGAAGTGTGGTATATTGATTGGTGTACATAAGAACTATAACTATTTTGATGAGGAAGAGTAGAAACAAATTGAGGATATAGTTGTTTCATTTATGAATGAAAGAATCGATTGAGTTACAAGGACAAATACCTAATTCTTTATATAGAAAATTGGAAGCTAGATGGCAGATTGCAATTAAGTAGGATAAAGAAATAATAGAGTATGTACTTATGTATTTACAACTGGAGACATCCTAGGAGGAAGTGCAAGAAATTATTTTAAGATAAAAACCATTATTTTGTACCAAGAAGAGGTTAACAAGATTTGTTGTTGGTGAGTCCCAATCCGTGCAAGCTAAGACTGAGGAAATTTTGAAAAAAAATTTAGTACTTGAATAGGAGGAACCAGAGTAGATAGATTCTTTAGAGAAAGAAGATATCCCTGAAGCACTGGTAATTGAAGGTGAACTACCAGATGTGTTTGAAATTGATGAGCTATTTACTCAAATAGAGAAAGAACCAGAAGGTGGTGCCACATCCATTCCTACTGCCACATCTGTTACTAATTGTAGACATCTAAAAATGGTCAACACTTGCAGAGTCATACTTTAACATTTGCGCATTGCCTTATTTTAGGGTTTTTGCATTGCATTAACATTTCTTCTATGTTGCGCACTTGGTCTTTATCATTTGTGAGCATTGAGTCCTTCTTCTACATTCTTCATCTAGTTTTGGTCGATCTTATCCTGTCACATCAATGTGCGTGTTCATTTGGCATATTTTGGACATCATCAATCCTAATCAATGATAGAATTAGAGTTTTGTCCTCTTGTCGGTCTCATCATTTTGCGATCGATTCGTCATCAATCCTTATCAACTTGTCAATTTTGTTATTTTGTGATCAATTCATCATCGATCATTGTCCTTTTCAATCATGTCAATTTGGATCAATTAGTCATTGTTCCTCATCAATTGGCGCTTATCAATTGGTCTCCTTGTCAATCTTGTCATTTTGTGATCGATTTGTCATCGATCATTGTCCTTTTCAATCATGTCAATTTGGATCAATTAGTCATTGTTCCTTGTCAATTGGTGCCTATCAATTTGATCAATTTATCAATCAAATCATTTATCAACATTGGTCCTTTGTCAATCAGAATCATGATCGAATTGACATCAATTATCTTTTGTCAAGACCTAATTGTCGTCCTTGCATTTCTAATTCATCTTCTAAGGTTTTATGATTTATTCATTTAATCTTGTTTGTCATTTTCCCTCTAGGTTAAATAATTTATTTATTTATCCTAAGTCTTCTTGTCACAATTAAATATTTATTTAATTGGCTAATTAATTCCTCCTCTTTTTGTGAATTAATTAATGAATGATAAATTATTAATTAATTTACCTAATTTTCTATTTTCTCTTATTTTTTTAATATTTCTCCTAATTTCATGGGAATGACATAGCAAATTTGTCAATCAATCAATTTTGCATAGCAACCTTGTCAATTTTGTCCTAATTGATCAATCAATCAATCTTGCATAGAAAGTGTCAATTTTGTCATAATTTGTCATATTTGTCATTCTTGATTTGAAATTTCCTTTCAAATCTCTTCATGCTAATCTTGTCATCTCTCCAATTTGTCTATAAATTGGATGAATTTCTTCAATCAAAGGATCCTCGAATCAATCACGCTTCTAGTACTCTTGTGCTACCATCTTGTCAATCTTGCTTTCACATTATGCTTATGCACTTGAAGGTGAGATCCACAAAACAAAGCAATTTGAAGGAGAAAGAAGGAAAATGGAGAATCATGGAGGAGACATCCACATTTGTGATGGTTTGCGTTTGAATTGACTGTTTTATTTCCATATCTCTATTGAATGTTTGTAGGTTTTGTTATCACTACAATTTAGTTTTCGTGATTGAGCTAGGCTAATTTGCTATTTTCTTTGATGATTTCCGAATTCCTATCTACATTAATTGGTAAAACCAACATGAACTTAACCCCTTAACTATGTTTTGAATGCTTTTGAGTTGATTTGTAGGTGAAAAACTCAAGAAATAGGGTGACCCAGAGCTTTCTGGACACTTCTGTGCCTATGTAGGAGGGATCTGCGCCTGTGTTAAGGAGACCTATGCCTATGTCAAGGCATTCTGCACCTGTGTCAAGGCATTCTGCACCTATGTCAAGACATTCTACGCCTATGTAAGGCTAGAAACAGAGGTAAAAATCAGTGTTTTTTTACTTGCAAATTACTTTGTTTTGCATTCTATTATGGTATTCTAGTTTTCTTTGGTACTAATTCTCTATCCAGCACCTTGGCATTACACATGGTGAAGACAAAAATGAAACTACTAACAAATCTTATGTAGGTTTGCTAGTCAAAGACCAAACAAATCAAACTTCTAACTTAGTGATTTTGTAGGTTGCCTTGTATTCCAACCGAACTTTGTGTTTGTGATTCATAATTAGGTACCTAGTATGTTTGCTAAGTAGGATGGAATGAACATGTGTTTACTTTGTTTGTCGAGTTTGACATTGGAGTAGGAGAGTATGCTCTCATCCTTCTTAGGGTGATCAGAAATCCAGATCTTCGATACCATTCTCATGTTTTGGATTGTTTGTTACCTTTAGAGGTCCTGCCTTCTCGACCATTTTCTTTCTTTTGCAAGCAAGTGACAATCGTGAGAAGGGAATGGCCCAAAGTGAGCACAACCAGAGTACCTTGGCATTCTAACTCACTATAAATAAATACTTGATGGGTGAAAGCTTTGAAGGAAGGGTTACGTGGGAATTGTAGTTACTTGGGAAATGATGACCCTTGGACTCTTTCTCATATCAGCATCTAAGTAGGGCCTCATGGTCTAAATCGTGCTTGCACGACTACATTTGTTTGGTATCTTGGTGGAATTATGTCTCAATCATGCTTGCATGACACCAAGGAGTAATGCTTAACAGAAATCCTTATTAAATGCCTTGTATTTAGAGGCAAAAAATCCTTCTAGTTTCTTGAGAAGGAGGAGTTCGGATACTTGGAAGAGATACTAAGTTTTCTATGGGGAGATTTCCATGGGGACTGATGCTTGAATGCCCTGAGAAGTGAGTGCTATGGAGGGGAGCCCGTGGGGTCAAGCATCTATGTATTCTCCTTGAATCTCATAATGAGTCTACCTCTCAAGTACCTACTGTCCTTACCTACCATAAGAAATGTATGAATGAGCATGATTGTCTTGAGTCTAAGTTAAAATATCTTGTCTTCTTTGCTTGTCAAAAGTTGAGTTGTGTCTCATTTCAAAAACAAGACAAATTGATTCCAAACAAGGTTAAACACAAGAGTATTTCATTCAACAAAGTTCAAAACACCTTCAAACATGGTTGTCAAAACATTTTTCAAAATCTTGTCTCAACCTTCATTTCACTTAGATTTAGGTCCTCCATTGTCCATTGTTAGGGCTTAGAGCATCTTTCTTGCATTTCACTTGGTCCATTTCATTTAGGTGTCCATTTGCATATCCTTATTAGGTTCTCATTTAGGTGTCCCCTTGCATGTCATTATTTGGTCTTCACTTAGGTGTCATATTGCATGTCCAACATTAGGTTCATCCTAGGTTTGCATTTTGCAAATTCATTGTCAACTACCAAGGTTAGGTTTCACCTAGGTCATACTCCTTTGCATATCAATAAGGGTCGTCCATTTGCATGTGTCCTCTTGCATTAGAGTAATACCATTTCATAATTCAACCTTAGGTTTTGTCTTAGGTTGACATTGTCATACATTTGCATTTGCATCCTTGTCTTCATAACATTAGGTCACATTTGCATACCCTAGGTCTCTTCATTAAGCTTAGGTCATTATCATATCATATTAGGGTCATTTGCATATTAATTGTCCCTTTTCATATAGTGTCAAAACTAGGTTTTTTCATACTTAAGTAGTGCAAATCTTTGATAAACCCTAAGTTATTGTTAAGAAGTCTAGACCTTGTCAAACTTTTGTCTTTTTGTCATCGATGTCATTTGGTCAAACCTAGCTTAGTATCCAAGCATATAGACGAGACATTGTCAATTTGTCCTTTTGTCACTTGGTCCTTTTGTCCTTTGAGGTCTTGGCTTCATTTCAACTTCCCAAGGTTGAGTCTTTAGATTTTCATTCCAAAAGTTTGTCAAAATCTTGAAAAACAACAAAAACATAAATTGCATTTTCATTTATTTAGGTTGCATTTAGTTGCATATCATACATCATCATTTTAAAATCAAAAATCCCAAAAACATTGCATAGTGACATGTCTATTGAAACAAGGTTCCAAGCACCAATGATGCAACAAAGTTTGATGAGTCAACCGATAATGAAATCGAATTTTAATCCAAGGTAATCACAATTATATCCAACCCAACAACAAGGCAATATCGATCAAACTTTTTATGATGAAACAAGTCTCCAAATACAAAAACTAGAGGAGAAACTAGCTCAAGAAAATGAGATTTTGGAACAAAAAGTGAAAAACATTGAGAAGAATAGATCACAAAAGTCCAAAATGTTTAAAAAGTTTCCAGGTTGAAATCCAAACATTGAGCCAATTGATGTAAGATCTCTTATCGAATGATCAGACATACCAGCTCTCCTCTCACAAATAGAGATGATGAAACAATTTCAAGAAGAGAGACAACAACATTATGTGCCTTCACAACAAGAACAAGAAGGTGTTTACTATCAATTGCATTTTCAACCATCACAACTAATTATTCAACATTTCCAACAGACAAAACCAATGGTCCAATTTCAACAATATGTCCCACCAACTATACAATGTCAACAAATAATTCAGCCAATGGTGGAATATCAACAAGTTCAACCAACATATCAATGTCAACAACCACAACCAAACATTCAAAAACAAAGGTTGCAGCCCACACCAAGCCAAGTTTCAAACATGTCGAAACAATTGAACCAGGTCCAATATCAAAACATGACATCAAACCAAGACCAAATTCTTGCCAAACAAGTTCAAATTCCAGATACAACTATGTCAAAACCTTGAAAGAAAGGTGGCTTTATTGCAATGATCTTAAGGAAACTACCAAGTGAGTTCTTTGAGGAAGATCAATATAATACACTTATGTCTAGCAATGCCTCATCCCCCCACAAACAAATTGATTCCCCAGTGGCATCTATCCCTACACCTTTAGAAGTTTCACAAGAACCTTCTATATTGTCCTCATCAAACAATACACCCAAGGATGCAATTATCCAAGGGCTATCCATAATTGATTGCCAAGATAAGCCAATTCATGATGCACATCCTTGTTATGTTTCAGAAATACAAGACCCAATGCCACTATGCACTTTATTGCCATGACCTATTTTAGAGGACCCCATTCGAAGTCCCTCTTCCTCATGTTCAAGCATTGATTCCTTGCCAAAATCCATCACAAATGTTCAAAGTGCATTTCCTTCATGCCAAAACATTGATCCCTTGTCAAAATCCCCCATGCATATCCAAAGTCCAACCTCATGTCAAGAGGATAATTTAGAGCATGAAGAAACATGTCTTAAAATAGATCAAGATCAAGATCCCAAAACCTTATCATCCCATCCAATTGTTGACTAGGACCCCATGTTCCCAGACACTCACAATGATTCCCCTATTCTTGTCCATCCTATTCAAAGCCCTATTGACACTCCATTCCCCGAGAAAGATCAAGATATCCTAGTCCATCCAATCCCAAATGATCCCATTACATTTCATGAAAAAAATGTCCTTTCAAATCCCATTGACATTCCAGATATCCCTTCCATCCTTTCTGATGATCCCACTGAAAGTCAAGAGAAAAGCACCTTTAAAGAGGAATCCAATTATCTTCCTCCTTGTCAAGATCAAAGTATCCTTCCAAATTCATTTCCAACACAAGACCCTATCATTCCTTCAGATCCCCCACAAGATCCTTTTGTTCCTCAATCTCCTTGTCTTAATGCTCCATATACACTCCAAGATCTCATTTCTTTTGATGATCCCATTATTTTTCCCATTCCATCTCTTAAAGAGCCTATCATTGAACCATGTCCACTACACAATCCTAGTCCCCCTCATGATCCTAATCCCCCTCATGATTCTAACGTGTCAGTGCAAGATGTTCATGAACCCTTGACATGCATAATGGGTTCTTCCACTTTGGTGAGACTCATGTCTTCTTCCCAAAGAAAAGAGTATCCTACAAGTCAAGATATTCATAAAGGAAAAGGAGTAGACCTTCACAAGAAAGAATCCCTTCATATGAAAGAAAATGTTAAGGGTCATGTCTACACAACTCACTCTCAAGACATTGGTATCCCTCCATCAAAATCAAAATATACACCTTCCCCATCATACTTTCCATCCATCTTAGGTCCTTATATTCCTTCGTCCTCTATGCAAGGTCAGCAAAGGCACACATCCTTGAGTAAATTTCATCAATCCAAAAGAACTCCATTTCATTCATATCCATCCATGCATTCCTTTCCCCCTCAAAGAAATTTGGATGCCAAGCATAAAAGTCATAAGTCTAAAAGTCCACATGTACTCAAGGATCAACATGTCCAATATAATCGACATGCAAAACAAAGAACAATATGATCTATAAAGAAAAAGAAATATCCAAAAGGCCACAAAGGCCCACTGAGGAAAATAAAGCAAAGTCAAAATATATATGGGTTCCTAAATCCCTTGTGCAAGCAATGCACTCCAAGCAACCACAAAAGCATGAAAAATCAAAAACCAGGTGGATCCCTAAGCGGATCCTTGAAGCACAAAAGCCTAAAGAAACATCAAAATTGGCATCTAAAATTGCTATTCATCCATCCAAACCTTCCAAGTCTATTCCTCCACCACCTTCTTCATCCGTTTTGGACCCTTATGTCCCAAAATCCATAGCCTTTCCTCCATCAAAATCTCCATATCCAAAACCCATTTTTCCTCCATTAGTCCATCACCCCTCAAGGTGTGTGCCGATGTCAATCTTGCCTACATTTCTATCCATTGAAGCCCAATTCTTCCAATACCCTATCCATTATCCAATGCATATTTTCCATCCTTCCATCCCTTTGGTCCAATCCTTCGCATAAATCCTTGCCTTAGTTTCATCTTATTTTCCATGTTCTTATCCTACCAACGTCTTTGAGCATACTTTTAAAGGTCATGGTCCATTTTTGTTTTTAAGGCTACTATCCAAACAAAAAGATGCTTGAGTCCTTCTTCCATCCCCTATCGTGTGTCCACCTTCTATTGAAAAAGTCAAAATCCAAAAATTAAAAAAAAAAAAATGTGAGAAAAGAAAAAAAGAAAAAAAAAAGTAAAGCAAAAATAATTCATCCACTGGTGAAAACCTAGCAAATAGGCGCCTTGGGCAAGTACCATAATGAAAACCTGGCAAATAGGCATCATGCATAGTCTATGAACTTCTTGCATACCATACTTGGGGACAGGTTTATCCGATCATATCCTTTTGTCCTTCATTGTTCCATTATCCTATCGAACCCCTATCATTACCCTTCATATCCTATTGTCCCTCATGTCCAGTTTCCCTTTCCACCTTTGATCTTAACAAGGCTGAGGATCATCATGAGCATCATGCATCTTGTTTGCAACTTTTAGTCCATCATAGCTTTTGGTCTTTATCCATTTTCTTATTACAACCTTTCATACATATTCCCTAGCTTATTGCAACTTTCTGCCACTATCCCTTAGCCAATCCCGACCTTCAGTCCATGTCCCTTATCCATTCTTGGTCTTGCTTATCCTATCCATATCTTATCACTATCCATACACCTTTTCTGTCCCTTGATCTTGGTTTGACATAAGGACGCAAAATTTAAACATGGTTTCAAACACCTCTTGACATGTCCCTCATGCCATGTCACTGCTTTACATTGTCATATCCAGTCTCTTGTCCCATCACACAATAGCCCTTGAAAATTGCATCCGTATTGTCTCCATGATAAAAGGCCTTTGTCTTTCTTCTATCCACCAACATTTTAGAAAGCCTATTCATTCACCTATCATATTCCTTGCCTTGCTAGACATTGGGGGCAAAATCATAAAAATTGAAAAACGTCCTGAAAAAACCCAAAAACATCGAAAAATGTCTTGAAAAAATCATAAAAATTGCAAAATGTCCTGAAAAAATCCAAAAAAATCAAATAATGTCTTGAAAAAATGAACAAAATTTTTTCCAAACATCAAAATCCAAAAACAAGCATTTTGCATTTTGTCAATAAAATGATCCCTTTGTGTATAGATAGATCACTGAGCATACATCCAACGACACACAATCACACACTACACTTTACTAAAATCACGCATTCACAGATGAACTTTTTCAATCAAACCAGACATTCAAACTGATTAAAATTGTCATATCAATCAATCAACATCAATATCATTCATCCTGGGCACATTATCATGAGTCTTATACAGGGTGTGGTATACTTGAAACTAGACTGTGTCCTATCTTAGATGGGGTACCGCATGTCCTAAAACTAGACAGCATGATCATCCTATCAACACTTTCAACTTTTGACAATGAAGATCAAGATGTTTGTTTGACTTGTTGGAATTAGCGAGTCTTATCTATTTACTAATTTATCTTTGGCTTAGATCATGTTCCTATGTTGCTCGATGATGTCACTAAGTGATTTAGAGTGACCGAGATGGTTCATGGTCCCTTTCTTTGTTTGTTGTGTTTGCTGTTTGTGGAATGTTTGTCACAAACTGGGGCAACTATATCATTGGGTGTCTGTGATAAGTACGTTCACTTTGTGAATGCTGCACATACCTTGACCCTTGATGTATGCACCCTAGGATGCTTCACTCATTCCTTGTGTGCGATGTGTCTGTATTTTTGCAAAAGGGGTTGCTTTTTAGCTCTGGCCTTCAATGTCATGATGCTATGCATCCATTTTGCTACATTAAATAAAGGTTCTCACCTACTTAAGTGCATTAGTGAAAGCAAGTTTTTCTTCATCTCTAACTGTCCTCTGTCTCATTTCTTCTTACTCCCATTTCTTCTGTCAGTTTGGGCAGTCAGTTCGGTCTAGTTCTCTGATCTCCAAACACATAAGCTGCATCCTGCATTCATTGATTAGTAGATTTGCATTATATCAAGCCCATATTAGGCATTTTCTCCATTTCATAAATGCATCCAAAAACATAAACACCATTCATACATGTTCCAAAGATAGTACATAGACAGTGCATAAGACATCCATACATGGAAAGTAAACATAAGCCATAACACATTGCATCCCATCATATAGCTGCATATCATATCATATATCAAAATAATATCGAAGTACAAAGTTGGACTGTCTGTCCTAAGTATGGCTCGCAGGCTGAATCCATCATGTCAAAGTACATCTGTCTCTGTCATAAGGAGTACATGCCTCTTTCATTAGGTGCTCCCTCTGTCCTCCTCATTTGTGAGCATCGAGTCCTTCTTCTACATTCTTCATCTATTTTTGGTCGATCTTATCCTGTTGCATCAATGTGCATGTTCATTTGGCATATTTTGGACATCGTCAATTTGATTTCATTTTGGACATCGTCAATCCTAATCAATGATAGAATTAGAGTTTTGTCCTCTTGTCGGTCTCATCATTTTGCGATCGATTCGTCATCGATCCTTATCAACTTGTCAATTTTGTTATTTTGTGATCAATTCATCATCCATTGTTGTCCTTTTCAATCATGTCAATTTGGATCAATTAGTCATTGTTCCTCGTCAATTGGTGCTTATCAATTGGTCTCCTTGTCAATCTTGTCATTTTGTGATTGATCTATCATCGATCATTGTCCTTTTCAATCGTGTCAATTTGGATCAATTAGTCATTGTTCCTCGTCAATTGGCGCCTATCAATTTGATCAATTTATCAATCAAATCATTTATCAACATTGGTCCTTTGTCAATCAAAATCATGATCGAATCGACATCAATTATCTTTTGTCAAGACCTAATTGTCATCCTTGCATTTCTAATTCATCTTCTAATGTTTTATGATTTATTCATTTAATCTTGTTTTTCATTTTCCCTCTAGGTTAAATAATTTATTTATTTATCCTAAGTCTTCTTGTCACAATTAAATATTTATTTAATTGGCTAATTAATTCCTCCTCTTTTTGTGAATTAATTAATGAATGAAAAATTATTAATTAATTTACCTAATTTTCTAATTTCCTAATTTCTAATTCATCTAATTTTCTATTTTCTCTTATTTTTCTAATATTTCTCCTAATTTCATGGGAATGACATAGCAAATTTGTCAATCAATCAATTTTGCATAGCAACCTTGTCAATTTTGTCATAATTGATCAATCAATCAATCTTGCATAGAAAGTGTCAATTTTGTCATAATTTGTCATATTTGTCATTCTTGATTGGAAATTTCCTTTCAAATCTATTCATGCTAATCTTGTCATCTCTCCAATTTGTCTATAAATTGGATGAATTTCTTCAATCAAAGGATCCTCGAATCAATCACGCTTCTAGTATTCTTGTGCTACCGTCTTGTCAATCTTGCTTTCACATTATGCTCATGCACTTGAAGGTGAGATCCACAAAACAAAGCAATTTGAAGGAGAAAGAAGGACAATGGAGAATCATGGAGGAGACATCCGCATTTGTGATGGTTTGCATTTGAATTGACTGTTTTATTTCCATATCTCTATTGAATGTTTGTAGGTTTTGTTATCACTACAATTTAGTTTTTCGTGATTGAGCTAGGCTAATTTGCTATTTGCTTTGATGATTTCCGAATTCCTATCTACACTAATATCACAATAGAGAAACCAGTGATATCGAAAGTTATTATTACCAGTAAAGATGAAGAGACATAAGTGAATTCACAAACTAATGATTTTCAAACCATAGAGAAACCCAAGAAAGATGAAGAAATTTAGAAAGATACATAGGAGAGTGTACACATTGATGTTGTAACTCCAGAGTCACCGGAGAAGACAAAAGATAAGCATAAAGAAGAAGAACGAGAGTAGAAAGTGAACCCCCAATCACTTCAAATAATATCATTAATGATGATGAAGATGATGATACAATGGACATTCAAGGACCAATAAATATGGATATGATGAGTCTAATAGAACTGATGGAGATTGCATCTGCAATACAATCCAAGGCCAAGAAGAAGATAATAAGGGCTTAGAGGAGAGAATCTCAAACTATACAGACTACAGTTGACATATTTTCCAGTCTGTTACTAGAGATTGGTATTGATAGTCTCACAACTCCCATTGAAAAACTAGACCCCTTGGTCACAACAATAGGGGAGCAAATGAAAAGGCTTAGAGAGGTTGTTCTATATAATGTTGAGAAAGAATATGAAAAGAAAAGAATTGAGACATTGATCAAGGTAATTGACAAAGACAAAGTAGATCTTACTGTGAATATGCACCAAATCAAAGATACCTTGAAGAATGAAGGTAAAATTCTTTCTACAATTTGCAACTTTTCATTGTTTCTTGATGATATTGATAAGAAGAAAAAGGAACCTCAACAGGAGCTAAAGAGTTTGAGTGAATCATTTGATCCTTTAAATGATTCAACAATAAATTTTGGTAAATATGTCATAAAGATACAACATAAGCTTAAAGCATATGAGGTGGAATAGGTTAAGAGGACTGCATCATTGCAGGAGTTACAAACTCATCTAGTCCCCAACTTACAAATTTTGCAGAGAGGATACAAAGAGACAAAGACAATTTTGACTACACCGGAAATGATTACACTTGATGCTATGGAAGAGCTTGTATACCAAATCCAAACACACATTGAGATTACATCTACTCTTTTGGAGACATGGGAGAATGATTTGAAAGTCTTGAAGACTAATTTTATTGATATTTTTCTCAAAATGTAATTGTAAACTTTTGAACTCCTATACATTTGGTAATGCAAATTTTGATATGTTGTATTCATTTGCTTCAAATGTAATTACTTACCTTTGTCATTGTTGTCAAAGAGGGACTAGTATAAGTCAGTCAAAATAAATTTTTTGTAATGGAATGTAATTGCTAAGGGTTTTTTTTGCATTATGTATTTGAGTTGAGTCAATGATTGTTGTAATGTGACACTTGGACAATTTTTTTCCTAAGTGTTGCCATCAATGCCAAAGGGGGAGATTGTTGGCTTGATGATGATGATGATATATTTGTAATAGGTTGTTTGATGACTTTATTTGTGTTGTAATTGATGGAAACCATGTTTTTTTACTCATCTAAGTCATCTAGACCAACCGGTATAGCCTGATTGGTAGTGGAATCAGTTAGAAAACAAAACTGTTAAGTTGCTGTCAATCGATAAACATGAATAGAGTGATGATAATCCGATCGGTATGAACTATTGGAGAAGATTTAGATGTTGTGGTTTTATAGGAGTGTTGGAGTTAGGAACATGCACCTATGTTCCAAACTGCATCAACAAAATTGGTGTATTGAGCGAGTTGTGAAGGATTATCCAGTCACATTCAGGAAGAACAAAGAATCGGTATGCAAAGATAGTTTGATTGATAACTGATAGGCATTGTTATGTTTTCAAGTTATTTATTATTTTTCTAGCATAAGAAAAGTGTAATGAGCGGGAAAATGTAAAAGGTGACTAGATTCAATGAACCTAGGGAATTGTTCCAAGGTTCTCAACCGATTTAACATAGTTCTTAATAAGGTGATGTAAATTGTATGATTTGATGTATCAAGAGTGCAAATTTGACTGTGCAGTTGAAACAAAAGTTAGGGTTTGATGTTTAGTCAGTGATAGAAGCTAAGTAGAAGCAGATCTAATCACACATAGAGGTGCTAACTTCAAATCAGTTGAACTTGTTGTCTTCCTACTAGTTGCAACAAGAAAATTCTCTAACATGGTCACTCCTAACAAGATGCAGTAGGATCCTAGCAGGTCCGAAGGTGAAATCCTCTAAAAAGGTGACACATTAGCTTGTGTTTTTAAATCCTAGTAACATGGGTAGCTCCTAACAAGGCTGGGTCCTAGCAAGCCTTATTGTATAGCTCTTAACCGGGCTAAAAAACTCTTAACCAAGTGTGCCCCTAATAGGGTGATTGTATGACCTTAACTGGTTAGATCTCTATACTGCAGGATAGTTGATCCTTGTGGGTACTAATTCCCACTGTGGTTTTTCCCATTTGGGTTTCCACGCGAAAAATCATTGTGTTATGGTTTGCATGCTTTGTTGGATGTTTTCTTATGCAATTATATTTCTTGCAATCTTATTGATTTTCAAGTTGGTGAAAATTATTATCAAATTTATTAAGTTTTTACTTGCATAGATTCACCCCCCCCTCTTAGTGCCTTATAAGTTTATCAATGTGATGTTAGTAAAAGAAGGCATTGATTAAGAATAAGGTGGTGGGACACTATGGTAACTAGGCATAGGTGATGATTGAGTAGGGAATGCGACACTAAAAGGAGGAGTAAAATGATTGAATGAATTGCCCCCTTGTGTCACATTGATTGGTTGAGAGACAATAAGAATACTCATTGAAGGATAGATAAAGATGGAGAATTGAATGAAGAAGAGGGATTGACACCATGACTAATGGTTGTAGATATGACATTTTGACTTGAAGTAGCCATAATGTTTGAAGTGAAAGTAGGAATACTAACCATAAAAGTGGTCAAAGGAATAAAATGATTGATTTGTGTAGGAGGTTGTGAATAAAATAGGTTCTTAGCATAACTCTTTAGAGGCATAACATTAGAATCAACAATGTGAGAAATACCACACAATATATCAATTTCATAATTATCACTTTGAATCATGCGTTTTAGACCTTCAATTAATGGAAGAGATTCACTATCAGGATATTATTGGGACATCCATTGTTGGAAATTGTCAAATTGATTGTCTAACTCTGAAAGTTGATCTATAGAAACTCTAGTCAAAGATTCTTCTTCCTCATGGGAATCATTAATTGGGTAGATAAAGATGTTATTAGGATGGGAAGAATTAGCAAAATCCTCATTATAGAAGTCACCCAAATTAGGATCCATCTCTTCAGGAATTAAACCTTGGGAATCCTTAATTCTAATGCTTTGTCTAATGGGGATAGTATAGGTAGGACTAATAGTTGTAAAACTCATGCACTAGATGGAAAATTTGAAATTTGAATTTTGCGAACAAAGTTTGCAAAATTGAATAATGCAAAATTCAAGAAAATGATGATTATACAATTTGAAATTTGTGGAAAGAAGAAATGACACAATCTCCAAGAAATATTTATAGTTAATAAAAAAGAGATTGAAATTTAGAATTAGGGCCAATGGGATACCACTTAATTTCCAATTTAAAATTGATAAAATTAAGATCTTAAAATTAGGGCAAATTATAATTAACCACTTAATTTTAAATGTTTCCTTGAAAGTTGGAATGTTGAAATTGGGAAGTGTTTTCAATTTTAGAGGGATCAAAATTCAAAAAAATCAGCCATTCTTCTAGATTTAAGCAATTAAATATAGTCATAACAGTCTCCCAAAATTCCAAGAAAAAAGCTAGGGACCATGCGTAAGTTATCCACGGTCCTTCCAACTTTTTCAGAAATTTTCAGGGATGAAAGCTATGATTATTGAGAGCTAACCCCAAAAAATTGATTTATTTTACGATCTCTAGATAGGTGAAATTAAGGTTTGAATGTTGAAATAGGACCCTATTATGGTTTTGAAAAAGATAAGAAATTGAATTGCAAATTTGAAAAAGGTCAAACCTAATGGATAGGGCCACCTTAAATAATATTTAGAAAACTGAAATTGTTTGAAATTGTTTAAAATTTGTACAAAATCCAATTAAATTTGAAAATTAGGGTTTTAGGACCTAACAACTGAATTTTGAAATTTTGAATTTTGGGAAAAGGAGGGAAATTGAAATTTTGAATTTTAGGCAAGAAGACAAGTCTGAAAATAGTCACAAATTTAGAAATTAAATGTAAATCCAATTTGTGCACAAGTTCAAGTTGATGTTTCAAAATTAGGGTTTTGACAACTAACCACTTAATTTTGTAAATTGCAAGGAAATTAAATTTGTAAATGAAAAGTATGCAATAATTTTCAATGTAAAGCATGTAAGATGTTATGTTCACCAAAATGTAATAGGTGAAAACTGATGAGGGGAGATCAAGTGGAAAGCTTTACTCCTCTCAAAAGAGGAATGAAAATTTCACAAAGGATTCCCTTCAATTTTTCACACATTACATTCAAAAGAGAGGTTGAATTCACTAGATCCAATCCCCAATGGTAAGAGATTGAATACTAAGTGAATTACAATAAATTTGGAAAGTATTGGGAAAGTAAACTAACTCTCTTTTGTATTAGACTAGTTCAATTAAGCAAATTGAGACTAAGTGCAGAAATGACAAAGAAATGATTATATCTTGAGATAGAGATGTGGGATGAGGTTGTGCACCTGGAATTAGCAATAGAATGTCGAGACAAAGCTTCCATGTAAATCTAAGTAGCAATTGTAGGGACCATGCGTAAGTTATGCACGATAATCCAAAAAATCCGCACGCTGAAAAGGGTTTTTTCGTCTCTAAAAATGAAACCTAAACCTATAATTATAGTCGTGCACCTGCAACCTACACATAGAAAAGAGAGGGAAATGTTTTTGGGATTGGGGGTTTTCCTTTAGGTCAAATTCCATTTTGGAATTAACTAAGTGGTTGTAAAATTCTGCAAGTAAATGAAAGGGAATGTTTGAAGTAAAATCCACCTCAAGAAGGGGATGTAATTAAAATGTTGATATCTTTGTAGATAAATTTTCTTGAATGGATATGTGAAATAGCATGTCTTTGATGGACTTGAAAAGCACTGAGAGGGGGCTGTGAATCAGTGACACCGAAAATGACACTACTTCAGCTAGTAACTGGTAGATGTACTTAACAAAACTTTTAGTTGAAATGCATATAATCCAAAATGATATAACAACATCTACAATAAGTAAAACATCCACCATAACACAAATATTTATATGTGGAAAACCCAAATAGGTAAAAACCACGATGAGATGGAACTCAAAAGTTAACTATCTGCAGTAATAGATAACTGACTAGTTAGGGTCTACAAAGTGCTCTACTAGGAACGAATCTGGTTAGAGATCCCAAAGCTTGATTAGAAGATTGTACCCTGTGAAAGGTAGTACCCTGTTAGGAGTAACCTCAGTGGAGGATTTCTAAATCCAAACTAATGGATCACCGTATTAGAGGATTTGTCCATTGAAGCTTGTTAGAGCTTACCCAGTTAGGGGATTTGACTTTTGTTGTAATTGTTAGAAGACAATAGGAATGATTTGATCTATCTAAGTAGCACAATACTTTCTTGATCAGATCCTTCTAAACACATTCAACACTGCTATTCAACACACTCTGCAACTTGACACTTTTTTCTCTCGCATACAACAAATCTCTTTCGCTTATCAACATAATCATACATACAAAATAATTCATTTTGACGTCAATCAGTAGACATTCAAATTTCATGTTGGCCCAAGGAAATTATAACACAATTTCCTAGGTGTAGTGTGTTGGATATTAGTGGCATATGATGAATAGACATGTTGATATGATGATAATGTATGTTGTCATTGATGTCAATAAGTTCAAGTAAACCGGTATGTAGATTAAAAGAAGTTGGTGAACTGGTATGAAGAAGTATGAAGACATGCAATGAACCGACGTGGGGGTTTCACTAAGTGTGACTATCGGTTGGTAGTCTCAACTCTAGGGTTATCGGTTTCACAATCCAGCCTACGCGATACAACCGATAATAATCTATGATGATTTATCTAAGAGATGTGAGTGAGATCGAGGTGCCACGTCAACCTTGTGCACGTGAAGGATTTCCTTGAGGATCTTGCATGAGAAGATCGACTGCATTAAAACTCTACCTCGGGAATGAACACTCTTCTTGGCGGTATGAGAAGAAAGTGTGATGGGTTACTGATTCCCATATGCGGTGAAGAATGAATGATGCAAATTATCTTGTGATTTGTTTGAAATTGTTATACTCAATGCAATGTGTTTGGATGGTTAAGATTGGACCGCCTATGTTGTAAACCTAAGATGCTTAGGGTTTATGGTTTATGCTACCGACCTAACTATTGTCTATAAGGTCGATAATGTTTGTTATTGTAAAGTTGTTGGCAAATGTTGTGTGTGTATCCGAGTGATGAGATACTTGCCAGACCAGTAAAAGGAAAACTACAGAGTGTGATTGTAGAGTAGAGGAACTGAAAAGGACTTGCCTTAGCATGTAGTGCTATTATCAGATCAGAGTTTTCACCTATTGTCTTCTAATCATTTCAACAGTTGGAAAATCCCTTTACCGGGTAGCTTTAACAGGCTTATTGTAAATCCTTTAACCAGGTGACTCAAGATCACTAAGTTCTTCAAATCCTCTAGCAAGGTAACCTTTAATAGGGTTTCAACCTTAATAGGGTATATAGCCATCCCTTAACTAGGTGATCTCTAATAGGATCAGTTCCTAGCAGAACCTTATTGTAAAGTCTTTAACTGGACTAGCCTCCTAATAGAGTGATCTTCAAAAGAGTTCAAAAAAAAGCTTGTGGGTATTCATCCCCACTGTGGTTTTTCCCATTTGGGTTTCCACATGAAAAAACTGTGTGTTACGTGTTATGCATTTTTCATGTGATGATTATGTATTCTTTGTTTGAAAGATTATGCATGCAGAGTTAATAAGTTATGGTATTATTGGTATACCATATGTATATGTTTATGGGTAAAGTTATTATCAAGTATTGAATGTATTTGAAGTGTTCAGACTTATTAGTTTATGGTGTCTGAAGTCTTACCATGTTTAACCAGTATTGCCATGGTTAAGTTCAATAATTATGACAACCAGTTGGTATTGCTTTAACTTGATAAGTTGTTGAGAAAGTTTTTGTTTGTACTTATTCACCCCCCCTCTCAGTACCGGTTAGGGTATCTGTTGTTCATCATTATTCATCAATTGGTATGAGAGCACCTCTAGGTCCTCGGTGTTATAAGCTTAACCACTTGAGGTAAAAGATCTTGTTGTAATGATGAAGAGAGAAGGTCCTAAGTTCAATAGAGACAACTTCAAGATATGGAAGGATAGAATGAAAATTTACATCAAGAGTATGGGTGCTCAACACTGGAGCTATGTTGAGAATGCCTATGTGATTCCTAGTGGCACACTGATTGATGATCAGAAGAGGGAGATTCAGAAAAATGGGCAAGTCATGGAAGCCCTTATCAGCAGCCTGTTAGATATTGATTTTATTGATGTACAAGACAAGGACACACCTAAGGATGTATGGGATGCACTGGAAATAATTTATGGTGGTGATGAGCATGTAAAGAAAGATAAGGAAGAGAGCCTTAGAGGTAAATTTGAGGACATGATGATGGTTGAAGGTGAGACCATTCAACAATATGGCATAAGTATTAAGACTGTGGTAGGAGATATCAAAAGCACTGGTGGAACCATTGATGATACCACCGTTGTAAGTAAAGTCCTTAGATCATTGTTACCAATCTATGCAATCAGAGTTGTTTCTATCCAGGAACTAAGGTCTATTGATAAAACCAAGGTATCTGTAGATTCTATTATTGAAAAGTTAACTGCATATGAGTTGAATAGCTATGATGGCAACATTCAGAAGACTAAGTCAGCCTTTAAAGTATCTCCTGCACCATCCAGAAAAGGAAAAGAAACTAGTATCAGTTATGAATCTAGATAATGCAAAGATATGGATGATGAAGAGATTCTGATGGAGTTTGAAGCTCTTCTTTCTAAAATACTTTCGAAGGGAACTAGAAAATATAGAGGTAAAATTCCTTTGAAATGTTTTTCCTACAACAAGATAGGACATATACTTGTTAATTGTCCTAAAAATGATAATAAGGATAAACTGGAGAGGTTTAGAAAGTATAAAGGAGGAAATCAAAGAAATTATCTTGTTTCTATGGATGAAGGTGTCACTGATAAAAAATCAAAGGATGAAGAGAGTGAAGATATAGTGTTTGTAGTAGTAAAGGAAGAAGTGTCAGATAAGAAATCAATTGTCTCTCACATTGACAACTCTAATGAGTGGATAATTGATAGTGGTTGTTCTCACCACATGACTAGTGACTGGAGAAAGTTTCTATCTTTGGAAGAATATGATGGAGGTGTTGTCAGATTTGGCAATGATGCACCATTCTTGCTGAAAGGCAAATGATCCATCTGACTGAATGGAAAGAGTAGTGCAGATGATGTCTACTGAGTAGAAGGTCTTAAGCATAACCCATTGAGTGTTGCTCAACTAAATGACAAAGGACTCATTCTGGAATTCAAAGGTGAAGTGTGCAGTATAATTGGGAAGAGTGGTGAACTTATTGCCACCGGTAAGAAGACCAGAGGTAACCTATTTTAGTTGAATGCCAAGATAAGTTAGTGTCTAATGGCTAAGTTTGATGACAGTTGGATATGGCAATAGAGACTCTGTCATATGAACTTTGACAATATTTTTAAAGCTAGTAAGATCAAGGCGGTAAGAGGATTACCTTTGCTGAACAAACCTGAGAATTCTTTGTGCAGAGAATGTCAACTTGGGAAGATGTCTTCCTCAACTTTTAAAGGTAAGTCTTTTTCAGCAAAAAATTTACTTGACCTTGTGCATACTGATTTGTGTGGTCCTATGAAAACTAGAAATATTTAGGGAGATAGGTATTTTATGATTCCTACTAATGACTGCTCAAGAATGATGTGGGTCACATTCTTGAAAGACAAGTCTAAAGCATTTTGAAAGTTCAAAGCCTTCAAAGTATTAGTAGAGAAAGAAAGTAGTAAAAAGATAAAATGCCTAAGAACTGATAAAGGAGGATAATTCACTTCTGATGAATTCAACAAGTATTGTGAAGATAACAGTATCAAGAGGCAGTTGTCTACCCCAAGGACACTACAACAAAATGGCATAGTAGAAAGAAATAACAGGACTGTAGTTGAAGCAGCTAGAAAAATGTTGATCCAAGGAAAGGTTGCTCACACTTTTTGGAGAGAAATGGTGAGCACTGTGGTTGTATTTTGGATATATTGATATGGTTTTGTCATTGATGTCAACACCTTTCATTTCTTGTCTACACTTATCAGCACTTGGAGATTTTGGTTATGTTCACCGGCAAGACAGAGACTTATGTAAAACACTGGTATTTGGTTCACCGCCAGATTATATTTTTCATCGGCACTTGGAATGACTTGAAACTACTTGGTTATGTCAAAGACATTATTCGATCACTTGGTTTTGGCGATTTGGTTATTTGTTTGTTCGGGTTTGCATATTTGTTGTTACTGACAAATAGGTCCAGGATAAGCACCGATAGACTTATCTATTCCAGATCAGCATGATATGTTATGGAGATAATTTATTATTATTGTAAATGCATTGAGCTGACATCATGCATCGGATATTGTTTTACTTGTAATTGATTTTATTGTAATATCTTTTAGTGAGCTGACCTATTCAGTTGGTCTTAGGTTATGGTATATATGTAAGATCTTATTTGTAAGATCAATATGTGATTGGGAAGAAGAGTTGTAATAGAGTATATGCGAAAATAAATAGAGCTATACACACAGACATCGTTTGAAGGTTGAAGGAGGGTTTTGTGAAGACAATCAGAACTACATCGGTACTGAATCTAGCATATGAAGATGCTATTTTGTGCAGTACATTATCATTGTATGTAACCATCCAATTGTAGTCAATGTGACTTTCATTTTGTGATTGAGCAGTGAGCTCTAGGCAGTTGGCCTTTCTGCATGTGCAGAATCCATATTGTAAACACATACTATCTGCAGTAGTATCATTTGATTGTGGGTAAGGCTTCCCATCGTGGTTTTTCCCCTTACAGGGTTTCCACGTACAAACATTGGTGTTATGTGTTGTGGATGTTATTGTCTTTTTGTTTCATACATTAATCTTTACCGATACTGCAATTAACTGTTAAGACTATCTACTAACATAAAGTTTGGTTTACCGATATTAAGCATTAATTTTTGGTTAAGTTAATTTTGGTTGAATTTATTGGACAACTGATTCACCCCCACTCTTAGTTGTCTCTGGGACCTAAAAATTGGTATCAGAGCTTAGTCCTCTTTTTGCAAAAGTTTAACAACTTGAGGAGATCCAATGTCTACCAACTATTTCAGGAAGGACAGTCCAAAACTTGATTGAACTAACTATGGAATATGGAAGATCAGGATGGAGACACACTTGAATTGCATTATAAAGGATATATGAGATGTTACAAATAATGGCTATATTGCTCCTACTCAAGGTCAACCTAGTCCACTTAACTTAGCTAAGGATGAGGAAAATGATTGCAAAGAAAGAGAAGCACTTTTGAGCACATTATCAGATCAGCAAGTCATGGGATTGTAAGATAGATCTACTACTAAAGCTATTTGGGACAAACTGGAAACATTGAATGACAAAGATTCTACAATCAAAATTGCAAAACTTGAATGCTTCTAGGTTAGGTATGAAAGTCTGAAAATGGAAGAAGATGAAAGAATTTATGCTTTTATGGAAAGAGAATGAAATTGTTTTGGGTATACAATGTTGTGGAGGAACCTTAAGTGAAGATGAGATTGTTTCTAAAGTTTTAAGAGCTTTTCCACTGGCATATAAAATGAATGTTACTACTATAAATGAATTAAGAATAATGCCTAATGCATCAGTATCTAGAGACACCTTGGTTGGAAAACTTTCAGCTTTTGAGCTTGAGGAATTTGGTCATGTTACTACTATCAAGACAGATCTAGCCTTTAAGGTATCATCATCAATTGCAGCATCATCATCATCACATGATAAATCTGATTGGAAAGCCTTCTATGCAAGAGAACTTGAAGAAAGCAGGAGAGAAAATGAACAACTTGAAGAACTTGAAGCACTATTTGCAAGGAAAATGCCTAAAGGTCCAATTGGAAGTAAGTATGAAGGTAAAGCACCCTTTAAATGTTTTAACTATAATAAGATTGGTCATATGGAATCTAGATGTCCTAATAGACATGCAAGATTAAGAGAAGAAGCTAAAAGAACATATAAGCCTAACCCTGATTATTAGAAATACAAATTCAAGAAGAATAGAGACAAAATCTTGTTATTATGCTGATGAAGGAGTTACTGATGAATCTGATGAAGATCCAACAGACAATGGATGGGATTTTGTTGCTATAACAGAAGATCAATCAGCACCTACTATTCAACCGGTAGAGAAGGCCCTGACAGCTAAAGTTGAAGATAAGGATGAATGGATTATTGATTCAGGATGTTCACATCATATGACTAGAGATAAGAGTAAATTCTTAACCTTTCAGGATTACAATGGAGGTCTAGTAAGATTTGGAGATGATAAAGCTTGTTTGATCAAAGGAAAAGGCACTATATCTTTTGATGGTAAGCACAATACTCATAATGTTTACTATGTTGAAGGTCTGAAGCAAAATCTTTTGAGTGTTGGTCAATTAATTGAGAAAGGATTTCAATTATAATTCAATAATGGTAAATGCAAAATCTTAAATAGAACTAGTTTGGAAATTACACCGGTAATCAGACTAGAGGTAATATCTTTCATTTGAACAATAATGAGAAAGCATGTTTGATTGCAGACATTGATGAAAGTTGGTTATAGCATAAAAGACTTTGTCATGTAAATTTTGGTTGCATTGTGAAAATCAGTACTACTAAGGCAGTTACAGATTTACCTAAAAGTGTTAAACCTCACAATCCGGTATGTAAGGAATGTCAATTTGGAAAGCAAGTTAGAACATCTTTCAAGATTATTCCAGGAGAAGTCTAACAATGTTCTTGATTTAATTCATACTGAATTATGTGGTCCAACAAGAACTAGAAGTATACAAGGAGATGGATACTTTATGCTAATCATTGATGACTATTCTAGGATGTGTTGTGTTACTTTTCTGAGAGAAAAATCTGAAGCATTTGGAAAATTCAAACTATTCTAGGTAATGGTAGAAAATGAAATCGACAAGAAAATCAAATGTTTGAGATAAAATCAAGAAGGTGAGTTCACATCTAAGGAATTTAATACATTCAGTGAAGTGAATGGGATCAGAAGACAATTGTCACCACCTCGGACACCTCAATAGAATGGAGCTGTAGAAAGGAAAAACAAAACTATCTTGGATGCAGCCAGAAGTATGATATCAGAAGCAAATCTACATCATATATACTAGAGAGAAGCGGTCAATATAGTTGTTTATACATTCAACAGAGTTCACATTAGAGGAGAAACCGGTAAGACCCCACATGAACTATGGTTTGGTAATACTCCTACTCTTAAATATTGAATCATTCTGAAGATCAGATAATTGGAAACAAATTTCAAGGAGTTATGACTAGAGGAAGATTGACAAATGAGGAGGTATGTCTTATTTCTCAAATTGAACCTACATCAGTTAATGAGGCATGTGAAGATAAATATTGGATTAAAGCAATGGAAGATGAATTGGAACAAATTGAAAGGAATAACACTTGGTCATTAGTTCCCCAGCCTAAAGACAAAAATGTAATTGGAACTAAATCGGTTTTTAGAAATAAACTTAATGAAGATGGCATGGTAATCAGAAATAAAGCAAGATTGGTGTGTAAGGGATACTCTCAGAAATAAGGAATTTATTACAGTGAAACCTTTGCACTGGTAGCTAGAATTGAGGCAGTAAGACTTTTATTGGCTTTTGTAGTACACAAGAACTATAAAGTATATCAAATGGATGTTAAATGTGCATTTTTGAATGGAGGTATTGAAGACAAAGTTTACATTAAGTAACTTGATGGATTTTCTTTGACAGATAAAAAAGACATGGTTTGTAGGTTAAGAAAAGCTTTATATGGATTGAAACAAGCTCCTAGAGCTTGGTATGCAAGATTGGACAAATATCTTTTGAAGCTTGGTTACACAAAAGGTAATGTAGACAACAATCTATACTAAAAAATAACTAATGATGACATCTTGGTTATTGAAGTTTTTGTGGATGATATAATCTTTGGAGGAGAAGATGGTTTGTGTAAAGACTTTTCTAACAAAATGCAACAAGAATTTGAAATGTTCATGGTTGGAGAGATAAAATTCTTTTTAGGATTGCAGATTTCATAGACTGATAAAGGTATATTCCTATGTCAATCTAAGTACTTGAAGGAATTACTAAAGAAATTTGGCATGGAGAATTGGAAACCAGTAAGCACACCTATGACTACAAATGATAAATTATCTTTGAAGGATGAATCTACACCTATTAATCTGACTAGATACAAATCTATGATAGGAGGTTTACTCTATTTGACACAAACAAGACTTGATATTATGAGTGCAATATGTATTGTTTCAAGGTTTTAGAGTAATCCTAAAGAAAATCATGAATCACCAGTAAAAAGGATTTTCCAGTATCTACAAGGCACTACAAATCTTGGTTTATGGTATCCTAGAGATGAAAATTTTGACTTATGTGCATACGTAGATGCTAATTGGGTAGGAGATGTGGATGATAGAAAAAGCACCATCGGCGGAGCATTTTTTCTTGGCAGTAGATGAATTTCATGGTTGAGCAAGAAACAAAGTTGTACAAGTTTATCAATAGCAGAATCAGAATATGTTGCTGCAGCAACCAACTGTACATAGGTATTATGGATCAAGAAAATGTTGAAGGACATAAAGGTAAATTGCAAAGAACTTATAACTATTTACTATGACAATACAACAACAATTGATATATCAAAGAACTCAACACTTCACTCTAAAAATAAACATGTTTCTATCAGACTGAACTTTCTGAAAGAGAACATTGAAGAAAAAGAAGTGAACTTGGTTTATGTGAATACTAAAGAGTAGATTGCAGATATTTTTACAAAACCTTTGCCTAAGGAAATATTTGAGTATCTCAGAGAGCAACTTGGAGTCCTACCCCCACCGGTAGAGACTTAGACAGTTGATGTTTGTCATCAACCGACATAATTAATAGAGAAATATTTTATTCCGGCTTTGATGAGGAGAGCTACTTCTCAGGGGGAGTAGTTGGTATATTGAATGAGTTGGTATTTTGTATTTGGTTTTGTATTTCTTTGGCATTTGATGTCAAAGGGGGAGAGATTGATATGGAAAAACACATGGATAACACATATTATTCCTAGGGGAGAGACTTTATCCCCTGGAGAGATTATTACTTTGGAGTGAGATGATATTATGTATTTTTTATTTCTGGTTAATGATCTCTTTGGGAAATTGTTGGTTTTTGGTTTTTGGCATTTCTGCTTTGGCACTTTGATAGTTTTTCCATCTTGTGTTGCCATCAATGCCAAAGGGGAAGATTGTTGGCATTTTGGATATATTGATATGGTTTTGTCATTGATGTCAACACCTATCATTACTTGTCTACACTTATCAGCACTTGGAGATTTTGGTTATGTTCATTGGCAAGATAGAGACTTATGCAAAACAATGGTATTTGGTTCACCGACAGATTATATTGTTCACCGGCACTTGGAATGACTTGGAAACTACTTGGTTATGTCGAAGGCATTATTTGATCACTTGGTTTTGGTGATTCGGCTATTTGTTTATTTGGGTTTGCATATTTGATGCTACCAACAAATAGGTCCAGGATAAGCACCGACAAACTTATCTATTCCAGATCAACATGGCATGTTATGGAGATGATTTATTATTATTGTAAATGCATTGAGCCGATATCATGCATCGGATATTATTTTACTTGTAATTAATTTTATTGTAATATCTTTTAGTGAGCCGACCTATTCAATTGGTCTTAGGTTATGGTATATATGTAATATCTTATTTCTAAGATCAATATGCGATTGGGAAGAAGAGTTGTAATAGAGTATATGCAAAAATAAGCAGATCTATACACATAGACATCATTTGAAGGTTGAAGGTTGAAGGAGGGTTTTGTGAAGACAATCAGAACTACACCGGTAATGAATCCATCATATGAAGATGCTATTTTGTGCAGTACATTTTCATTGGATTTAACCATCCAATTGTAGTCAGTGGGACTCTCATTTTGTGATTGAGCAGTGAGCTCTAGGCTGATGGCCTATCTGCATGTGCAAAATCCATATTGTAAACACATACTATCTGCAGTAGTATCATTTGATTTTGGGTAAGGCTTCCCACCATGTTTTTTTCCCTTAAAGGCTTTCCACGTACAAACATTGGTGTTATGTGTTGTGGATGTTATTGTTTTTCTATTTCATGCATTAATTTTTACCAATACTGCAATTAACTGTTAAGACTGTTTGTCAGCATAAAGTTTGGTTTATCGGTATTAAGCATTAAGTTTTGGTTATGTTAATTTTGGTTGAATTTATTGGACAACTGATTCACCCCCCCCCCTCTTAGTTGTCTTCAGGACCTAACACACTGCAGTGTATACTATGAACCGAGTACTTATCAAGAAAGGCAAAGATAAAACCCCTTATGAGTATTGGACCGGGAAAAATCCCACTGAGTTACTTTAAATTTTTTGGTAGTAAATGCTATATCAAGAGAGGTGAGCATCTAAGCAAGTTTGATGCAAAATGTGATGGAATATTTATGGGATATTCCACCAAGAGCAAAGCTCTCAAGTGCTACAACAATAGAATTCAGAAAATTATTGAAAGTATCAATGTTAGGGTTGATGAATCCCCTGAGGAACCTACAGAAACTTGTAGTGAAGAAGTGGAAGATGAACCAAGTATAGCCTTCTAAGAATTGGTTAAGAAAGAAACTTATAAAGATCTTAGTGTTCCTGTACTGATAGAAGCTGAAGTAAGTGAAGGAGAAGAAGAAAATCTAGCAGATCAGGCTAGAGTCATTCCTAGATATTGTTGGCATTTTGATGATGTTGTGATTGTCATTGATGGACACACACTTGCTTTGTGTACACTTTCTTGATGTATGAGTTATGCTCAAACAATAATTGTTCCAACTAGTATTATGTATTATAGTCTTTAGACTATCGGTGTTTTGCAGAAGATGTTACCGGTTATAAACTTTCTGAAGACCCAAAGTGGTATGAAGACCTCAAGCGGTTCAAGGATCTCAAGCGGTAGTTAACATTTTTCCAGTATTCATTTTGACAACCGGTAATCAGTAAATTGTATGAATCGGTATTACTCTATGATGAGTTACCAACCAGTATTTTTGTGATGAGTTATCATCCACCAACACTTTGGTGGTGATTCTGTCTCGTGTTACCAAATGTGTGTAGATGCACTGAACCTAGGATTTTGTAATCTAATCCTATTGGACCGACATGAAATCAGACTCCTTTATAAGGACTTCATGTCTAGGGTTTGTAGGTATGAGAGATATGTGTGTATGTGAGATAAACAAGGTTATGTGCGATCATTGAAGAGAAGATTAGGTCTGTGTGAAGAAACAAAGTGTTGAGATACTAAAGACTGAAGTAATGCTAGAGTGTATTAACAATGAGCTATCAAGGATCTGACCAAGCATACTGTGCTAGTATCTAAATCATCTACTTGTTGATTACTCATATCTTCGACAAGTCTGAAACCCTTAACTGGATAAGCCTAGAAAAGCCTTTGTAAATCCTCTAACAAGGTGGTTCACAACTGTGAATCTAAAATCCTCTCACAAGGTACAAAGATCTAGATTCCTAATAGGATCTGTTCTAGTGAAGAACATTGTATGACCTTAATTGGTCTGACCTTAATCGGTTTGACCTTAATCAGTCTGACCTTAATCGGTCTGGTTTCTATTTTGCAGATAGTTACTTGTGAGTTTCTGTTCATCGTGGTTTTTCCCATTTCAGTTCCCACATCAAAACATCTTGTGTTATGGTGATTGTTATCTTGTGGGTGAATTCTTTGTTTTCTATTTGGTTTGTATTTATCTTAACTGATTTATTAGTAAATCTATTGTATCGGTTATTTGCTAAACTATTTAAGAGTTTGTGTTCAACATTTTTTGGTATACTAATTCACCCCCCCCTCTTAGTATTCATCAATTGGTATTAGAGCCTTCCTCTCTATAAGTCTAACCACTTGGAAGGAGATATGGGGGAATACACTATGAGGGAACTTACTCATCATCTCACTTAGACTGAGAGAGCCTATGATGAACTCAAAGTCAAGTATAAAGCCTCTCTAGCCAAAAAAAGAGAGCATGCTGAGAAATTGATGGAACTTACTGAAAATAGTTCTTCTGATGAAGCAGACATGGATGCCCTAGTTGAAGAAGTTGAAAAATTGAATGAATCCAATGCCAACTTGAGAAGGGAGTTGGAAGGAATGACTATCAGAATGTGTCAAGAGCTTGAGAACAAAAGGAAAGTTGAAGATTTGGTAAAAGACAAAGATCATGAGATCTCCAAGCTGAAACAAGAAATCAATACCCTTACCACTCATCTCCAAGAGAGTAAAGTGGAAAAAGAAGAAATGCAAGGTGAACTAAACATGGCTATTTCTGTGAATGCAACCTTCAAGGAATCCAATGCTTCTATTTCCTAAGAACTTACTGAGACAAAGGAGATACTTGCCAAATTCAATCAGAGTACTGCTAAGCTAGAGCAAAAGATTGAATCAGCAAAACTGGTAAAGAATACCACCGGATTTGGTTTCTCCAGTTATGAGGAAGGTGAGACCTTTGGAACAAAAGATGTAGCATCAAATAAGCAACACACATCAAAGGATAAAGGTAAGAAAAAGTTTAAACCTGTTTTCTTTAATTGTCTCAAAGAAGGACATACTGCTAATGTGTGTAGAAGAAAGGCCTACACTAACTTTCCTTATTTTCTAAATAATAAGCCTAGATCTAATATATTCAATGGAAACTACTATGCATACAACAAGTTTGGGCATAGAGAATTTGAATGCAGATCTATTTTGCACAACACTAGAAGATACCCTCCAAGGACTCAAGAAGTTGCTCTGGAACCCTCTGTGAACCAAAATCCCAACCGGTATAATACCTATGACCATCGGTCAAGTGGCTATCATGAGAAAAATGATTGGAGAGAAAATTGCTTAATTTTCCATGGTAGTAGTCATGCTGCTGCAACATGTAGAAGGAAGAACGGTAGTATGAATAATGGACCATGGAGAACACCTGGAATGGTATGCTATCATTGCAACAAACCGAGACACATTGCTAGAACCTGCAAAATGAGAAAGAACCTATCAGATGACATATCGGTCACTTCAGAAGGGAAGATTGATGTTGAAACCATTCAAGCAGGAATGAATAAAAGTTGGAAAAAGAAATCTGAAGAAGTGTCACAGGAAGAACCGGTATCTGCACCCAATGTGGAAGTCTCTGAACCGGCAAACTGAGCTATAGAAAAGATTAGGGGGAGCATATCGGCGAAATATTTGAACCCCTAGTTTATATCAGTAAAGACCTAAACCAGTATATGTTACCTATTAATTGATAGAAGATTTTGAAGTGGTAAAAGGCAAAATTAGGGTTTGTATTCTAGCGGTGGAGCATTTATTATGGTAGGTGAAAGATCATTTAAAAAATATTTTTGATGCCATTTTCACTTATTTATTTTCGAGCAAAGAATTTTTAGTCAATCAAGTGAAGAACACCAAGTGGTAATCCAACAACTGAAGTGGTGTGTTGTGAGCAACAAAACCCTAAATTGTAAAGTGTAGAGGTATTTCTCAAAAATTTTGTCTATCATTTAATCATGGCTTCTGCATCGCACTCCAACCCTAGTGCAGCAGTAGACCCAGTGAATTTTATTCAAAAGAAGATGAAATATAATTCCCTATCCCAGATACCTACTGGAGTCATAGTTGAGGAAGATATTTCAACTTATATTGATTGCAAATTGGAAGACCTAGGATTCCTAGTGATCTATTCCCAGCTAGGTCTGTTTTGTGAGGATGACAAGAAAATCAAACCAGAATATAGCATCCTAGAGAGGAAGAAACTGCACAATGTGGTTTATTTTATGGAAGAGTTCACAAAATATCACATTCGTATCATCTTGAGCAGAGTACACAGTGATAAAGTGTACCTCAAGCGGATGGATGATATCACAACGGAAAAAATCCATGTCGTCACCTATTTCTGTAACATTGGTGAGGTGCCAGCTTTAAGGAAAGTCATCAAGACTAAAATGACTAAGCTCACTGGTTCTCTGAGTGACCAATGAGGAATGACTGTCAACCCCATCAAAGATGATTTGGTTAGGTATGCTTGCATGGTGATTGGCTACCGAGTGTTTTATGCCAGTAGATTAAACTCTGTCCCTATTGTTGCAGTGAATGTCTCCTATAGAATGATTAAAGAAAATGCCTCTTTTGATTTATGTACTTGTTTGCAGAAATAATTGCTATTGAACCTGAAGTCCATCAAATAGGACAATGCTCTAAGGTTCAAGTTTGAACAACTTTTGATCAACCTATTTTTCTAATTTCAAGGCTATTTTCCTAGAGTAGGTGATATTTAATGGTCTACTGACCAACTGGTCTCTAAGAAAATTAGGGAAAGTCTTCAAGCGGTGGGAACTAGATATCCTGAGGTTCTGAACAAATACTTTGATGAATTCAAGCGGAAAATGAGCCAGAGGATGAGGATATCTAGAGATATTGTAAAGAAATATGAAGATGATATCTGCTTTACCATCAAGGTAGATGAATGCATAATGGAAGCGGTAGAACCAAGAAAGGAGGCAATAGAACCTATGGGGTATGAAGTGATGTATGACATGTTAGCTAGGTATGCCTCTACCCTGCTTGCCTCACCTCTAGATGCTAAGAAAAAGTGAACCGACACCTACTTAGAGAGGCTAACACTGGTTAAAAATCCTACAGTGAAAAAGGGCAAGGTAGTGCCATCGGTATTGACACCGGTTACCTCAGCAAATCCAAAAGTGACCAAGCGGTCACCTGCCAAGAAGAAACCAGAAGTTGCACCCGCTAAAGTATTTGAGAGGAAGAGGAAAACCAAAAACAACTCACTGGAGTTAGAGGATACCAAACCGGAAGTAAAACCTAAGAAAATGAGGCAATCAAGCAAGAAGGCTAGGTCTACCGGTAATGCACCTGCATCATCAACACCAGTAAATATAGACATATCTTCTTATAAGTCGATGACACATTGTGAGAGGAATTTAAAGAATATTAAGAGAAAGGTTCTTGATGACTTAAAAGAATATTTTGATGATTTTTCTGATAATGAGAAGGAAGAAGTAGAGTAGGAAATGATAAAATATTTGTGTGTTAATGATCGATCACCATTTGAAATTAGATTGGTGACACCTGATTCTTTATACAATTATTTGGACAATAAATGGCACATTGCCATTGAGAAAGAACAAGAATTAAGGGAAAAAGTCTTTGCTCAATACTTTCCCGATGCCTCCAATTCTGAATTATTTGAGATAATGGACAAGAATAAAGGTCTTTTCTTCATGAGAAGAAGAAGACTCGGGCTGTTAGAAGGTAGAACTTTTGAAGTAGAAAAGGACACTCATCTACATGCAAAAGTTGTTGTTAGATTACATCAAGTGTCTGAGGTCAATATGGAGGCTGAACAAGAACCTAACCTATCCTCAGCCAAACCGGATGAGGTATTTGATGGTGAAGGAGAAAGAGTTATTGAACAGGTTGAAACTATTGATTTGGATGTTGAAAATGTCACTCTGGACACAGGGAAGGAAAAATAGGATAAAGAAAATGCATAAAAGAAGGAACATGATAAGGAGAAGGCTGAAAAAGAGAAAGCGGAGAAAGAGGAAGAGAAAAAGAAAGAGGAAACAAGAAGAAGAGAAGAGAAAAGAAGAGGAGAAAAGGAGGAAGAAAAGAAAAAGTAGGAAGAAAATAAGAAAAAGGAGGAAGAAAAGAAGAAGCAGGAAGAAGATATGAAGAAGGAAGAACTGAAGAAGAAACAAGAAGAGGAACTAAAGAAGAAAGAAGAAGAAAAGAATATAGTAGCAGAGGAGAAGGAAACAGAGAAAGCCAAACAAGTGGAGACTCCCAAGGCAACCGATGGTCAAGCCGAACCGATTGACATCGCCAGTCCTATTGATCTCCAATCTATAGATGAATCAGAGCTTCTTCAAAGCATAAAGCTTGCACAAGAAAGATTAGAAGCATTAAGGAGGAAGAAGGAACAGGATGTCATTCAAACTATGGTTGACACCCTTACCAGTTTGATTCCTGATACTAACCTCCCCAGTATTGATTCCTCTTTGTCTAAACTAAAACTTCTATGTACCATTGTAGAGGACCAGGTACGATGTCTGGAAGAAGTTGCAGAAGAAAATGCAAAGAAGAAGCATGAAAAGGAACTCAACACTGCCTTAGTCAAGAAACTGAATGAGCTTCGGTCTCAACTTCAAAAACAATAGAAGGATATAAGTGTTGCTATGGATGAGGGAAAATTACTCTTGAGTAAAATAAGCCAACCCCATCTATTTTGTGATGATGTGCTCACACAAAAAGATAAACTCCAATCGGAGTTGTAGGCATACATAAGTAACTTCAAGATGCCCTATGATTCATTTGCTACATATGGGCAAACTATTCATCGTTATCAGCTTTAGTCTGCTAGGATAGAATTGGAGATCAACAACCGATCAAGAGATTTGCAAGAGCTTCAACTAGTCTTATTACCCAGACTACAAATTCTTCAGAAGTGATTTCTCCATCTAGAAGCCTTAGTGGTAACTCAAGAGATGAGTACCATTGATGCCATGGAAGAATAGGTATCTCAGATGCAAACTGAAATTGAGGTTGCTACGTCATTACTTGAGTCATGGTCATTAGCCATGAAAACTTTTATGCAAGATTTTAAATCTATTTTTGATAAGTTTCATTCCTTATTGTCATAAACATTTACTCACTTTTTAATGATAATGAGATTTAGGGCTTATTCTGCATTACCTTGTCATTGTTGGCAAAGGGGGGGTAGTAGTATTTAAAATTTTGGTGAATGTTATGTAGACTTTCATGTTACCTCTTTAAGGGAGTAGTATACATTGTAATTTCTACAAAAAGAGATAGTGTATATGCTTAGGGGGAGTAATTTTGCTTATGGCATATTTTTGTTGAAAAAACACTTAGATGTCAAAATTTTCCTAAGTGTTTCCATCAATGCCAAAGGGGGAGATTGTTGGCATTTTGATGATGTTGTGATTGTCATTGATGGACACACACTTGCTTTGTGTACACTTTCTTGATGTATGAGTTATGCTCAACTGGTAATTGTTCCAACCGGTATTATGTATTATAGTCTTTAGACTATCGGTGTTTTGCAGAAGATGTTATCAGTCATAAACTGACTGAAGACCCAAAGTGGTATGAAGACCTCAAGTGGTTTGAGGATCTCAAGTGGTACTAAGGAACAAAGTGGTAGTTAACATTTTTCCAGTCTTCATTTTGACAACCGATAATCGGTAAATTGTATGAACTGGTATTACTCTGTGATGAGTTATCATCCACCGACACTTTGGCAGTGATTCTGTGCCATGTTACCAAATGTGTCTAGATGCATTGAACCTAGGAACATGTAATCTAATCATATTGGATCGACATGAAATCAGACTCCTTTATAAGGATATCATGTCTAGGGTTTTTAGGTATGAGAGATATGTGTGTATGTGAGATAGACAAGGTTATGTGCGATCATTGAAGAGAAGATTAGGTCTATGTGAAGAAATAAAGTGTTGAGATACTAAAGACTGAAGTAATACTAAAGTGCATTAACAATGAGCTATCAAGGATCTAACCAAGCATACTGTGCTAGTATCTAGATCACCTACTTGTTGATTACTCATATCTTCGACAAATCTGAAGCCCTTGACCAGGTATGCCTAGCAAAGCCTTTGTAAATCCTCTAACAAGGTGGTTCACAACTATGAATCTGAAATCCTCTCACAAGGTAGTCTTTAACAGGACTTATCTCCTAACAAAGATCTAGATTCCTAACAGGATCTATTCTGGTGAAGAATATTGTATGACCTTAACCGGTCTAACCTTAACTGGTCTGGTTTCTATTTTGCAGATAGTTACTTGTGAGTTTCTGCACACCATGGTTTTTCCCATTTGGGTTTCTACGTCAAAACATCTTGTGTTATGGTGATTGTGCTCTTGTGGGTGAATGATTTTTATGCTATTTGGTTTGCATTTATCTTAACCAATTTATTAGTAAATCTGTTGTACTAGTTATCTGCTAAATTGTTTAAGAGTTTGTGCTCAACATTTTTTGGTATACTAATTCACCCCCCCTCTTAGTATTCATTAGATATGTGAAGCTGCATCATGATTTGAAGAAAATCATAGGAGATAAAGATTGCAGGATACTCACAAGAAGAAAAGTGAAGGAGAACTCTTGCATGATTTCTGAATTTGAACCCAAGACTTTCAGAGAAGCTCTTATAGATGAAGACTGGATTAAAGAAATGGAAGAGGAGCTAGACCAAATAGAGAAGAATGCAACGTGGTCTTTGGTGGCCAGACCAAAACATAAAAAATGTCATAGGTACCAAATGGGTCTTCAGGAATAAGCTGAATGAAGAAGGCACAATTGTAAGGAACAAGGCTAGGCTTGTATGCAAAGGATATGCTCAGGAGGAAGGAGATGACTATGGAGAAACCTTTGCTCCTATGGCTAGACTAGAAGGTGTCTAAATTCTACTTGCATTTGCAGCATTTAAGAGATTCAAGGTTTATCGGATGGATGTGAAGTCTGCTTTTCTGAATGGAATTTTAGAAGAGGAAGTGTATATAGAACAACCAGAAGGGTTTGCCTTATCAAAAGATAGTGATATGGTGTGTAGATTACACAAAGCCTTGTATGGATTAAAACAAGCATCTAGGGTATGGCATGAAAGGCTACACTCTCATCTTGTGAAAATTGGATTTCAGGGAACAAGTGAGGATAGCAACATCTACTTAAAATCTGAACATGATTAGATTCTGACCTATGAAGTATTTGTAGATGACATAATCTTTGGAGGAGATGATAAAATGAGTCATGTGTTTGCTAATGAAATGAATAAAGAGTTTGAGATATCTTTGATTGGAGAGATAAATTTCTTTATTGGTTTACAGATTTAGTAAATGAAAGAGGGTACCTTTATTACCCAATCCAAGTATGTCAAAGAGGTATTGAAGACCTTTTGCATGGAGGAGAGAAAACCAGTTGGTACACTGATTATGACCGATTGTAAACTAACTAAGGAAGATGATTCAACACTGGTAAATGAAAAAGAGTATTGGTCAATAATCGGTAAGCTACACTATGTGGTGCACAATAGACCAGATATTGCTCATGCAGTAGGCATTATAGCTCATTTTCAAAAAAGTCCAAGAGAATCCCACTTGGTAGTTGTCAAAATGATTCTTAGATATATGAAAGGAACATTTGACTATGGATTGTGGTATCCATATAATGGTGACTATAACCTCAAAGTATATACCAATGCTAATTGGGCAGGTAATGTGAACGACCGGAAGAGCACAACTGGTGGAGCATTCTTTCTTGGTGGAAGATTAGTATCATGGACAAGTAAGAAGCAAAGTTGTACTTCTCAGTTCACAGCTGAAGCAGAATATGTGGTAGCATTTATGAACTGCACTCAAGTAATCTAGATGAAACATGTATTGGAAGGTTTCAAAGTACCTATATCTGAACTGGTGAATATATTTTGTGACAACACAAGTGCAATAAATATTTCCAAGAATCTAGTATTGCATGCTAGAACTAAGTACATTGAGCTTAAATATCACTTCTTGAGAGAGAAAGTTCAAAATAAGGAGGTTGTACTACAACATGTTTCCAATAAGGAGCAGCTAGCAGATATATTCACTAAGCCCTTACTGAAGACTACATTTACCTATTTGAGAGGTGAATTAGGGGTTCTGCCCCTTCATGAAGTCAACTAAAGATGTGTGCTCTACATCAATCAAGTACTATACTGACAAATCTTTCAGGATTGATGTTTTGAAGGCTGCTACTCCATAGGGGGAGCAACATAGTGGAGTATGGGAGCTTGTGCCTCCACTTTGGCATTATTGTCAAAGGGGGAGAAGATATCTGATGTATGAAGAGAAGATATCTGCTAATGTAGATACATTGGTCTATGATGTGGTCTATGATGATTATAGTTGCAATGTTACACTGAGTATTGCCATCAATGCCAAAGGGGGAGATTGTTGGATATTATTGGCATATGATGAACCAACATGTTGATATGATGATAATGTATATTGTCATTGATGTCAATAAGTTCAAGTAAACTAGTATGTAGATTAAAAGAAGTTGGCGAACTAGTATGAAGAAGTATGAAGACATGCAGTGAACCGGTGTCGGGGTTTCACTAAGTGTGACTACTGATTGGTAGTCTCAACTCTAGGGTTACCAGTTTGTCAATCTAGCCTACATGATGCAATTGATGATACTTGATGATGAGTTAGCTAAGAGATGTGAGTGAGATCGAGGTGCCACGTCAGCCTTGTTCACGTGAAGGATTTCCTTTAGGATCTTGCATGAGAAGATCGATTGCATTAAAACTCTACCTTAGGAATGAACACTCTTCTTGGCAGTATGAGAAGAAAGTGTGATGGGTTATTGATTCCCATATGTAGTGAAGAATGAACGATGTAGATTGTCTTGTGATCTGTTTGAAATTGTTATACTCTATGCAATGTGTTTGGACAATTAGGATTGGACCACCTATGTTGTAAACCTAAGATGCTTAGGGTTTGGGGTTTATTCTACCAACCTAACTATTGTCTATAAGGTCGATGATGTTTGTTATTGTAAAGTTGTTGGAAAATGTTGTGTGTGTGTATCCGAGTGATGAGATACTTGCCAAACTAGTAAAAGGAAAATTGTAGAGTGTGATTGCAGAGTAGAGGAACTAAAAAGGATCTACCTTAGCATGTAGTGTTGTTATCAGATCAGAGTTTTTACCTGTTGTCTTCTAATCATTTCAATAGTTGGAAAATCCCTTTACCGTGTAGCTTTAATAGGCTTATTGTAAATCCTTTAACTAGGTGACTCAAGATCATTGAGTTATTCAAATCCTCTGGTGAGGTAACCTTTAATAGGGTATATAGCCATCCCTTAATTGGGTGATCTCTAACAGGATCGGTTCCTAGAAGAACCTTATTGTAAAGTCTTTAACCAGACTAGGCTCCTAATAGAGAAAGTTTCAAAAGAGTTCAAAAACAAGCTTGTGGGTATTCATCCCCACCATGGTTTTTCCCATTTGGGTTTTCACGTGAAAAATCTATGTGTTATGTGTAGTGCATTTTTCATGTGATGATTATGTATTCTTTGTTTGAAAGATTATGCATGCAGAGTTAATAGGTTATGGTATTACTAGTATACCACATGTATATGTTTATGGGTGAAGTTATTATCAAGTATTGAATATATTTGAAGTGTTTAAACTTATCAGTTTATGGTGTCTAAAGTCTTATTGTGTTTAACTGGTATTGCCATGGTTAAGTTCAGTAATGATGACAACCAGTTGGTATTACTTTAACCTAATAAGTTGTTGAGAAATTTTTTGTCTATATTGATTCACCCCCCCCTCTTAGTACCGGTTAGGGTATCTGTTGTTCATCATTATTCATCATAGTATATCTGATCAAGTGACCATAACTCATCACAAAAATTACCGCCAAATTTTTTTCGATGGGATAACTCATCACAGTTTGTGGTAACTCATCACACAATTGACAAATACTAGTTGGAACAATCAATACCAGTTGGAGTTAAATATATGAATCGTTATCCTTGAATCTTCTGACATAATCTCCACTTAATCTTCATCTTGATGCTGACTAATGAATATCCACTAGTTATCTCTTATGCATATACCGGTTATCATAGAGTACTAGTTGGTGATAAACCACTAAGTCTACTAGTTGTAGTGTAAACAATCTTGAAGTTACACCAATAGACAATATGAATGTTATTATTATGGATGACTTCATCATGTGTTGCATTGGTTTTGTCATTGATGTCAACACTTATCATTCTAGAGGTCTACATCATTGATTTGGCACTCTGGTTATATTGGTTTACTATTGAACCAACACATTGTGTTCACCAACAAGGTTAGTAGCTTATGCACAGTTAGTGGTATACGTTCATTGATAGGTTATATGGTTCACCAGTAATGATGATGATTTGTTATCATCTGGAGATCATTTGATTATGTTGAAGACATGGATTGGTTGTTTGTATTTGGTGTTTTGGTTATTAGTCTAATCGGGTTGACATATTCGCTATTACTAGTAGATAGGTCTAGGTTATGGACCGATACATGATATCTATTCTAGATCAGCATGACATGCTTTGGAAATGGTTTATTGATTGGCTATTGTATTAAGGCTGACATATTGTATCGCATCAAGACTTATTTTGTAATTGATTTAAATGTAATATATTTAGTGAACCGGCCTGAACATTTGGTCTTAGGTTTTGTATAAATGTAAGATCTCATTTGAGAGATGCAACAGATATATGTAACATGGTAATGGTATGAATATATGTGTGAATATTGAAGATCATATGAGCAGATCTTAGTGTGAATCACACAGACATTATCTGGAGGTTGAAGGAAGGTTTTGAAGGTGTATGTCAGAGCTTAAACTAGTACTGAATCTCGCATTGCAGATGCTACCTTGAAGTAGCACATTGTTATAAGATTTAACCATCCTAATATAGTCAGTGTGACTCCTATTTTGTGTCTGAGCAATGAGCTCTAGGCGATTGGCCTTTCTGCATGTGCAGACCCCATTTGTAAACACTTACTATCTACAGTAGTATCATCTGATTGTGGGTAAGGTTTCCCACTATGGTTTTTCCCCTTACAAAGTTTCCACATCAAAATCTTTGTGTCATGTATAGTGGATGTTGTTTCTCTTTCTGTTTCATGCATTAAGTTTCACCGGTATTGATATAAACTACTAATTTGTTTCACCGACATTAAGTTTGGTTTATCGGCACTAAGTTTAAGTTGGAATAATTTGTATTTGGGTTATAATTTATTGACAGTTGATTCACCCCCCCTCTCAGTTTTCCTTTGGTTCCTAAAAATTAGTATTAGAGCTTAGTCCTCTTTTTGCAGAAGTCTAACAGCTTGAGGAGATCCTATGGCAACGAACATTTTCAGGAAGGACAGTCTTAAACTTGATGGAACTAATTATGGTATATGGAAGATCAGAATGGAGATACATCTGAACTGCATTGGAAGAGATATATAGGAAGTTACAAACAATGGCTATGTTGGTCCTACTCCAAATCAACCTCATCCATCGACATTGGCAAAGGAC
This sequence comes from Cryptomeria japonica, assembly GCF_030272615.1. Classification (NCBI taxonomy): domain Eukaryota; kingdom Viridiplantae; phylum Streptophyta; class Pinopsida; order Cupressales; family Cupressaceae; genus Cryptomeria; species Cryptomeria japonica. The sequence goes on from NC_081405.1 coordinate 530,375,602, forward strand.
TTGGAGAATGATTGCATAGCAAGAGAAGCACTTCTGAGCACATTATCAGATTAGCAAATCATGGGATTATCAAACCAATCTACTACTAAAGCTATTTGGGATAAACTGGAAACATTGAATTAAGGAGATACCACTATCAAAATTGCAAAACTGGAATGTTACCGGGTCAGGTATGAAAATTTAAAAATGGAAGAAGATGAAAGAATTTATGCTTTTATGGAAAAAGTTAATGAAATTTTTTTAGGACTACAATGTTGTAGAAGATCTTTAAGTGAAGATGAAATTGCTTCTAAAGTTTTAAGAGCTTTTCCACTGGCTTACAAAATGAAACTAATTGCTATTAATGAATTGAGAAGAAAGCCTAATACATTAGTATCTAGAGATACCTTATTTGGAAAACTTTCAGCATTTGAGCTTGAGGAATTTGGTCCTATTCCTATAGTCAAGACTAATTTATCTTTCAAAGCATCATAATCTGCAGTATCATCATCATCATCATCATCTAACAAATCTGATTGGAAAGCACTTTATGCAAAATAACTTGAAGATGTCGGGAGGGAAAATGAAGAACTGGAAGAACTTGAAGCACTATTTTCAAGGAAGATGCCTAAAGGTCTAGTAGGACGTAAGTATGAAGGTACAACACCTTTCAAATGTTTTAATTTCAATAGAATTGGTCATATAGCATCTAGATGTCCTGATAGACATGCAAGATTGAGAGAGGAAGCAAAAGGACATATAAGCCTAACCTTGAATAAGAGAGATACAGATTTAAGAAAAATAGAGATAAATCATGTTACTATACTGATGAAGGAGTTACAGATGATTCAGATGAAGATCTGACAAATAATGGATGACCATTTGTTGCAATAAAAGAAGATCAACCGACACCTATTGTCAAACCGGTAGAGTAGGCACTAGTAGCAAAAATTGAAGAAAAGGATGAATGGATCATTGGTATTGGATGCTCACATCATATGACTAGTGATAAAAGAAAATTTTTGTCATTTTAGGAATGTAATGGGGGCCTACTAAGATTTGGAGATGATAAAGCTTGTTTAATCAAAGGAAGAGGCACTATATCTTTGGATGGTAAGCACAATACTGACAATGTTTATTATGTTGAAGGTTTGAAGCATAATCTTTTGAGTGTTGGTTAATTAGTGGAAAAAGGATTTTAGTTACAATTCAAGAATGGAATATGCAAAATCATAAATAGAACTGGATTGGAGATTGCAACCACTAATCACACTAAAGGTAATATCTTTCATTTGAATACTAGTGATAAGACGTGTTTGATTTCACACATTGATGAAAGTTGGTTATGGAATAAGAGACTCTATCATGTAAATTTTGATTGCATTATAAATATTAGTTCAACTAAGGCAATAAGTGATTTACCTAAGATTGTGAAACCTCATAATCTGGTATGTAAGGAATGTCAAATGGGAAAGAAAGTTAGAACAACATTTAAAAGCATTTCTAAGAAATCCAATAATGTTCTTGATTTAATTCATATTGATTTATATGGTTTGACAAGAACAAGAAGTCTTTAGGGAGATAGATATTTTATGCTAATAATTGATGATTATTCTAGAATGTGTTGGGTTACTTTTTTCAAGGAGAAATCAAAAGCCTTTGGGAAATTCAAGTTATACAAGGTAATGGTAGAGAATGAAATCGACAAGAAAATCAAATGTTTGAGATCTGATCAAGGAGAAGAATTTACATCTAGGGAACTTAATACATTTTGTGAAGTGAATGGAATCAAAAGACAACTATCATCACCCCAGACACCTGAGTAGAATGGAGCTATGGAAAGGAAGAACAAAACTATTCTAGATGCAGAAAGAACCATGACAATGGAAGCAAATCTACCTCATGTGTACTGGAGAGAAGCAGTGAATACAACGGTTTAAAATTTCAACAAAGTTCACATCAAAGGTGAAACTAGTACGACCCCTTATGAACTATGGTTTGGTCATACTCCTACTCTTAAATACTTTAGAATATTTGGAAGCAAATGCTATATTAGGAGAGATGTTTCTATTGGAAAATTTGATCCTAGAAGTGCTGAAGGAATATTTCTTGGTTATTCATTTAGAAGCAAGGCATATAGATGTTATAATAAAAGTTTGCAAAAAAACATTGGTGCAAAAGCACCTAGTTTTAGGAGGATCCATGAGGTCAAGAGTGATGACATGATTAATTTCAATAATGTTTAAGTTTATAAGGTCTATTTGAGTCATTGTAAATCATAATGCAAGGCTATGTAAGCCATTTTTCATAAATTGTCCAAAAGTTCCTCATGAGGTTGAAGTGTTCCAAAGTGTGTTAAAGACCCAAATAAGGGTAATAAAGATGTAAAATGCATAACTGAGGAGGTCCAAATTGGTTAAAGGGTAGTTATGAGAGTTCCCAAGGATGGGAATCACTATTTAAATGATGTAATGTTGATCCAAACTAAATAGAAAGGAGTACATTTTGATTGAAATTGGGAATTCAAAAACCTTTGTTTTGCAATCCTAAAAAAAATATTTTCTCTATTTCAAGGCCTTGTACGGCCATGTAAGGCCTCTAAATGGTGTATAATTATTATCAAAAGTTATGGCAATAAGTTAACGTTCTTTTGGCCTTGGTTTGGTGTTTTTTTATGAAGGAATGAATGAGCTATGTTAGTTTTTGTAAAAATAGTTTGTAAACCTTCATTTATAGAGGTGTGTGCAAGGGTTTGATTATATTTCAAATTTTAACAATCGGAAAATTCTAAATCTTAGTTATCCTCAGAGTAGATTCAAAGGGCTTTCAGATGGATTTTATTTCACATCAAATGGGTTTCTATTTTGGCTGATATTTGATGCCCTAAGCAGACTGTACATGCACAATTCTTGTTTTTCTATAATAGTCAAAACAGTCTAGGTGAAGAGGTCATCAATATTTATTTTACCATTAGATTTTCTAAAATTTTGAATATTTTTTAGTAATACTAGTTCTCTATATCTCCACTAGAGAGATTTTAAAAATGTTTTCTGGTTTGAAAGATGTGAATAACAAAATGCAGGGTATCAAAACTCTCACAACTGGGACAAATTTGGAGGGTGATTGGAAGCATGAATTGGATGTGTGGACGTCTAAAAATGGTCAATGCTTCTGGAGTCATACTTTAACATTTGCGCATTGCCTTATTTTAGGGTTCTTGCATTGCATTAACATTTCTTCTATGTTGTGCAATTGGTCTTTATCATTTGCGAGCATCGAGTCCTCCTTCTGCATTCCTCATTTTTCTTGCTTTCGAATTAGGTCTTGTCGATAGCAATCTTCACTCATGATTTTGGTTGATCTTATCCTATCGCATCATGGTGTGTGCTCATTTATCATCATTTTGGACATCGTCAATCCTAATCGATGATAGAATTAGGGTTTTTTTGTCCTCTTGTCAATCTTTCAATCATCTTTAGCTTGTTAATAATCATTTATGATTATCAATTTGTCAATCTTGTCATTTTGCGATTGATTCATCATCGATCCTTGTCCTTTTCAATCATGTCAATTTGGATCGATTAATCATTGTTCCTCATCAATTGGCACTATCAATTTGATCTCCTTGACAATCTTGGTCAATTTGTCATTGATTTTTGTCAACCAATCTCAATCATTTATCAACATTGGTCCTTTGTCAATCAGAATCATGATTGAACCTACATTAATTTCTTGTTGTTTTGACCTAATTCCTTGTCCTCTTATTTCTAGGGTTTTATGATTTGTTCATTTAATCCTTTTCTTCTTCTTTGTGGGTTAAATAAATCTATTTATTTAGTCCTAGGTCTCTTTCATGAATTAATTAATGGATGAAAACCTATTAATTAATTCACCTAATTTCTATTTCTCCTATTTTCTTTAATTTTTCTAATATTTCCCCTAATTTCATTCCCTCATTTTCTCCTATGTTTATGCTTCCATTTGTTGCAATCATGGAGGCTATTTTCTCTCTTCCCTTTTGCCATGGGAATGGCATTTCAATCTTGTCATAATTTGTCATAATTTGTCATACACCTTGCATAGAAATTGTCATACATTTGTCATAATTTTGCCATTCTTGATTTGAATTTCCTTTCAAATCTCTTCATGCTAATCTTGTCCTCTCTCCAATTTGTCTATAAATTGGATGATTTTCTTAAATTAAAAGGGAATCAATCACATTTTCGAGTAACCTTATGCTGCAAATTTCATCTCTCAACAACCTGCTTTCCACTTGCATTTTGCACTTATAGGTGAGATCCACATCAAATTTGAAGGTGAAAGAAGAACAATGGAGCCACATGAAGGAGATATCTACATCGGTTTGCTTCAATTTCATTTGATTTGAATATCTTGTCTTTATGTCTTCATTGATTGGATTGGGATTGCTTTCATAGCAGCTTTAGGTTTTGTGGTTGTCCTAATTGCTATTGTTTTGATGATTTTCAATTTCCTGATCTACATTTCTGGTGAACCCGACGTGAACTAACCTCTTAACCATGTTTTGAGTGCTTTTGAGCTGTTTGCAGGTGAAAAACTCAAGAAACAAGGTGACTCAGAGCTTTTTGGACACTTCTGTGCTTGTGTTGATGTTTTCTGCGCCTATGTTTGAGTTTTTTGCGCCTGTGTTTGAGTTTTTTGCACCTGTGTTTGAGTTTTTTGTGCCTGTGTTGACATTTTTTGCGCCTGTGTTTGAGTTTTCTGCGCCTGTGTTTGAGTTTTATGTGTCTGTGTTTGAGTTTTTTGTGCCTGTGTTGAAGTTTTATGCACCTATGTTGATTGGTTCTGCACCTGTGTTAAGGCATTCTGCGCCTGTGCAAGGCCAGAAATAGAGGTGAAATCAGTTGTTTTTACTCACAAATTAGTTTGTTTTCATTCTATTTCTTGCATTCTGGTTTTTCTTTAGTACTAATTCTCTATGTAGCATCTTGGCGTTACCTGTGACGAAGACTAAAAATGCAACTACTAACGAATCTTATGCAGGACATGGTCAAAGACTCTCATTAAAACATCTTGCTTGCGATTTTTAAAGTAGTTGCACATTTCATTTCTTAAAGGTTAATGAACACCATGCATGCTTTGTCTGTTTTTAATTTGATTGCATGTTTTAACCCTTAGAATTGGGCCTGCCTCTCGATTTGCCTGGCACTTCGCACAAGCATTAGTGAGAGGGAATGACCCAAAGTGGTGATGGGCTAAAGCCAAGCTCTTCCGAACCACTCTAAATAACTATGGATGCAATGAAATTTGTAGACAATGGGTGCTGGAATGGTGTTGCGATGATTTATTCGCTAGATCAATACCCACCCGAACAGATGCCCTTACTAGAATCTCTTATTTTTAGATGCCAAAATCCTTCTATCTGTTGGCTCAGGCATTGTGATATGTGCATGCCGAAGACACCTCTCATGTACTCCTCAGTTAGAGATAGAAAGTTCTTGGGAAATGATGCCCCTTGAACTCGAAGCTTGGTATGCCCGAGAAGTGAGTGCTCTATAAGGGGGAGCCAATGCTACCAATCGTCTAGCTATCCAGTTGAGTGTTGTATTTTATGGTTAGAGGATTCAACAGATATTGCCCTTGCCAGCCATAGGATTTGTTGTGAATGTGCTTGATTGTCTTGAGTCAAAATCAAACAAACATTTTGTCTTCCATGATTGTCAAAAGTTAAATTAAAAACAAACTTTCAAAAGTGCTCATAATCAACTTGGGTTTTCAAAACAAAAAACCTTCAATTCAAAACAAAATCCAAACAAAAGTCCAAATTTTTCCAAGTATTCATCCAACATTTGAACATGGCTTGTCAAGACATTGAATATCTTTGTTTCAAAATTCATGCCACTTTAGGCTAGTTTTGCCCAACTTAGGTCCTAGGACATATTGTCATCTCCCTTCATTTTAGTCCTTTTCATTTCAAGCATCCTCATTTTGCATTTAGGTTCAAAATCATTTCCCTAAGTTTGCATTTCATTGTCATATCCAAGCTAGATTTCCATTTAGGTGACATTCATGCATTATCCTTGTCATGCTAAAATTAGGTCTTGCCTAGGTTTCATTTTGCATATTCCAAGTCATTGGTCTTTGCATATCCTTATCATTGTATTTTCATCTTGTCTTGGCTTCATCTTGTCATATCATATCCTTAGATCATTTTCATGTCATATCCTAAGTCATTGTCATAATCATTGCCTTCTTGCATTTAGTCTCAAAAATTTGGTTTGTCAAACTTATAAAATTAAAACTTTGGATGATACCCTAAGTTGTTGTTAGGGAGTCTTGACCTTGTCTAAAATTTGTCCTTTCATTAATATCATTTTTGTCAAACCTAGCTTAGTATCCAAGCATATAGGTGAGACATTGTCAATTTGTCCTATTGTCATTTGGTCCTTTGTCCTTTAAGGTCTTGGCTTCATTTCAACTTCCCAAGGATGAGTCTTTAGGTTTGCATTCCAAAAAAGTTTGTCCAAACCTTGAAAAACAACAAAAACATAGGTTGCATTCTTGCCATAGATTACATTTTCATCTATTTAGGTTGCATTTAGTTGCATATCATACATCATCCTTTTAAAATTAAAAAAATACCAAAGATATTGCATTTGCATAGTGACATGCCTGTTGAAACAAGGTCAAAATCTAAGAAGATGGGCAAACCAACATATCAACCCATTGACAACGTATCAAACTTACAGTTTCAACCTAGTCAAACATTACAAATTGAAGGTTCATCAAACACATCATTACCACAATATGGAATGGTTCAACTTGGACCACCTCCATTATATGACCTAGTGTTTGTACCCATGAAACCGGGATATGGGAGTGTTCCGCCAATGCCAAGGGAAAATGCACTTTTTGACTGGAATCATTTAAACCTGCAACATGAAATTCAAACTCAAACATTACATGAGGAACAAACTCTTTCACAACTATATCCAACCCAACAACAAGGCAATATTGGTCAAACTTTTTATGATGAAACAAGTCTCCCAATACAAAAACTAGAGGAGAAACTAGCTCGAGAAACAAAGATCATTGAACAAAAGGTGAAAAACAGTGAGAAGATTAGATCCCAAATGTCCAAAACATTTCAAAAATTTCAAGGTCCAAACCCAAACTTTGAGCCAATTGATGTAAGGTCTCTTATCGAACAATCAAACATACTAGCTCTCCTCTCACAAATAGAGATGATGAAACAATTTCATGAAAAGAGACAACAACATTATGTGCCTCCACAACAAGAACAAGAAGGTGTTTTCTATCAATCACATTTTCAACCATCACAACCAATTGTTCAACAGTTCCAACATTTCCAACAGACACAACCAATGGCCCAACATATACAACCAACACAACCAATGGTCCAATTTCAACAATATGTCCAACCAACTATTAATTATCGACAACAAACTCAGTATCAACAACTACAATCACAAATTCAAAAACAAAACTTGCAACATGGACCAAGACAAATTTTGAACATGTCAAACCAATTTGATCAACATCTAGTTCAAAATCAAAACATGACATCAGACCAAAACCAACTCCTTTCCAAACAAGTTCAAATTCCAGATACAACTATGTGAAAACCTCGAAAGAAAGGTGGCCTTATTACATGGATCTTAAGGACATTACCAAGTGAGTTCTTTGAGGAAGATCAAGATAATACACATATGTCTAGCAATGCCTCATCCCCCCACAAACAAATTGACTCTCCAATGGCATCTATCCCTACACCTTTAGAAGTTTCACAAGAACCTTCCATATTGTCCTCATCAAATAATACACCCAAGGATGAAATTATCCAAGGGCTATCCATAATTGATTGCCAAGATAATCCAATTCATGATGCACATCCTTTTCATGTTTCAGAAATACTAGACCGAATGCAACCATGCACTTTATTGCCATCACCTGTTTTAGAGGACCCCATTCGAAGTCCCTCTTCCTCATGTTCAAGCATTGATTCCTTGCTAGAATCCATCACAAATGTTCAAAGTGCATTTCCTTCATGCCAAAACATTGATTCCTTGTCAGAATCCCCCATGCATATCCAAAGTCCAACCCCATGTCAAGAGGATAATTTAGAGTATGAAGAAACGTGTCTTGAAATAGATGAAGATCAAGATTCTGAAACCTTATCATCCCATCCAATTGTTGACCAGGATCCCATTTCCCTAGACACTCACAATGATTCACTTATTCCTGTCAATTCTATCCAAGAACACAATGTCCTTTCAAATCCCATTGACATTCCACTTCCTAAGAAAGATCAAGATATCCCTTTCATCCTTTCCAATGATCCCATTAAAAGTCAAGAGAAAAGCACCTTTAAAGAGGATTCCAATGATCTTCCTCCTTGTCAAGATCAAATTATTCCTTTAAATCCTCCACAAGATCCTTTTGTTCCTCCATCTCCTTGTCTTAATCCTCCATATACACTCCAAGATCTCATTTCTTTTAATGATCCCATTATTTCTCCCATTCCATCTCTTGAAGAACCTATCATTGAACCATGTCCACTACACAATCCTAGTCCCCCTCATGATCCTAATCCCCCTCATGATTCTAATGTGTCAGTGCAAGATGTTCATGAACCCTCGACATGCATAATGGGTTCTTCCACGTTGGTGCAATCCGATCCACTTCAAGATCTCATTATTTCTCTCATATCATATCCACCTCATAATGGACTTGCGTCTTCTTCCCAAAGAAAAGAGTATCCTACAAGTCAAGATATTCATAAAGGCAAAGGAGTAGATCTCCATAAGCAAGAATCCCTTCATGTTAAAGAAAATATTAAGGGTCATGGCCTCAAAGAAATTCATCAAGACGTGGGTACCCCTACTAAATCCAACATCCCTTCAAAATCCAAACATTTCCCTTCCCCATCATACTTTCCATCCATCTTAGGTCCTTATATCCCTTCGTACTCTATGCAAGGTCAGCAAAGGCACACATCCTTGAGTAAATTTCATCAATCCAAAAGAAGTCCATTTCACTCATATCCATCCATGCATTCCTTTCCCCCTTCAAGCAATTTGGATGCCAAGTATAAATGTCATAAGTCTAGAAATCCACATGTATTCAAGGATCAACATGTCCAATATAATCGACATGTCAAAACAAAGAACAATATGATCTATAAAAAAAAAGAAATATCCAAAAGGCCCACTGAACAAAATAAAACAAAGTCAAAATATATATGGGTTCCCAAATCCCTTGTGTTGGCAATGCACTCCAATGAACCACAAAAGCATGAAAAATCAAAAACCATGTGGATCCCTAAGCAGCTCCTTGAAGCACAAAAGCCTAAAGAAACATCCAACTTGGCATCCAAAGTTGCTATTCCTCCATCGAACCCTCTCAAATTTGTTCCTCCATCACCTTCTTCATCCATTTTGGGCCCTTATGTCCCAAAATCCCAAGCTATTCCTCCTTCCAAATCACAATCTGAGATCCATTTTTCCCCCATCAATCCACCACCCATCAAGGTGTGTTCCAATGTTGATCTTGCCTTCATTTCCATCCAGTGAAGCCCAATTCTTCCAATACCCTATCCATTATCCAATGTATATTTTCCATCCTTCGATCCCTTTGATCCCATCCTTTGCATGAATCCTTTCCTTAATTTCATCTCTTTTTCCATGTCCTTATCCTACCAACGTCTTTGAGCATACTTTTAAAGGTCATGGTCCATTTTTTTCAAGGCTACTATACAAACAAAAAGATGCTTGAGTTCTTGTTCCATCCCCTATCATGTGTCCATCTTCTATTGAAAAAGTCAAAATACAAAAAAAAAGTGAGAAAAAAAAGACAAAAGAAAAAAGTACAACAAAAATAATTCATCCACTGGTGAAAACCTGGCAAACAGGTGCCTTGGGAAAGTACCATGATGAAAACTTGGCAAACAGGTGTCATGCGTAATCTATGAACTTCTTGCATACCGTACTTGGGGATAGGTTTTATCCTATCATATCCTTTTGTCCTTCATTGTTCCATTATCCTATCGAACCCCTGTCATTACCCTTCATATCCTATTGTCCCTCATGTCCAGTTTCCCTTTCCACCTTTGATCTTGAAAAGGCTGAGGATCTTCATGAGCATCATGCATATTGTTTGCAGCTTTTAGTCCATCATAGCTTTTGGTCTTTATCCATTTGCTTATTATAACCTTTCATCCATATTCCCTAGCTTATTGCAACTCTCTACCACTATCCCGTATCCTATCCCGACCTTCAGTCCATGTCCCTTATCCATTCTTGGTCTTGCTTATCCTATTCATATCTTATCACTATCCATACACTCTTTTTCATTCCTTAATCTTGATCTAACATAAGGATGCAAAATTTAAACATGGTTTCAAAAACCTCTTGGCATGTCCCTCATGCCATGTTCCTACTTTACATTGTCATATCCAGTCTCTTGTGCCATCATGCAATAGCCCTTGAAAATCGCATCTGTATTGTCTCCATGATAAAAGGCCTTTGTCTTCCCTCTATCCACCAACATTTCAAAAAGCCTATTTATTCACCTATCATATTCCTTGCCTTGCTAGACACTGGGGGCAAAATCATAAAAATTTGAAAAATGTCCTGAAAAAAATCCCTAAAAATCAAGTAATGTCCTGAAAAAAATCCCTAAAAAGTCAAATAAAGTCTTGAAAAATGAACAAAAAAATTGTAAAAAAACTCGAAATTCCTACAAAGTGAAAAACATCAAAATCCAAAAACAATTTCTTTGGCATTTTGAATTTTATCAATAAATGGTCCCCTTTGTGCATAGACAGATTGCTGAGCATACATCCAATGACAATCAATCAAACATTGTGCTTTAATGAAATCATGCATTAATAGATAAACTATTTGAACAAGCAAGCATTAAACCTGATCACAGTTGTCACATCAATCAAAATAGCATCAACATTACCATTGGTCCTTGTCAACATTATCATGGGTCTTATATAGGGTGTGGTATACTTGAAACTAGACTGTGTCCTGTCTTCGACGGGGTACCACATTCCTTGAAACCAGACAGCATGATCATTCTTATTTTCCACTTTTGACAATGATGATCAAACTGTTTGTTTGACTTGGTTGAATTTGTGCATCTTATCTTTTTACTGATTTATCTTTGGATTTGATCATGTTCCTATGTTGCTCGATGATGTCACTGAGTGATTTAGAGTGACCGGGATGGTTCATGGTCCCTTTCTTTTTTGTTTGTTGTGTTTGCTATTTGTGGAATTTTTGTCACAAACTGGGGCAACTATATCATTGGGTGTCTATGATAAGTATGGTCACTTTGTGAACGCCGCACAGACCTCGACCCTTGATGTATGCACCCTAGGATGCTTCACTCATTCCTTGTGTGTGATGTGTTTGTCTTTTGCAAAAGGGGTTGCATTCCAGCTCTGGCCTTCAATGCCATCATGCTCTACATCTACTTTGCTACGATAAATAAAGGTTCTCACCTACTTATGTGCATTTGTGAAAGCAAGTTTTCCTTCATCTCTAACTGTCCTTTGTCTAATTTCTTCTCACTAACATTTTTTTTGTTAGTCTTGGTAGTCCGTTCGGTCTAGTTCGGTCATAAGTGCACAATTGCACTTGTGCAACATCAAGTTGTGCCTGTGTACCTTACATAGGTGCAAAAAATCTCTACACAAGCACAGAATGCGCCCACACAGGCACAGATCTGCATTTCCCCCCCCTGTGGGCCTCGCAATGTCCCGCAATCAAGCAAAATTTATGAAATTGAACATATGGGTTTTTGAGCTACATACCACTTCTCCTACATCATCTAATCATCTGTAGGTGCCTACACATTCCCCAAGGTGATTTGCCATTGGAATGTTTGCCATCTCTCTGCAAGGGTCCTTTTTCCTGAGGCAACAACTCCTCCACTTTGGCTAGTGCAAATGAACTCTTTTCCTTCTCCTTGTCTCCTATATAGATTTTTGTTAGTACCTAGATGCACGTGCATTCTCTCCATCTTATGATGATCGTGGTCTTTTGTGCCTTCCACTGCTTGTCCTTTGTGCATTCGACCTTCGATTTTTGATCCGTTCGATCCTATCATATTCTGTCATTCTTATCGATCACTTGGCCTCTTTTCTGGATTTTTTCAGCCAATTCCTTGAGGGGGCATGTATATGTCATTGTTATTGTTTGGGGAATTTTCATTATTGTTCTTTGAAACAATGCTTAGAATCGCATTGTCTCAAAGAGGGGCAAAATGTAGACGTTTAAAAATGGTCAATTCTTGTGGAGTCATACTTTAACATTTGCGCATTGCCTTATTTTAGGGTTCTTGCGTTCCATTAACATTTCTTCTATGTTGCGCACTTGGTCTTTATCATTTGCGAGCATCGAGTCCTTCTTCTGCATTCCTCATTTTTCTCGCTTTCAAATTACGTCTTGTCGATAGCAATCTTCACTCATGATTTTGGTCGATCTTATCCTTTCGCATCATGGTGCATGCTCATTTATCATCATTTTGGATATCATCAATCCTAATTGATGATAGAATTAGGGTTTTTGTCCTCTTGTCAATCTTTCAATCATCTTTGGCTTGTTAGTAATCATTTGCAATTATCAATTTGTCAATCTTCTCATTTTGCGATTGATTCGTCATCGATCCTTGTCCTTTTCAATCATGTCAATTTGGATCGATTAATCATTGTTCCTCATCAATTGGTGCCTATCAATTTGATCTCCTTGTCAATCTTGGTCAATTTGTCATTGATTTTTGTCAACCAATCTCAATCATTTATCAACATTGGTCCTTTGTCAATCAAAATCATGATCGAACCTACATTAATTTCTTGTTGTTTTGACCTAATTCCTTGTCCTCTTATTTTTAGGGTTTTATGATTTGTTCATTTAATCCTTTTCTTCTTCTTTGTGGGTTAAATAAATCTATTTATTTAGTCCTAGGTCTCTTTCATGAATTAATTAATGCATGAAAATCTATTAATTAATTCACCTAATTTCTATTTCTCCTATTTTCTTTAATATTTCTAATATTTCCCCTAATTTCATTCCCTCATTTTCTCCTATGTTTATGCTGCCATTTGTTGCAATCATGGAGGCTATTTTCTCTCTTCCCTTTTGTCATGGGAATGGCATTTCAATCTTGTCATAATTTGTCATAATTTGTCATACACCTTGCATAGAAATTGTCATACATTTGTCATAATTTTGCCATTCTTGATTTGAATTTCCTTTCAAATCTCTTCATGCTAATCTTGTCCTCTCTCCAATTTGTCTATAAATTGGATGATTTTCTTAAATGAAAAGGGAATCAATCACATTTTCAAGTAACCTTATGCTACGAATTTCATCTCTCAACAACTTGCTTTCCACTTGCATTTTGCACTTATAGGTGAGATCCACATCAAATTTGAAGGTGAAAGAAGAACAATGGAGCCACATGAAGGAGATATTTGCATTGGTTTGGTTCAATTTCATTTGATTTGAATATCTTGTCTTTATGTCTTCATTGATTGGATTGGGATTGCTTTCATAGTAGCTTTAGGTTTTGTGGTTATCCTAATTGCTATTGTTTTCATGATTTTCAATTTCCTAATCTAGAGGATGGACTCATGATTGATTGGTATGAGTTTGTAAATATATGGTGAAATTTTTATGATTAATTGAAGGTTATTGATTGAATGTTTAAGTTTATGGGATGTGAAGGTTGTAAGTATCTTTGATAATATCGAGGAACCTATTATATTTGTTATTCATTCAATGATAAGGTGTGTTGTTACATCAGAAATGCCTCTAAAATGTTGTTCAGATGATTGGATCAACATGATCCTTGATGTATGGTTGGTTTCTCATGATGATCTGCATCAAATTTCTATCACATCTAGAAGATCCTAAGTGTGTGGGTAGACTGCTGAAGGAGGCAATCCACACTAGGACCTAACCCAAGAAGATTTAAAATTTTGTGTTGCTAGTGTGTTTGGTTGCAGGTGTTAATCCATCTAACTGCAGAGAAGGTGTTGGAATAGCTTAGGGAAGAGCCTTGTTGTTGGTTGCTAAGAGACTAGGGAGAGAGGAGAAAGAGACTCATAGGTGAGGCAAAGGAAGTGTGAGTTTGTGTGTGTGTGGTAGGAGAGGTGGATGCCTAAGGAACACCTTGAGTTGCAGCCATTGGATACTCCATGGATGGGAGTAGTTGAGAGGTTGGACAGTTTGTGTCCTTTTGGAGATGTTGATTGTAGCAGAGGAATGTGAATAGTGATAAGATAAAAAGGCAAAGACAAAGATGAAGGTGATGATTTTGATCCAAGGCACTAATTTTTTTTTTCTTGCAAGTTGATATTCCCTATGTTTCAAAGGGACATGGAAATCTTTCAAGGTTGACAATATGGTGCAGGAGCACCTAGTTTCAGGAGGTTCCATGAGGTCAAGAGTGATTTCATGAGTAATTTCAATAACTGTTTAGTTTATAAGGTCTATTTGAGTCATTGTAAATCATAATGTAAGGCTATGTAAGCCATTTTTCATAAATTGTCCAAAAGGTCCTCATGAGGTTGAAGTGTTTTGAACTGTGTTAAAAGACCCAAATAAGGGTAATAAAGATGTAAAATGCATAAATGAGGAGGTCCAAATTTGTTAAAGGGTAGTTATGAGAGTTCCCAAGGATGGGAATCACTATTTAAATGATGTAATGTTGATCCAAACCGAAGAGAATGAAGTAGTACATTTTGATTGAAATTGGGAATTCAAAAACCTTTGTTTTGCAGTCCTAAAGCAGTTATTTTCTCTATTTCCAGACCTTGTATGGCCATGTAAGGCCTAGAAATGGTGTATAATTATTATGAAAAGTTAGGACAATTATTTAAATTTATTTTGGCTTTGGTTTGGTGTTTTTTTATGAAAGAATGAATGAGTTATGTTAGTTTTTGTAAAAATAGTTTGTAAACCCTCATTTACAGAGGTGTGTGCAAGGGTTTGATCATATTTCAAATTTTAATCATGGGAAAAATCTAAATCTTAGTTATATTGAGAGTAGATTGAAGGGGATTTCAGGTGGATTTTATTTCTGTAAATAGGAAATTGGGAAGCATCAAAGCAATGTTAAACTAGCTCAACCACAAAAACTAGATTGCAATGATAAGAAATCCTAATTACAATCAATAAAGGCATGAATATGAAATACTAAAATGAAATGCAAACCAAAGCATGTATCTCCTTCATTGTTCCTCCATTGTCCTTCTTTCTCCTCCAAATAGCAGATTTGTGTGGATCTCACCTACAAGTGCAAAAGCATGAAGTAAGACTGATTCTGATAGCGCGAGGATACTAGAAGCATGGTTGATTTCTCTCTTTTCTGATTGAAGAAACTCATCCAATTTATAGACAAATTAGAGAGAGGACAAGATTAGCATGAAATTGATTTGAATGGAAATTCAAATCATGAATGGCAAAATTATGACAAATTATGACAAGATTGACATGCAAGATTGATTGATTGACAAAATTATGACAAATTATGACAAGGTTGCTATGCAAAATGCATGACAAATTATGACAGGATTGACATGCAAGATTGATTGACAAAAATTATGACAAATTATGACAAGATTGAAATGCCATTCCCATGAAATTAGGGGAAATATTAGAAAAATTGAAGAAAATATGAGAAATAGAAAATTAGGAATTAGGAGAAATTAGTAAATTGGAAAATTTGAGGAAAAAGATGAAATAGAAATTAGGTGAATTAATTAATAGGTTTTCATCCATTAATTAATTCATGAAAAGGACTTGGGACTAAATAAATAGATTTATTTAACCCACTAAGAAGAAGAAAAGGATTAAATGATCAAATCATAAAACCCTAGAAATAAGAGGACAAGGAATTAGGTCAAGACAACAAGAAATTAATGTCGATTCGATCATGATTTTGATTGACAAAGGACCAATGCTGATAAATGATTGAGATTGATTGACAAATTGACCAAGATTGACAAAGAGATTAAATTGATAGGTGCCAATTGATGAGGAACAATGACTAATTGACCCAAATTGACGCGATTGAAAAGGACAACGATCGATGATGAATCAATCGCAAAATGACAAGATTGACAAGTTGATAAGAGATTGACAAGGACAAGGATCGATGACAAATCGATCGCAAAATGACGAGATTTGACAAGGGCAAGGATCGATGACAAATCGATCGCAAAATGTTGAGATTGACAAGGACACAGATCGATGATGAATCAATCGCAAGATGACAAGATTGACAAGGACAAGGATCGATGAAGAATCGATCGCAAGATGACAAGATTGATAAGGATGAGGATCAATGATGAATCGATCATAGGATGACAAGATTGACAAGAGGACAAGGATCGACCAAAATCGTGACTGGAGATTGTTATCGACAAGACTTAATTCAAAAGCGATAAAAATGAGGAATGCAGAAGAAGGACTCGATGCTCACAAATGATAAAGACCAAGTGCACAACATAGAAGAAATGTTAATGCGATGCAAGAACCCTAAAATAAGGCAATGCACAGATGTTAAAGTATGACTCTACAAGCATTAACCATTTTTAGATGTCTACTTTTTTCCCCTCTTTGAGACAATGTGAATCTAAGTGTTGTTTCAAAGAACAATAATGAAAATGCCCCAGACAATAACAATGACATATGCATGCCCCCCTCGAGGAATTGGCCGAAAAAAAAAAAAAAATTCAAAAAAGAGGCCAATTGATCGATAAGAATGATAGAAAATGATAGGTTCAAACGGATAAAAAACCAGAGGCCAGATACACAAATGACAAGCAGTGGAAGGTGCAATAGATCATGACCAGCATAAGATGGAGAGGATGCACGTCCATCTAGGTACTGACAAAGAGCTATAAATGAGACAAGGAGAAGGAAAAGAGCTTATTTGCACTAGCCAAAGTGGACTATTTGTTGCTCTGGAAAAGAACCCTTACAGAGAGATGGTGAACATTCCAATGGCAGTTCACTTTGGGGAATGTGTACGCACCTACAAATGACCAGACGATGCGGGAGCATCGGTATGTAGCTCAAAAACCCATATTGTCAATTTCATGAATTTTGCTTGCTTGCGAGACATTGTGGGGCCCACAAAGGAAGGAAAAAGAGAGTTTTGCACTTATGTGGGTGCATTCTATGCCTATGTAAATAGGTTCTGCACCTGTGTAAGGTACACAAGCGCAACTTGATGCTACACAGGCGTAGGATAGGGTACACAGGCACTGTTGTGCACTTAGGACCCTAATTTGACCGAAAATAGCATGCAGATGATCCCAAAAAGAGGGATAAGGGTAGGATAGGTCAAAATAGATAGGAAAAACCTTGATTGGTGCATGAAACAAGGAAATGCAGCCCTTAGGAGAAAATCCTAAAACTGACAAATTTGTGCCCCAATTGTGATGCAGAGTCGACAGCATCCATTGATTACACGAGAGAATAGACTCGACTGCTTCATATGGTGACATAGACTCAGGAGCACCGACAAAGATACACTAGCAAGACTTGGATTCTACTACATTACGTACATGCCCAAGATTAGGGAAAACATAGGACTTCTCACCGCATTGGCCGAGTGATGGCATTCAAAGACTTCTTCTTTTCATCTTCTGACTGGAGAGGCAACTGTGACACTAGAGGACATGTGGCGTATCCTCCGCATTTCAATTCATGGGGAGATGGTAGTATATGACCCAGTGATAGGGAGAGATGCTTTGTGCAGATTATTTGAGTGCGATGTAGATGACCTTGATATCATAGAGAGGGAGATTGGCTGGGAGACCATGGCATCAGAGTATGATCAGCGATATGTGGTGATAGCTATGGTTATAGCATGCCTATTAGCAAGGGACAGATAAGGACATGGATTCCCTATTGGATGGGGAAGAGTGCTAGAGTGGATGGCAATGGAGGAGACTGTATATGCATGGGGACCATGTGTGCTTGCCATGCTGTATTTTCAGTTGCATCAGATAGCATATCAAGGGGTACAAAATTTGAGCTATGGGGTCACACTATTACAGGTATGGGCATTTGAGCACATAGCCATATGTCAACCGATTGCAGAGAGATAGGTAGTACCACATCGACCATATGTGTATTGTTATGGGGGTACGCTGAGATAGGGTCCATTCAGATACATATTGTATTGATGACATGAGCTAGATAGATTGAGAGATTTCACATGGAGGCCATATCATGATTGCCCTGGATGGTCAGATGATAGTGATGAGCTACCGTATTGTAGACAGGAGAGATACCTGATTGGGTGACCAGTGAACCACCAGAGAGTGATTGAGATGTACCTGCCAAAGAGAGTTAGATGACAATTTGGAGAGAGGCAGGATGTACCGATAGGGACCACACACTTTGCCCGATCTCACAAAGAGACGAGTCAGTGGGGGAGGATGATTCAGCCACACATAGCATATACCGACTTCACATAGCTATAGTGGAGACAATGGGATTGGAGATCAGATGTTGTAGATGCCGGGAGGACAGAGGAGTATGAGCGATGGTTTGTACAATGGCGACCAGTGCCATTGATGGATCCTAATATACTGGTACCTAGGAGATAGAGGACTTCCCACTCACTGGAGAGGAGGAGGAAGATGATGAGGACGTAGATGATGGGGGGGAAGATGATGAGGATGGAGATGATGAGGAGGGAGATGATGAGGGGGAAGATGAAGAGGAGGGAGATGATGAGGATGAGGGGGATGAGGAGAGTCCTAGGTGCATGTAGCGAGATGAGCTAGATCTAGCAGATCATGAGGCATTGCAGGATATACTCATAGGGCAGGAGGCAGTGAGTATAGAGGAGATGCAGACATGTAGGGCCACCATAGCAAGTCAGCATGATTACATTGCCACATTAGAGGGACAAAATGCTATCTTGAGGATAGAGAAGGATTAGTTTAGAGCAGAGATAGCTAGACTAATAGTGGCTCGAGATACAGTGATAGCCCAGGCACAGCAAGCAGAGCAGAGAGTGATCGAGTATATTGGGTCGATTAGGGATGCCAGTGCATGTGAGATGGCACAGATGTTGGTAGAGACTAAAGATGAGATGCGCTAGTTGAGGACACTATATGAGAGTGCAGTTCCACTAGAGTAGAGAGCAGCATCATATCAGCACGGTCAAGGACAGAGAGCAGGCCATGCTCTTGGAGGTCAGTGAGTAGCATGGTGGCGAGTGGACCTAGGAGACCACCACAACCAGGACTAGGGACAGGAGGGGCTTCATCTCCAAGACATAGTAGGGATGAGGAGGATAGAGGGAGCACCTAGTGATAGAGGCACGTGCTCCTTATGATAGACATTTGACATTATGTACGCAGCCTACGGGCCATACTTAGGACAGACAATCGAATTTTGTACTCTGATACTTTTTTTGTTGATATATGATATGATATGTAGCTATATGATGGGATGCAATGTATTATGGCTTATGCACTATTTATGTACCATTGTGGAACATGTATAAATATATTTTTATGTGTTTTTGATGCATTTATAATATGAAATGGATAAAATGCTTGATATGGGCTTGATATAATGCAAACACACTAACCAATGAATGCAGGATACAACTTATGTTTTTTGTTGGAGATCGAAGAACTAGACCGAACTGACTACCCAAACTGATGGAAGAAATGTTAGTAAGAAGAAATTAGATAGAGGATAGTTAGAGATGAAGAAAAACTTGCTTTCACTAATGCACAGAAGTAGGTGAGAACCTTTATTTAATGTAGCAAAGCGGATGTAGAGCATCATGGCATTGAAGGCCAGAGCTGAAATGCAACCCCTTTTGCAAAAGACAGACACATCACACACAAGGAATGAGTGAATCATCCTAGGGTGCATACATCAAGGGTCGAGGTATGTGCGGCATTCACAAAGCGAACGTACTTATCACAGACACCCAATGATATAGTTGCCCCAGTTTGTGACAAACATTCCACAAACAATAAACACAACAAAAAAGGAAAGGGACCATGAACCATCCCAGTCACTCTAAATCACTCAATGACATCCTTGAGCAACATAGGAACATGATCGAAGCCAAAGATAAATCAGTAAAAAGATAAGATGCACAAATTCGACCAAGTCAAACAAATAGTCTGATTGTCATTGTCAAAGGTGGAAAACAAGAATGATCATGTTGTCTGGTTCTAGGGAATGCGGTACCCCATCTAAGATAGGACGCAATCTGGTTTCGAGTATACCACACCCTATAGAAGACCCATGATAATAGTGACAAGGACAAATGATATTGATGTTGATTGATTGATATGACAATTTTGATCAATTTGAATGTCTGGTTTGATTGATAAGTTCATCTGTTAATGCGTGATTTCAAGAAAGCACAGTGTTGTAACATGTTATCTATTTGTTGTCTACACAAATGTTTGATCGGTTGTCATTGGATGTATGCTCAATGATCTGTCTATGCACAGAGGGTACCATTTACTAACAAAATGCAAAATGCCAAAGAAATTGTTTTTGGATTTTGATGTTTTGAAATTTATTTTTTTTCATTTTTCAAGACTTTATTTGACTTTTTAGGGATTTTTTCAGGATATTATGTGATTTTTTTTGGATTATTTCAAGACATTGTGTGATTTTTTAGGGATTTTTTCAGGACATTTTTCAATTTTTTTTAATTATTTCAGGACATTATTTGATTTGAAAGCTCCAGTAATTGATCATGACAAGGGGCGCACACCCAATGAACATTTGAAAGATATATACAGCGACCATGACTGAAACATATGCACAAGGACTAGAAACCTAAGTATGCAAGACAATGATGTTAACCAATCACAGGTTTGGAATAGAGCATTGGGTCAGGGCAAGGATAAGCATGATAAACCTGTGGGGGGAAAGTATAGCTAGGGGTCATGATAGATGATAGAGCAATAATCTTTTACACATGGCGCTTGTTTGCTAGGTTTTCACCATGGTACTTTCCCAAAGCGCCTATTTGCCAGGTTTTCACTAGAGGGAAAATTATTTTTCTTTACTTTTGTTCTTTTCAATTTTTCACTTTTATTTGATTTTTCAATTTTTCACTTTTTTTGATTTTTTTTTTTTTTAGCTTTTTGATTTTTTTTTGTATTTTTTCAGGATCATATTAAAGAACTGCTGACAAAAGAACTATACCCAGTACTTATGAAGGTGCATGTTATTTATAGGATCTGACAAAGGTTCACCATCTGGGGTTGCAAGCTGATATGCCCCCAAGCCATAGGCTACAATAACTATGAAAGGTCCAACCCAATTAGGCTCAAACTTTCCTTTGATGATGTTAGTAGATTGTGCATTCTTCAGGTTCTCTTTTACGACCAAATCTCCCACTTCAAAGTGTCACCCTTTGACCTTCTTATTATAAGAGCGACGGAGACAATTTTGATATGCTTGCAAATGTGTTAGGGTTGTCTGACGTTTCTCATCTAACATCTCAAGCTGATGCAATTGAGAGACTCTGTGCATATCATCATCAATCAAATGTTGTAGGGAAACACGCAAAGAGTGAATTTCCACTTCCAAGGGTAAAATGGCTTCTGCACCATACACCAAGGAATAAGGTGTTGCACCAGTAGGTGTGCGGATGGAAGTGCGATAAGCCCATAGTGCTGGATTCAACTGTACATGCCAATCTCAACCAGCATCATTGACAACCTTTTTCAAGATCTTAATGATGGTTTTATTAGATGTTTCAACTTGACCATTACTTTGTGGATAATAAAGACTAGAGAAGCGGTGTTGGATGCAAAATTTTTTACAGAGTTCCTTGACATCTTTATTTTTAAATGGATGGCCATTATTTGTGACAATTGCAAGGGGAACCCCATATCTGCATATGATATAATTTAGTAGAAACTTTGAAATTTGGATAACAGTGATATAGGTCATGGGGATAGCCTTGATCCATTTTGTAAAGTATTCTGTGGCCGTGGTGATGAATTTGTGTCCATTTGTAGATGTCGGGTGAATCTTGCCAATAAGATCCAATCCCCATTGAGAAAAGGGCCACAAAGATATGATAGGGTGAAGTTCTTGAGCTAGCGCATGAATGTAATTTCTATGTATTTGACATTTGTAGCATTTCTTGACAAAATCATGAGCATCCTTTTCCATAGTGGGCCAATAATGCCTAGCACGAACCAACTTTTTAGCTAGACTCAGACCATTGAAATGGCCCCCACATATACCATCATGAACCTTGCATAAAGCTGTTTGTGCCTCGTCAGAATCCAAACACCTGAGGAGGGTGTGGTCAAAGAATGACGGTAAAGGGTGTTTGCGATGATGACATATTTGGCAGTTTGGCGTATGAAGGCTCGGCATTGGTTAGAGGAAAGGTTAGGTGGTAAGGTTTGGGATTTCAAATATTGATAGATGTCATTGCACCATGGGGAATCAGGACCAACAAGTATACACATCACATCTGCTGTCAGAATTTCAAAAGAAGGGACAAGCAACTATTCGACCAAAAATTCACATCTATCCATATTGTGGGGCATATTTAACATGGAAGCAATAGTTGCCATCGCATCTACTGACTTGTTTTGAATTCTTGGAACTTGACTGAAATGGATAGCTGTAAATTTTGTCTTGAAGAAATCCACCATATGCTTGTAGGGAATAAGCTTTTCATCTTTTGTTTTATAGTCATCATTCACTTGATGGATGACTAACTGGGAATCTCCATAGACTTGCAAATGTGTAATGTTCCAGTGGATTGCTACTCGGAGTCCTATGACCAGAGCTTCGTATTCTGCAATATTATTGGTGCAATGGAAAGTTATTCTGTAGGATTTGGGAATAGCATCACCTTGAAGGGTGACAAACAATATACCTACTCTGGACCCAAATTTGGTATGGGATCCATCAAAATATAATTTCCATTCATTAGAAGATGTGACAGCAAAGACTGATTCATCTGGAAAATCCGTCAACATTGGATGATCATCATGAATAGGTGCTTCTGCAAGTTGATCCACTATGATTTGTCCTTTTATTGTCTTTCTCTCAATGTACTCAATATCAAACTCACTTATGATCATAACCCACTTTGCTAGGTGACCTGTCAAAGCTGCCCTACTAAGCAAGTATTTTAGGGGATCAATTTTTGCAACTAGCAATGTCTGATGATTTAACATATAGTGTCGAAGCTTCTGTGTTGCAAATACCACTGCTAAACATGCCCGTTCAATAGTTGAATAATTCTACTCATAGCCTACTAGTGTCCGACTGATATAATAAATAGCTCATTCTTTGCCTTTCTCATCTTGTTGGGCTAAGAGAACCCCCAGTGCCATTTTAGTTGTAGAGATATACAATATGAATGGCTTCCCTTCCATAGGAGGCATTAGAATAGGTGGCAACAACATATAATCTTTGAGAGTTTGAAATGCTGATTGACATTGCTCAGTCCATTTAAAAGTGACACCTTTATGCAATAAATGCTGGAAGGGATGACATTTATCTACCAATCGAGCTATAAACTGATGGATTGACTGTAACTTTCCTTGCAGACTTCTTAGTTGATAGAGATTTGAAGGAGGGGGCATATCCATTATTTCTTTAACCTTTTTAGGGTCTACTTCGATGCCTCTATGAGAAACAATGTACCCTAATAATTTGCCAGCTGTGACACCAAAGACACATTTCTTTGGGTTGAGTCTGAGCTTGTAGTTTTCCATTCGATCAAATATTGGGCCAAGGATGGCTAGATGACTATCTCTTGTGACGGATTTGCATAATAGGTCATCAACATAGTCTTCCATCAAAGTATGCATAAAATCATGGAAAATTATTGTCATAGCTCTTTGATATGTTGCTCCAGCATTTTTAAGGCCAAAGGGCATCACATTCCAGTAGTAGGTACCCCAAGCACATGTGAATGCAATCTTATGTTGATCTTTAGGAGCAATGCAAATTTGATTATATCCAAAAAAACCATCCATCAATGATAGCATCTCATATTTGGCAGTCATGTCAACTATGATGTCCATATTCGGCAGTGGAAAGTCATCTTTAGGGCATGCTTTATTAAGATCCCTAAAATCCGTATAGATTCTAATGCCCCCAGTTACTTTGCTAACTGGTACCAAATTTGAAATCCAATCTGCATAATCAATTGGTCTGATAAAGCCCACATCTAATAATTTTTTGAGTTCTACTTTGACCAAGAGAGCCACCTGGGGATGCATCTTTCTGAGTTTTTGTTTGACGGGCTTGGCATCTAGTTTTAATGGCAAGTGATGAAGGACTAATTCAGGATCAAGGCCGGGCATATCTACATAAGACCATGCCAAATTGATCTTTTTCTTGAAAAATAAATTGACAAAATCTATTCTTTCTTGTTTTGATAGAGAAGCAGTGAAATGAATGACCTTAGGGTTGTCAGGTGTACCCAAATTTATCTCTTCGGTCATTTCCACAAGCAATGTTGATTTATCCTGACTTGACGAGGGTATGTCCAATCTTCCACCTTTGGGTGCCTCAGAGAGGTTTTCACCTCCAGGTACGTCTTTTATTTTTACTTTTTCATGATCAAAGAGTGCCTTACGGTTTTCACTCAAAGACCTATTCTTTTGATTTTTTTACTTTTTCTTTTTCATTTTTATGACTAGAAGATGGAGTTGACACCCCAAAATATGTTGTAGAATCTAAATCAATAGAAAACCCTGCCTTATGATCACCTTGTGGTATGGCTTCTCGTAGTCCAAGGAATGCTGCAATTGCTTCATCATTTTGAAAACAATCCAATTTGAGTGGTTCTTGTTGGTCATGTTGGATAAGTCGTGGATAGACAAGGGGTATGTCATCATCGGTTTCAAGGAAAGTTAGGGCCAAGATGGTAAGGATAAGAATATCTGTGGTATCACTGTCTAAACTGCTCATATCTGATTCAGAGCTTGGGTCCCAGAATGACTCTATCCAAGAATTAGGACACATTTTGGGAGGGGGAGTTATTTCATGTTTGTCTTCCATGAGCAAATCATCAGGGTCAAGGAAAACATTTTCAAGGACATAGGAGCTAGAAGAAAAAGAACTCCACTCCCATTCATTGGAATTGGTTTCAGGTTGGATATCCTCAGGTGTTGTTTCATCATTAGAGTCACACCCCTTTCCACACATGGTCACTTTGGTAGATGAGGGTCCAATTTGCAATGGTACAAAACCTAACCCTAAAGTTGGAGGTCAGATCTTAGGTATAATAGGTTCTAGTCTACCTTTCTTATCAGGGCCCAAACCACTGCAGCCATCATATCCCTTTTTCTGCAGTATAGTAAACCCTTTTCCATACTGCTCCACTAGCAACTTGATAGGTGGTGTACCAATTGGATCCTTATAAAGCCAATCTATTACATCATCATCCAAAGTTTCCTTGTTAAGTTCACCCCATTTTGTAAATGTAGTGGGGAGCTGATATTGAATGACTATCTTAGGTTCCTTTTGCAACATATGTGGTTTTCCATGTGATTTTGGAGATATTGGTAAATTCCCAATGAGGAATGTTTGTGCAATTGAATACTCTCAGCATCTTTGGTCCTGTATCTTCAATTTTCCTTTGACAGCATCTAACAATTCATTAGGATCCACATAATTATGTGAGTGGGCCTCTCTATTGATTGGGACTTGTTGCTTCGAGGAATCTTTTAGATTAGCACAAAATTGAAATGGATTACGATCTCCTGGAATTGTTATCTCAGTCCCATTGTAAGGTTATTTTAAACACTAATGATAAGTAGATGGAACTGCTTTCATTGCGTGGATCCACAGATGGCCAAGAATCATATTATAAGGGAGATCAAGGTCTAGGACCTACAGGAAAGTGTTTTCTATCACTGGACCGACTCTGATAGGCAATGAAATTACCCCTTTAGATGGATGCTCTGCATCATCATATGCTTTGATTGTTATTTTTCTGGGAGAATCAATGCCATTTTCTATATAACCAAGACCAATGACCACTCTCAAGGTACAGATGTTAAGACCTACTCCGCCATCTATCAAGACTCATCGGATCTTGTAATTATGGACAAAGACTTCAAGATGTAAAGGATCATTATGAGGGAGCTTATTAGGAGAAATATCATTATTAGAAAAGGTGACGTGTTGGGAAATAGGTAGATGTCCAATTTGGGCTTGAAACTAGTCAACATCAATGTCTGTCAGGATAGTGGACTCAGTTAAAGCTTTATCTAGGACTACACGATGCATAGGGGACATTTTCAACAACTCAAGAATTGATATTTGTGCAGGTGTCTTCCCCAGATGATCTAGGAGATTATACTGACTCGTAGGAGTTGATTTGGGAGGAATTGTAGGAGCTCCTTTCAGGACTTTTTTGGATCGATGAGTGGTGACTGCGCAAGAAAGATCTTGTCCCTTTAATCTTATGGTGGAAACATACTCATTTGACGCTTGAAAACAATTTATGACATTGTTATAACCATTATTTGCATAATTAAGATTTGTTGTTTGGGTAGAGTTTGAAGAAGATGCTTTACCCTTTTCATGATCAAGCAAAGGAGTTTTGAAAATTGTATGATCAGTGTTAGAGGTCGTGTTGGGTGGGGCTACCTCAATTACTCCTTGATCTAACAAGTCTTTAATCATATGTTTCAATTGAAAACACGATGTGGTTTTATGTCCTTTTGACCGATGGTATTCACAATATGCATTATCATTCCACCAATGCAGCTTTACCAATGGTTCTTCCTTGATATCTGGTAACTTGATAAAATTTGCTTGTATTAATTATTTCATTATTGATTCAATGGGCTCTCCCAATGGCGTAAATTGTCGAGGAGGCCCATCCCTTGATCTAAAAGGTTTTCACTGCTGGTTTTGTTGTTGACCTTGTTGTTGATTATATTGTTGGTGTTGCGGCTGTTGAATGACATTGCTTGCTTGTGTTTGATTTTGGTGCATAGCCGACATATTAGGAGCACTCAATTTCTTTATTGTGAATGTGGGTTGATTTGCATTCACCGCTCTTGCGTCAACAACTCCATCATTAGTGACATTCTTGTTTTTGTACCAAAATCTATTTCTATCCCCTGAATTGTTTGTGTTGTCACTATCTTTGTTGAGCTTAATGAGTCCCTTAGCTACAAGAGCATTTTCAATGTTCATCCCTTTCTTAATGAGCTTCTCAATGGTACTAGGACTTTTCAGTTTAAGCTCATACATCATTTCTGGGACCAAATTTTGAATAAACAAGTTCACTTGTTGTTCTTCAGGTATATCTAGGGAAGAATGACTATACAAGCTTCGCAATCTTTGTAAGAAAGTCACTAATGGTTCACCTTGCTTTTTCTTTGTGTTGCATAAATCTGACATGGTCACTTCAGTGTCAATGTTGAATGCGAAGTGGGATATAAACTTTTGAGCCAATTTCGGCCATGCCTTTATGTTCCCTGGCAAATGGGAATACTAATCCATGGCTTGTCCTGTGAGACTTCACATGAATAAGCACATCAAATATGTTTCCTCATAGCTCACTTCAGTACATGCTGCAAAAAATGCTCGTATATGGTCTTTCGGATTGCCTGTCCCTTTATATTTCTCAAAATGAGGTGCCTCAAAATGCTTAGGAAAGGGAGGCATGTACAAGCTCTTGTCAAATGGATTAGGACATAAATCTTGATCGGTGTATAATTTCTTTGCCTCTTTGGTTTGCAATGCTTCAATTTGTCATTGTAACTTCTCAAGCTATTGCGCCACTGTGTCAGATATTGAAGATTTTGGAAGTTCATCATTCATTCTTGGGTATACTCTTTGTCGATACATCGTGCTCTCCATTGGTTGTTGATGCTCTAAAATTGTTGTCTTTGGTGTTTTTGGCATATAAAGGTCTTGATACAACTCTTGTTGCTATGGTTGTGTCGTGCCTTGACATTGACCCTATTGTTGTGCTTCTTGTGGTGGGATCATCATTGGTAGCCTTGGTTCATATTGCAATTGAATCAAGTGATCTATGACAAAACAGATGTGATTGTGAAACTATTTGATGCATTTTCTTCTCCTGCAATTGGTTCTATTACATTGCCTATTGAGGTCCATAACAAATCCCTTGATGTGAACTTTGCTATTATTCCTTCTTCCGAACAATTTCGTGTGAAGCTTGGCTATCCTTGGCTATCTTCCATGAAAGCTATTGCTTCTCCTATTCATAAGTGTTTGAAATTTCCCCATAATGGTGAAGTTGTTACTGTCAATCATAGTCTCTTTAAACCAGCCGAAAGAACCTCTAGTGTTCCTATTGATTACTTTTGGCCCAAACAATTCCAATCTCTTCCTCCGCGAAGTGATCATCTTTTCAAATCTTATCAAAAGTGGAAAACAGATATGATCCTATCTCTAAGTGAACCTAGAGCACCTAAACTTGACATTCCTATCATTCTTGAGAAGGAAATTCTTCCTTTGAAAGACAAAACTAATGTCTTTCCCCAAGAAGATTCCCAACCCGTCCCTATGGATGCGACTATGTCTATGCCTAATAAATCTTCTAAAAATAGACCTATACCTCCTCGTCATGATGGACTTGGTCTTCTTCCTAAACCAAAAACTCCTCCTTTATATGGAGCAGTTCCTCCTCCTGCCTTCTATAGAGAGAAGAGACCTTCTTCTTCTCCTATTATCTAGCCTAAGAGACCACAACCTAAACACCCAAGTGATAGGGATGAGAACATTCCTCCTCCTCTATCTTCTACACTTCCTACTAAGACTAGACGTAATCGTTCTGCACGGGAACGTCGACGAAAGCGTCGTCTTAGGGCTCAAGCAGCTGCTTCTCAAACTTTGCAATCTCCAAAAACACCTTCAACAAGCATTATTCCATTTTCTCCTCAGCCGGATATTGAGCCTAAATCTCCTAAACATAAGATGCATGATGGTCTTGATCCTGTGCGAGTTAAAGATCCTATTTTTATAAATCTTGATATAGATGAAAATGTTATGCATGATGAAAATGTTACTCCTCTTGCTTCTGATAGTGAATATGAACTTGTTGATGTTGATAACCATTTATCTAATGAATTTTCTAAAGCACTTATCCTACCTCCTAGACAAGAACAATGTGGCTTGGAACATGAACATAGCCCTTGTTTGGATCTTGTGATAGCTCCATCTGCTGTGTTGAATGTTCCTCCTCTAGCGTGTTCCCTGCCTTCCCGAAACATTGATCAGCAAGATCGGGGGGTAGATGACGTGCTAGACTAGATACATTAGCATAGCAGATTCTCTCCTTCTCTCTTGTGTTACTTCTTCTATATGTTATTCTCATTCTTCTATTTGTCATCCTTAGTGTTGTCTACTTGAGGATGATGCAAAGCATTGAGATCTCTCGATCTCTCTCATGTTGACTCAAAAGACACATGTGTTCCCTTCTTCTAGGTGACCTTCCTTGATTGGGGAATGAAGAACAATTATGCATACATACATATGATATATATACATGACTTATCATACAGCATACTGACCCCGAGGAAAGCGAAGTCACCTCGTGCTTTGTGTTTTGTGTCTATTATCCTTGGGTTTATCTCACACTTGGGGGCTAAATCTTTGCGATAACGTGCTCCTTTTTCCTTTCTCATTTCTTATGTGTATCACTGCATTAAAACAATCACCCCCATTGAGGCGTGTGTGATCGCTTTAACGTAGGGGGGCATACACCCTGTCTATCCTTTCAAAGATACTTGAAAACTTCTTGGCAAACTTAGCTTTGTCTTGAAGATTTTTGGTATTTCTTTTGCATGACTCATAGTGAGGGAACCTTACTACTGACAGTCATGGTTCTTCCTCGTGATCTTCCCTTTTACTTTGTCAATCAAAGTTGTAAGATCCTTAGTCCACTGGGGGCTTGGTGTATCTTGCCTCCTTGACGTGGTGAAAGTCTTTCAACGTTGTTTCCTTGTACTTTACCGGAAGTATAAGCATACATACTCCCACTAAAGTGGGGGCTAAATGTAGCGTCCTAAAATTGCGACACTTGCAATTTCGACTGCATTTCAGTCTTCACAATGGTGACGCAACACGCAACCTAAATGGAGACCCCAAAACTTGCTCACGACACTGAAAACTGCATTTTTCATGCACCCTGGCCTGAACCTCCTTGCACCCTACTGCCCCGGGAGGTGGGACCAGAGCGCCCAGCGCCCTGGTCCTCCAGGACCAGGGCGCCCAGCGCCCTGGTCCCTGGGTCCTATTTTGGGCCCGGTTTCCTAAGTGGTATCGGGTCTTTTCGTTTGCAATTTGGAAAATTACATTCCTTGGTCGGCCTAAGGTCGGGAAAATTAGTCTATCAGCCCTAATTGACAAGTATATAAATGACATTTTCCTCTTTCATTCGATATGATGGAAAAGGCATGGAAACTATACTCAAGCATTCAGGCATTCAAGCATTCAAGCAATTGATCATTCCAAGTCTCCATTCAAGGCTAAGTGTTGCATTCAAGACAAGGATTCAACCATTGAAGAGGAGATCACATACTACATGCTACAACATACAACATACAACATACAACATCTAAACCTTCGCACATAAGGATACAAACATCCTTAGAACAAGGTATTAGTACTTGTTTTACAGTCATTTACATTTACAGCACTTGCTCATTTCTTGGTTAATTCCAAAACCGGGGTTTGACCTAAAGGCAAACCCCTAATCCCTAACCCCCCAATCGCCTTCGCTTTTTTGTGTGTAGGTTGCAGGTACACGGCTGAAATTGAAGATCTGGAATCCTTGTGCAGAGACGAACAGATCCCCCTTCGTTTCGTGGATTTTTCGGAGGACCGTGGCACCGGGCGCCATCGTCCTGACAACTTTTTCTCAAATTTGCAGGACAGCGCCGTATCGACATTTTACTGCTAATTCCAGGTCCGCAGCTTCATCCTATAACCCGAACTCAGTTTATAAGCGAATCTTTATGACTTTCTATGCATCCTTAGCTTAATTTCCTTAATCAACATTCTTTACAAAAGAGGGTAGCCTTGCTTTCCTAACCCTTGAAATTCATTTAGCATCCAATCTTACATGGTATGGGATTGAATCTTATGAGTTTCCACCCCTCTTTTGAATGTAAAGTCTTCCCCCTAAGTGAAAACCCATCGAATCCTAGCAAACCTCCCTTCTCTCTCCTTGGAGTTAGAAGAGGGGAGACCAACTAGGGTTCGACCGCGATTTTCCGCTTTACACCACTATCAAAGGATCTGTCACAATATTTTTCATAATGGGTACTTGAGTATTTGCCAAACATATTGAACTTGATGGGACACAGAAACTTTGTTGCATTGTAGAATTATTTTGAACATTCGTAAGATCAGGCATTCCAGTCGTAAAGCTTTCTTGCATCTTAGATTTTGATCCACTTGTAATTATTTGAGGAATCATTTCTTGTTGAGGGACAACTATCAATATTTGTGTGGCCATCATTTGATCTTGTGTTAAAGGTGTTGTATTAAATAACGGATTGTTTATTGTTTCAAATGGTGACTTTTGAGGAATAGTCACTGTCAACATTTTTGAAGCACGTTTACTCATCAAGGTGTGTTGGGTTTCTTGTTGCACATTTTCTTCGTTTGGATGTGGAGAGAAACTTAATAGCTC
The DNA here is from genome assembly GCF_030272615.1 of Cryptomeria japonica. Classification (NCBI taxonomy): domain Eukaryota; kingdom Viridiplantae; phylum Streptophyta; class Pinopsida; order Cupressales; family Cupressaceae; genus Cryptomeria; species Cryptomeria japonica. Next base: position 530,407,270 of record NC_081405.1, read on the forward strand.
ACCACCTTGTTGTTTTTGCACATTAATTTGTGCATTTGAGGAGGTCACATTACTCATCATATCAAGATATTTTTGTGGAAACATCTTAAAGACCTTGTTCAAGAATTTATCCATCTTTTTTGTCAACTTTGGATCTTTAAGGAACATATCAACATCATCAGAAGCATCAGAATCTGATGAAGAATCTGGTAAAACATTTGGATTTATTTCTTGTTGAATGCCTTGATCTAAACCAAATCCTTGTGAAAGAGTTTGTTCCTCATGTAATGTTTGAATTTCATGTTGTAGGTTCGGTTGATTCCAGTCAAAAGGTGTATTTTCCCTTGGCGTTGGTGGAACACTCCCATATCCTAGTTTCATGGGTACAAACACTGGCTCATATAGTGGAGGTGGTCCAAGTTGAACCATTCCATATGGTGGTAATGATGTGTTTGATGAACCTTCAATTTGTAATGATTGACTAGGTTGAAACTGTGAGTTTGATACGTTGTCAATGGGTTGATATGTTGGTTTGCCCATCTTCTTAGATTTTGACCTTGTTTCAACAGGCATGTCACTATGCAAATGCAATATTTTTAGGATTTTTTGATTTTAAAAGGATGACGTATGATATGCAACTAAATGCAACCTAAATAAATGAAAATGCAATCTATGGCAAGAATGCAACCTATGTTTTTGTTGTTTTTTCAAGATTTGGACAAACTTTTTGAAATGTAAACCTAAAGACTCAACCTTGGGAAGTTGGAATGAAGCCGAGACCTTAAAGGACAAAGGACCAAATGACAATAGGACAAATTGACAATGTCTCAACTATATGCTTGGATACTAAGCTAGGTTTGACAAAAATGATATTAATGAAAGGACGAATTTTTAGTCCAGGCCAAGACCCCCTAATAGCAACTTAGGGTATCATCCAAAGTTTTGATTTTTTAAGTTTGACAAACCAAATTTTTGAGACTAAATGTAGGAAGGCAATGATTATGACAATGACTTAGGATATGACAAGATGAAGCCAAGACAAGATGACAATACAATGATAAGGATATGCGAAGACCAATGACTTGGAATATGCAAAATGTAACCTATGCAAGACCTAATTTTAGCATGACAAGGATAATGCAGGAATGTCACCTAAATGGAAATCTAACTTGGGTATGACAATGAAATGCAAACTTAGAGAAATGATTTTGAACCTAAGTGCAAAATGAGGGCACTTGCAATGACAAGGACTAAAATGAAGGGAGATGACAATATGTCCTAGGACCTAAGTTGGACTATGCAAAACCTAGCCTAGAGTGACATGAATTTTGAAACAAAGAAATTCAATGTTAAGCCATGTTCAAATGTTGGATGAATACTTGGACAAATTTGGACTTTTGTTTGGATTTTGTTTTGAATTGGAGGTTGTTGATTTTGAAAACCCAAGTTGATTATGAGCACTTTTTGAAAGTTTGTTTTTGATTTAACTTTTGACAATCACGGAAGACAAAATGTTTGTTTGACTTTGACTCAAGACAATCAAGCACATTCACAACAACTCCTATGGTTGGCAAGGGCAATATCTATTGAATCCTCTAACCATAAAATACAACACTTAGTTGGATAGCTAGATGCTTGGTAGCACTGGCTCCCCCTTACAGTGCACTCACTTCTCGGGCATACCAAGCTTTGAGTTCAAGGGGCATCACTTCCCAAGAACTTGCTATCTCTAACTAAGGAGTACATGAGAGGTGTCTTCAGCATGCACGTATCACAACACCTGAGCCAATCGATAGAAGGATTTTGGCCTCTAAAAAAAAGAGATTCTAGTAAGGGCATCCATTCAGGTGGGTATTGATCCGACGAATAAATCGTCGCAATACCATTCCAACACCCATTGTCTACAACTTTCATTGCATCCACAAATACTTAGAGTGGTTTAGAAGACCTTGGCTTTAGCTCATCACCACTTTGGGTCATTCCCTCTCACCAATGCCTATGCGAAGTGCTAGGCAAATCGGGAGGCAAGCCCAATTCTAAGGGTTAAAACATGCAATCAAGCTAAAAACAAACAAAGCATGCATGGTGTTAATTAACCTTTAAGAAATTAAATATGCAACTACTTTAAAAAATGCAAGCACGATGTTTTAGTGAAAGTCTTTGATCACATCCTGCATAAGATTTGTTAGTAGTTGTATTTTTAGTCTTTGTCACACGTAACGCCAAGATGCTGCACAGAGAATCAGTACCAAGGAAAAACCATAATGCAAGAAATAGAATGAAAACAAACTAATTTGCAAGTAAAAACACTGATTTTACCTCTGTTTCTGGCCTTACACAAGCGCAGAATGTCTCAACATACGTGCAAGATTTCTTGACACAAGCGCATATCCCTTCAACACAAGCGCAGGATGTCTTGACACAGGCATAGATCCCTTCAACATAGGCGTAGGATGTCTTGACACAGGTGCAGGAGTTTCCAGAAAGCTCTGAGTCACCCTGTTTCTTGAGTTTTTCACCTGCAAATCAACTCAAGAGCACTCAAAACATGGTTAAGGGGGTTAAGATTCACGTCGGGTTCACCAGAAAATGTAAATAAGAAATTGGGAAGCATCAAAGCAATGTTAAACTAGCTCAACCACAAAAAATAGATTGCAATGATAAGAAATCCTAATTACAATCAATAAAGGCATGAAGATGAATTACTAACATGAAACGCAAACCAAAGCATGTATCTCCTTCATTGTTCCTCCATTGTCCTTCTTTCTCCTCCAAATAGCAGATTTGTGTGGATCTCACCTACAAGTGCAAAAGCATGAAGCAAGATTGATTCTGATAGTGTGAGGATACTAGAAGCATGGTTGATTTCTCTCTTTTTTGATTGAAGAAACTCATCCAATTTATAGACAAATTAGAGAGAGGACAAGATTAGCATGAAATTAATTTGAATGGAAATTCAAATCATGAATGGAAAAATTATGACAAATTATGACAAGATTGACATGCAAGATTGATTGATTGACAAAATTATGACAAATTATGACAAGGTTGCTATGCAAAATGCATGACAAATTATGACAAGATTGACATGCAAGATTGATTGACAAAAATTATGACAAATTATGACAAGATTGAAATGCCATTCCCATGAAATTAGGGGAAATATTAGAAAAATTGAAGAAAATAGGAGAAATAGAAAATTAGGAATTAGGAGAAATTAGTAAATTGGAAAATTTGAGGAAAAAGATGAAATAGAAATTAGGTGAATTAATTAATAGGTTTTCATCCACTAATTAATTCATGAAAAGGACTTAGGACTAAATAAATAGATTTATTTAACCCACTAAGAAGAAGAAAAGGATTAAAGGATCAAATCATAAAACCCTAGAAATAAGAGGACAAGGAATTAGGTCAAGACAACAAGAAATTAATGTCGATTCAATCATGATTTTGATTGACAAAGGACCAATGCTGATAAATGATTGAGATTGATTGACAAATTGACCAAGATTGACAAAGAGATTAAATTGATAGGTGCCAATTGACGAGGAACAATGACTAATTGATCCAAATTGACACGATTGAAAAGGACAACGATCAATGACGAATCGATCACAAAATGAAAAGATTGACAAGTTGATAAGAGATTGACAAGGACAAGGATTGATGACAAATCGATCGCAAAATGACGAGATTTGACAAGGGCAAGGATCGATGACAAATCGATCATAAAATGACAAGATTGACAAGGACAAGGATCAATGATGAATTGATCACAAGATAAGAAGATTGACAAGGATGAGGATTGATGACGAATCGATCACAAGATGACAAGATTGACAAGGACGAGGATCGATGACGAATCAATCACAAGATGACAAGATTGACAAGAGGACAAGGATCGACCAAAATCATGACTGGAGATTGTTATTGACAAGACTTAATTCGACAGTGATAAAAATGAGGAATGCAGAAGAAGGACTCGATGCTCGCAAATGATAAAGACCAAGTGCGCAACATAGAAGAAATGTTAATGCAACACAAGAACCCTAAAATAAGGTAATGTGCAGATGTTAAAGTATGACTCCGCAAGCATTGACCATTTTTAGATGTCTACAATTTCATTTAATGGGTTTGTATTTTGGGAGATAGTTGATGCCCTAGGTGGATTGTACATGCACAATTCTTGTTTTTTTGTAACAGTTAAACTAGTCTCGGTGTAGAGGTCAAAAACTCATCGTTGATCTTTTTGATGATGCCATTGGCATTGCAATTATGACAATGTTATGAACTCTTCTGATGATGACTATATTTTCTCCCCTGACCAAAAAATTACATAGATTACCATTAGAATTCCGATGGATGCTATATTTGCTCCTCGATGACTGTCCGACAACAAAGTGACATCGGATATACAAGATCCTTGTTGGATGTTTCTTTAGTTGTCATTGGAATTTCTATGGTATCAGACAATGTGGGTCAGACGGCTTTGCCGTTAGTGATGAAAGCATTGAACTAGTTCTACTTTTAAAAATTACATGAAACATTTTTAATTTATTTGATTTAGTGTTATTTGAAAAAAAGTTTATTAATGATGTTTCCTTTCTCCAAGAATTGGATCTAGGATCTTTCTGCCAGATAATATGTAACATCAAATGACTAAATATTTTCTTTACAAATGCTTATTTTATTTAATTATCAACTGAGTGTGAATTATAATTTATATCTGTGCAAAAGCAGAAGATACAAGCTGAAGACTCATGCACAAGTAAATTTCGTAAAAGAAAGCAAGAAAGCATTATCTTGAATGACATGGAAACAAGCTCATCAACTGCCTAGAAGAGAGAAATTGGAGAAAAGTAGAGGAAAGTATTAAAGGGTGATAAATACATAGAGTATGCAATACAAACAAACAATGTCTCGAGTGTGTGATGTGACGTCTCTAATTTATGTCTAGAGGGACTATCTGGTTTTGGAGTTCCTGGGAAACCTATTGGCCCATGCTTGGAGGAAATCAATGTGTTCATGCAAGGACCACCTTTTTTCTATTATGAGAATGATGCTTTTGTACTGAAGGATATTTGGAAGGCAATATCCAAAAATTTCTATAGTGTGGAACCAGAGTTGGCAGACTCGAAGTACTTTTCAGCTTCTAGAAGACCAAGAGGTTATGTACACAATCTCCCAATAGAAGGGTGATTTCAAGAATTACCTCTCCCCCCCATGACTATTCAAGAAGCACTTCCTTAGACAAAAGACTATTGGCCTCCATGGGATCAAATAAAAAAATTGAATCATAGACTCTAGATGATGTGGTGGTGTCCTTCATGAAGAACTTTGCACTATAATTGAAAATTCATGAGGGAAACTGCAAGATAGTGAATAGAAATACATTCTTGAAAAGTGGGAAGAATGGATCTTGGTTTGGGTGGGGTTGTGGCTCCTCAAGAGGTTGATGAGATAGAAATAATATTAGGATTTGAAAAAGATCACACTCATGGAACTTTGTGTGTGACTGATCGATTGCACTGTTTGGGTAATGCATTCCAAATAGATACAATTGCATACCATTTATTTGTATACAACTATATCTATTTAGAATGCATTACCCAAACATCACAATCGATCAGTCGCACACAAAGTTCCACAAGTATGATCTTTTTCAAATCCTAATATTATTTCTATCTTGTCAACCTCTAAAGGAGCCACCTGACTTGGCCCCACCTAAACCAAGATCCATTCTTCCCACTTTTCAATAATGTATTTCTATTCACTACCTTGCAGTTTCCCTCATGAATTTTCAAATATAGTGTAGAGTTCTTTACAAAGGACACCACCACATCATCTACAGTCTAGCAATTCAATTTTTTCTTTGATCCAATGGAGGCCAATAGTCCTTTGTTTGAGAAAGTGCTTCCTAAATACTTATGGGGGGAGAGGTAATGCTTGAAATCACCCTTCTATTGCAAGATTGTGTACATAACCTCTTGGTCTTCTGGAAGCTGAAAAGTACTTTGAGTCTGCCAACTCTGGTTCCACACTATAGAAATGATCGGATATTGCCTTCCAAATATCCTTCGATGCAAAAACATCATTCTCATAATAGAAAAAGGTGGCCCTTGTATGAACACATTGATTTCCTCCAAGCGTGGCCCAATAGGTTTCCTAGGAACTCCAAAACCAATTAGTCCCTCTGGACATAAATTAGAGACGTCACATCACACACTCTAGACATTTTTTGTTTGTATTGCATACTCTCTATGTATTTATCAACCTTTAACACTTTCCTCTTCTTTTCTCCAATTTCTCTCTTCTAGGTAGCTGATGAGCTTGTTTCCATGTCATTCAAGATAATGCATGCTTGCTTTATGAAATTTACTTGCACATGAGTCTTCAACTTGTATCTTCTTCTTTCACATAGATATGAATTTTAATTCACACTTAGATGATAATTAAATAAAATAAACATTTGTAAATAAAATATTTAGCCATTGGATGTTACATATTATCTGACAGAAAGATCCTAGATCCAATTCTTGGAGAAAGGAAACATCATTGATAAAAAAAATTTCAAATAACACTGAATCAAATAAATTAAAAATGTTTCATGTAATTTTTAAAAGTAGAACTCATGCAATGCTTTCATGCACCGACGACAAAGCCATCTAACCCACAACATTATCTATAATAGAACAAATCACTATAATAGGCTATTATAAAGAATATAGACAAAAATATGAAAGAACATTAAATTACCATTACAAACCCATAAACCATTACCCGCAAAAACTAAGTAGCTAGTGAGTTGCAAGTCTACAACATCTCTTAGATGATTGAACCATTTCTTAATTTTGTTCTTCTGATTAGTCAATGGATTTAGTTGCATGTACAAGTTTTCTATTTGAAGCTTTTTGTTTCCTTCTACATCATTCTTCATGTTTATAGTATTGGATAGTTGTACAATTTGTGATGCTATAATATCTATGTGAACCTTAATATCCTTAGTATATTTAGGCCATTGCCTTTAAAACATGTATGCCACCACTACATCCTCTACACTTTTCTAAAAAGAAAATTATGCTTTCTTGTAGTTTGATATGTGTTGTTGCACATCTAATCACCAAAACTTCTAGTCTTTTCTCTTTCACGTTCTTCTCTACATCCTTCAATTAAACTTTGGCTTCCAATTTGAAAGAATGTTCCTTAATTCCATTAAGCATCAATTGTTTTTTCTCTGCACTGGACAAAGACTCATGCAAAAATACTTCTAGAAGTCCTTCATGAAGGACTTTCACTACATCATTAATAAGTTATGATCCCTATATTTGAGACTTAATAAAATTCTTGTGAGTAGAATGGTGAAATTTATCACCCAAACAAATCATATGCAAGGGAGACAATCACTTAAGGTCCATCTGATCTTGAGACATTGATGCCCACTTTAGCATGTCACATCCTAAATTAACAAGACTAGGATGCCTTAGGTTCCCTGGTACTCATGATTGGGAGCCAAAATATGACCCCTCATTTCTTGCCTCATGTGTGAGAAAAAATTCAAACACTTTATGTATGATTACATATAAAAGGAAGCCTACCCTATCATTTGAAGGGTTCTACCTACAATTCAAGTGATCTCTTAACTATAAAATCAATTCAATTCCAAGTTAACAAGCAATCAAACATTCATCAAGCATTGAAGGAGAATTCAAGTTAAAGTACAACATTCATGATCAACAGTCTGCATGAAATCCTAAACCTTGTGTGAGGATTCAAGAAAGATTTATCAAGGTATCATGTTCAATTTTAAGCATTTTTAGATTAAATCTAAAGGGATCATTTTAAAGAGGGAGGAAGAGAACTTTTCCTAAAGATGTCTACCTCCAAAAATAGAGGAGATATTTAATAAAGATATCATCTTTTAAATTAAGAAATGGGCAGGAGATTAATAATACAAACCTTCCATATTGTACACTTCAAGGTATATTCAAATCTATTTGACCTAGGAAAGCCCCCATCAACAAACCTATTTTTGACATTTTGTGTGTAGGAAATAGATTCAAGAGTTATGTGTACTTTAATTTAAAGCCATCAGGATAAAATTCTTTCAGGACATATATTAGGTATAAAAGGAATCCTACCTTGTCATTTGAAGGGGTTTACCTACAATTTAAGTGATCTCTTAATTATAAAATCAATTCAATTCCAAGTGAACAAGCAATCAAGCATTCATCATGCATTGAAGGAGAATTCAAGTTAAAGAACACCATTCTACATGACATCCTAAAACCTTGTGTGAGGATTCAAGAATGATTCATCAAGGTATCATGTTCAATTTTAAGCATTTTTAGATTAGATCTATCATTTCCCTCAAAAGGAAAACATTATACTTCAAGGTTAATTCACAACCCAAGGTTTGACCTAGGAAAGCCCCCATCAACAAACCTATTTTTCGTCATTTTGTGTGTAGGAAATTGATTCGGGAGTTACATGTGAAGAACTTGGAAAAGTAAATGATGACAATCAGACTCAAATTTTGATGGCATGAAAAGCATAAGAGTAGGCCATTTCACACCTCCTAGTCCCAAGAATTTTTGACAACTTTTTGATAGTAGATTCTGTATACCATCCTAATCCAAATAACATTCATTATGTCTACATCTGACATGTGGAGGATTTGGTCGATCTGCACCTCCTATTCCCAACAATTCTACTTGAACACTCTATCAAGGGAGAAGAGATATGACTTCTATGTCTACTAAGGAGATGTTTACTATTAGTCATATGATAAGAGAAAATAGAAGAAACGTGAATACTACTAGCTAAAAATTTGTGTAATGTTGGGTGACTCATGTTACATCATGGATTTCATTGGCTAGCAAGTTGTGTTATGCTAGGTGATCCATGATAGAGAAGATTAACAAACAAAACCATTTGTTCGCAAGGCAATCCAAAGACTCTACTAAAAAATGGTTGTTGTAGTGACAAAAAACACAAACAACAATAATAACCAACACTTTCAAAGGTGTAAACAAAAAAAATGGTTACACTAGCATTAATCCATGCTATTCCAAGTAACGAATATCAAAAAAATAATAACCATTCCCTAGAGGGTGCTATGTACCACAACACTTCTAGTTTGAGGATATAACATAAATGAATTAACACAAGAAAAAAGGAGAGCTCATATGCCTCCCCTTAAGATATCAACAAACCTCTAGGTTGATATCTTAAGGTAGATAGTGATCAAGGTTGATAACCATCTTCAACACCAAGAAGATACCCTTAATAAACTTACATGCATTCCAAGCTAGGAAGAAAGATCCTTGTACATGACTCATTGCTATAAGAAAGGAAGAGATAGTTGTAAAAGAGATATTATGGAAACATTAAACATAATTTAAATGAAGGCAACTAAAAGAATGTAGAGAGATAAAAAAAGCTCTATAGAGCAACTATTTTACATACCTCAAATACAAAATGGCAAATCAAGGAAAGAATGAAAGATCCACACCAAATTCTTATACAATGTAGTCCAATTGAAGGATTTTCATTCAACACAAGATAGTGAAGGGGTCATTATGATGATTTATTTGAAGGTTCATAAGTTAAAAGTAGTCACTAACATATAAAGAGTGAATAAACTGAAGAGCCCAATGAATTGCCAACGTAGCATGAGGATGTATGATGTTAACACTAGAAAAATGATATTATGATGGTGGTGAAACTACAAAAAGTTTTGATCATATTTTTATTGAGCATGAAAGAAACCACCTTGAGCTCATGAATGATAGGCATCATGTTGTAGAGTATCAACCCTTGTTAAATAAGGGTGTCACATTTTTGAGGCTCGATTAGTGCAAGGAGACATTTTGTGTATATGAAGTGGTTTCAATTATCCATTTTGTGTATAGTAGAGAGAAGAGGTCGATGTCTTTGTTTATTTGCCTAAAAAATAATGAAAGAGGTCCTAATCAAGGAACACACATGTCCAAGCAAGGAGAGAATTTGGATTCAGGACAATTCTATGCAAGAAAGGATATCAAGTTATAAAAGATAAAAATCAACAAAGGTAAAGTGGATCCTTAAAAAAGAAGAACAATTGACAACTATTATTCTTGCTCCACAATGTAGAGATAAGAAGAACTAAGCTATTACGTTGCCTCCCAAGTATGATTGCACATGAAATCGTAGTACCTTGAATGACATTGAGCCCCTAATAGGTAATTAATATATCAATGTCATATAGTAAGATAAAAACATAATAGGTTATAAATGTCATTTAGAAGGGATATGATGAGTGTATAACTCATTGTCACCTATTATTTAAATATTACTAGAACTACAATAAGTTGTTGAATTTTAATCTCCAAATCATGACATTCATTAGTGGAATAGTTGATGATGCTTGAAAAAAGGATTGTCCTAATTTTGTTTATAATTTTTTCTTCAATTTTTCAAGGGGAGAGTAATAAAGTTGGCTTTAAGAAACTCATACAAAATTATCTCTTGTTGTGATATTAAAAGTTGTTGGAAAAGTCATAGATATATTAGACAATGGGGGAGGGGATGTCAACAAATGAGGAGGATAGAAACCTAAATCTTCTTAAAAAAAATGTAATGTATATTTCTCATGAACCTCCACACTTCATTGCATACATCCTAAATCATGTCCATTGCATCCATGTGTATAATTAAATATGGTATTTAAATCATGTCTAGAGGAGTGTGTTCATTCATATTTTCAAAGTTTAAAGATCCTCAACCATCATCAAGACATGTGTTGGAAGAAGAGGTTGGAATAGATTTATAAGAAGCTTGAATAATTGACACATACAACTCCCTTGAGACTTCATATTTGGATATGCAAATGTTATTCAATTCTCAATTCAAGATGCAAGTTATATTCAAGGTTATCTTTTATTTCAAATATGTGTTATATCTTTAATATGATAAATCTGATTATAGTCTTGTATGTTGGAGATGAGAGGAGAATTTATCGATTTCAATGTCCTCACAAATGCCGATTGATATATATATATATATAAGCAAGGAGGATCAAGCAATACCTTGACTGGTCATGTCTATTAGACATGACCGATCAAGATATTACTTGATTGCACCTTTTGAATTATTGTGTATTTACCAATCAGTGTATATCACTTAACAAACCACCTGATACTTAATTAATGTCTCTATCATATGCAAGACAACCGATACTAATTGGTATGTATTAGTTAAGCCCGATAACAATCAATGTTCACAGTTAATATATTAACTGATATTAATTGGAGTGCATTGGTTAAGCCCGATAACAATTGGTGTTCATAGTTAATATGTTAACTGATATTAATTGGAGTGAATTGGTTTTAATATAAACCGATACCAATTGGTATTTTGTGCTATGAGATTTACAATCGATGATTATCAGTAGTTAAGCATTGATCAAACTTTACAAGTATGGTTGAATATATACAAATTTAAGAATGATCATCAAATGAAGGAACAATAGCTTGAAGTCTTCATCATAGTTTATCGATAGGATAGATGATTGAATGAGAGACTTCATTTATCTCTCATTCAATCATTTATCTTACCGAGGCTATCATGCATTAATAGGATAGAGGGACCTTATATCAAATTAAGGAAGGCATGAGAGTGATATATGTATTAGTGTAATTATTATACTTTTTGAATATTTATCCTTAGTATAATATTGGAAATAGTATCTTATACTAATTAGGGAGTCGTAATTAGGATATTATTTTCCCATTTTTAATTGTTGATCTCATTACTTAAGACACAAATGATTTTCATCATTTCTTCACTTTATGTGGAATATATATCTAATGTAATTATTTATATTTTTAATAAGAAAATAAATTTAGCATAGTAATCATGTGGTTTTTTAATTTTATCTCTTGTCTAAGAGAAAGTATTGAAGACCATAACTCTAACATGGCTTTATTTTTTATGAGTAGCAAAATTCCTCTATTATTTATCCTATGATAGATGTTCATACCTTGTTCAAAGCCCTCCAATTTATGTGAGGCAGTCTATCAAACAGTCTGCATGCCATTTCAAAGCTCCCATTTTTGCATAGGCTAGGGGATGTTGATAGAGATTTACACCTATGCCCATGCCAATGAAGAATCAGAAGCTTTTCTCAGGATCACCATTTCAAGGCTCTTTATCTTGCTTTGCTCAGGATCACCATTCATTTCTAGCAAGACTCAAGCATTGATTTCGAATAGATATGATCTCTATTTAGCATATTCTCCAGTTGTAGATCCAGATGTAGAGTCAGTTTCATATCCCCTAGATGTTGATCGAGCGTATCCATATCCAATGGCAGAGGGGCAAGCGTATCTGCCAGAAGTGGATCGAGTTGGATATTAAAATGTTGTTGATCCTACAGTTATCCACCTAGTAGAACCATCAGCATCTGAACGGTTGATCAGATTTCTATAGCTAGGTAGCGAATCAGCTTCGCTTATGACTAAACTCTGCTATCAATTTGATCTGCTTCAACCCACCTCTACCCGTCTCGTGCCTCTACCCCCATCTCTCTCTCCCTGCGGGTCTTCTTCGAGGCCCAGATGACCCAGAAAAAACCAGTCGTGGCATTATGCAGACACAACCTTGATACAATTGTTGGGGTTTGACAGAGGTGGAACATTGGTGGGAGTACGCTACTAGGGTGGCAACGTGAGAATGGGAAGAGGCTGCGAAAATGATTTGAAATGTCTTGGTTTTTTTTTTTTAAAGTAATGCCCATTGTCATCAGAATTTTGATGAACGCGGGCACTTTTTGTAAAAAAACACAAATGTCATTGCCAATTAATTCTCTGCCAAAAACATATATTGAATTATCATTGGAATTCCGATGAATGTAGGCAATTTTTCAAAAACAAAATCAAATTTGTTCACAATATACCTTCTACATCGGAAACCACTATCAGAATTTTAGGGCAAATGTATTAGTGTGGGACAAACTTGGAGGGTGATTGGAAGCATGAACTAGATGGACTTATGATTTATTGGTATGAGTTTGTAAGTATATGGTGAAAGTTTTGTGATTAATTTAAGGTTATTTATTTAATGTTTAAGTTTATGGAATGTAAAGGTTGTAAGTATCTTTGATATGATTGAGTAACCTATCATATTTGTTATTCATTCAATGATAAGGTGTGTTGTTACATGAGAAATGCCTCTAAAATGTTGTTCAAATGATTGGATCAACATGATCCTTGATGCTTGGTTGGTTTCCCATGATTCTCTACATCAAATTGGTATCACTGCTAGAAGATCCTGAGTGTGTGGGTAAAGCGCCGAAGGAGGAAATCCACACTAAGACCTAGCCCAAGAAGATTTCAAATTTTGTGTTGCTAGTATGTTTGGTTGTACGTGTTAATCCATCTAACTATAGAGAAGGTTTTGGACCAGGTTAGGGAAGAACCTGGTTGTTGGTTTCCAATAGACTAGGGAGAGAGGATAAAGAGACTCCTAGGTGAGGCAAAGAAAGTGTGAGTTTTTGTGTGTGTAGTAGGAGAGATGGATACCTAAGGAACACCTTGAGTTGTAGCCATTAGACACTTCATGGATGGGAGTAGTTGAGAGGTTAGACAATTTGTGTCCCTTTGGAGATGTTGATTGCAATAGAGGCACGGGAATAGTGATAAGATGAAGAGGCAAAGACAAAGATGAAGGTGATGATTTTGATCCAAGGCACTATTTTTTATTTTCTTGTAGGTTGATGTTCCCTATGTTTCCAAGGGACTTTGAAAGCTTACAAGGTCGGCAAGTATGGTGCAGGAGCACCTAGTTCTAGGAGGTTCCATGAGGTCAAGAGTGATGTCATGAGTAATTTCAATAATGTTTGAGTTTATAAGGTCTATTTGAGTCATTGTAAATCATAATGTAAGGTTATGTAATTGTTCGAAAGGTCCTCATGAGGTTGAAGTGTTCCAAAGTGTGTTAAAAGACCCAAATAAGAGTAATAAATATGTAAAATGCATAAACAAGGAGGTCCAAATTGGTTAAAGGGTAGTTATGAGAGTTCCCAAGGATAGGAACCACTATTTAAATGATGTAATGTTGATCCAAACTGAAGAGAAAGAAGGAGTACACTTTGATTGAAATTGAGAATTTAAAAACTTTTGTTTTGCAGTCCTAAAACAGTTAATTTATCTATTTCTAGGTCTTGTACGACCATGTAAGGTTTGGAAATGCTGTATAATTATTATAAAAGTTAGGGAAATGAGTTAAATTTCTTTTGGCTTTGGTTTGGTGTTTTTTTATGAAGGAATGAATGAGTTATGTTAGTTTTTTGTAAAAATAGTTTGTAAAACCTCATTTACAAGGTATGTGAAAGGGTTTGATCATATTTCAAATTTTAACCATGGGAAAAATCTAAATCTTCATTATCTTGAGAGTATATTCAAGGTTATTTGAGATGGATTCTATTTCTCATAAAATGGGTTTGTATTTTGGGAGATATTTGATGCCCTAGGTGGACTGTACATGCACAATTCTTGTTTTTCTATAACAGTCAAAATGGTCTCAGTCCAAAGATCATAAATATTTATTTCTTTATTGGATTTTCCTAAATTTTGGATATGTTTGGGTAAGACTAATTATCTATGTCTCCACCAAAGATATATCAAAAATGTTTTCTAGTTTGAAAGATGTGAATAACAAAATGCAGGGTATCAAAACTAGCACAATTGGGATAGATTTGGAGGGTGATTGGAAGCATGAATTGGATGGACTCATGATTGATTGGTATGAGTTTGTAAGTATATGGTGAAATTTTTGTGATTAATTAAAGGTTATTGATTGGATGTTTAAGTTTATGGAATGTAAAGGTTGTAAGTATATTTGATAAGATTGAGGAAGCTATCATATTTGTTATTCATTCAATGATAAGGTGTGTTGTTAAATGAGAAATGCCTCTAAAATGTTGTTCAGATGATTGGATCAGCATGATCCTTGATGCTTGGCTGGTTTCCCATGATGCTCTACATCAAATTGGTATTTGAACTAGAAGATACTGAGTGTGAGGGTAGAGCACCGAAGGAGGCAATCCACACAAGGACCTAGCCTAAGAAGATTTGAAATTTTGTGTTGCTAGTGTGTTTGGTTGCAGGTGTTAATCCATCTAACTATAGAGAATGTCCTGGAATAGTTTAGGGAAGAACTTGGATGTTGGCTTCCAAGAGACTAGGGAGAGAGGAAAAAGAGACTCCTAGGTGAGGCAAAGGAAGTGTGATTTTATGTGTGTGTAGTAGGAGAGGTGGATGCCTAAGGAACACCTTGATTTGTAGCCATTGGATACTCCATGGATGGGAGTAGTTGAGAGGTTGGACAATTTGTGTCCTCTTGGAGACGTTGATTGCATCAAAGGCATGAGAATAGTGATAAGATGAAGAGGAAAAGACAAAGATAAAGGTGATGATTTTGATCCAAGGCACTAATTTTTATTTTCTTGTAGGTTGATGTTCCCTATGTTTCCAAGGGACTTGGTAAGCTTTCAAGGTTGGTAGTATAGTGCAAGAGCACCTAGTTTCAGAAGGTTCCATGAGGTCAAGAGGGATTTCATGAGTAATTTCAATAATTTTTGAGTTTATAAGGTCTATTTGAGTCATTGTAAATCATAATGTAAGGCTATGTAAGCCATTTTTCATAAATTATCCAAAAGGTCCTCATGAGGTTGAAGTGTTCCAAAGTGTGTTAAAAGACCCAAATAAGGGTAATAAAGATGTAAAATGCATAAATGAGGAGGTCCAAATTTGTTAAAGGGTAGTTATGAGAGTTCCCAAGGATAGGAATCACTATTTAAATCATGTAATGTGGATCCAAACCAAAGAGAAATAAGGAGTACATTTTGATTGAAATTGGGAATTCAAAAACCTTTGTTTTGTAGTCCTAAAACAATTATTTTCTCTATTTCCAAGCCTTGTACGACCATGTAAGGGATATAAATGGTGTATAATTATTATGAAAAGTTAGGTCAATGAGTTAAATTTCTTTTGGATTTGGTTTAGTGTTTTTTAATGAAGGAATGAATGACTTATGTTAGTTTTTGTAAAAACATTTTGTAAACCCTCATTTACAAAGGTGTGTGCAAGGGTTTGATCATATTTCAAATTTTAAGAATGGTAAAAATCTAAATCTTAGTTATATTGAGAGTAGATTAAAGGGTCTTTTAGATGGATTCTATTTCTCATCAAACGGGTTTGTATCTTAGGAGATATTTGATGCCCTAGGTGGACTGTACATGCAAAATTCTTGTTTTTCTATAATAGTCAAAACAGTCTCAATGTAGAGGTCATAAATATTTATTTCATTGTTGGATTTTCCTAAATTTTGGATATGTTTTGGTAAGACTAATTATCTATGTCTCCACTAGAGAGATTTCAAAAATATTTTCTGGTTTGAAAGATGTGAATAACAGAATGCAGGGTATCAAAACTATCACAACTGTGATAGATTTGGAGGGTGATTGGAACAATGAATTGGATGGACTCATGATTGATTGGTATGATTTTGTAAGTATATGGTAAAAGTTTTGTGATTAATTTAATATTATTGATTGAATATTTAATTTTATGGAATGTAAAGGTTGTAAGTATCTTTGATAAGATTGAGTAACCTATCATATTTGTTATTGATTCAATGATAAGGTGTGTTGTTACATGAGAAATGCCTCTAGAATGTTGTTCAGATGATTGTATCAACATGATCCTTGATGCTTTCTTGGTTTCCCATGATTCTCTGCATCGAATTGGTATCAGGTCTAGAAGATCCTGAGTGTGTGGGTAGAGCGCCAAAGGAGGCAATCCACACCACGACCTAGCCCAAGAAGATTTGAAATTTTGTGTTGTTAGTGTGTTTGGTTGCAGGTGTTAATCCATCTAACTACAGAGAAAGTGTTGGAATAGGTTAGGGAAGAACCTGGTTGTTGGTTGCCAAGAGACTAGGGAGAGAGGAAAAAGAGACTCCTAGGTGAGGCAAAGGAAGTGTGAGTTTGTGTGTGTGCAGTAGGAGAGGTGGATTCCTGAGGAACACCTTGAGTTGCAACCATTGGATATTCCATGGATGGGAGTAGTTGAGAGGTTGGACAATTTGTGTCCTTTTGGAGATGTTGATTGCAGCACAAGCATGAGAATAGTGATAAGATGAAGAGGAAAAGACAAATTTTTGATCCAAGGCACTAATTTTTTTTTCTTGTAGGTTGATGTTCCCTATGTTTCCAAGGGACTTGGAAAGCTTTCAAGGTTGATAGTATGGTGTAGGAGCACCTAGTTTTAGGAGGTTCCATGAGGTCAAGAGTGATTTCATGAGTAATTTCAATAATGTTTGAGTTTATAAGGTCTGTTTGAGTAATTGTAAATCATAAAGTAAGGCTATGTAAGCCATTTTTCATAAATTGTCCAAAAGGTCCTCATGAGGTTGAAGTATTCCAAAGTGTGTTAAAAGACCCAAATAAGGGTAATAAAGATGTAAAATGCATAAATGAGGAGGTCCAAATTGGTTAAACGGTAGTTATGAGAGTTCCCAAGGATAGGAATCACTATTTAAATGATGTAATGTTGATCCAAACCGAAGAGAAAGAAGGAGTACATTTTGATTGAAATTGGGAATTCAAAAACCTTTGTTCTGCAGTCCTAAAACAATTATTTTCTCTATTTCCAGGCCTTGTATGACTATGTAAGGCCTGTAAATGGTGTATAATTATTATTAAAAGTTAGGGAAATAAGTTAACTTTCTTTTTGATTTGGTTTGGTGTTATTTTATGAAGGAATGAATAAGTTATGTTAGTTTTTGTAAAAACAGTTTGTGAACCCTCATTTACAAAGGTGTGTGCAAGGGTTTGATCATATTTCAAATTTTAACCATGGGAAAAATCTAAATCTTAGTTATCCTGAGATTAGATTCAAGGGGCTTTTAGATGGATTTTATTTCACATCAAATGGGTTTGTATTTTGGGAGATATTTGATGCCCTAGGCGGACTGTACATGCACAATTCTTATTTTTCTGTAATAGTCAAAATTGTCTTGGTGCAGATGTCATAAATATTTATTTCACTGTTGGATTTTCCTCAATGTTGGATATGTTTTAGTAAGACTAGTTCTCGATGTCTCCACTGGAGTGATGTCAAAAATGTTTTATGGTTTGAAAGATGTGAATAACAAAATGCAGGGCATCAAAACAGTCACAACTGGGACAAATTTGGAGGGTGATTGGAAACATCAATTGAATGGACTTATGATTGATTGGTATGAGTTTGTAAGTATATGGTGAAAGTTTTTTGATTAATTGAAGGTTACTGATTGAATGTTTAATTTTATGGAATGTAAAGGTTGTAAGTATCTTTGATGAGATTGAGGAACCTATCATATTTATTATTGATTCAATGATAAGCTATGTTGTTACATGATAAATGCCTCTAAAATGTTGTTCAAATGATTGGATCAATATGATTCTTGATGGTTGGTTGGTTTCCCATGATTCTCTAAATCAATCATTGAAAGTACTAATGTGAAGATAGATGAACATTTTAGAGAAGTTTCAAGGTTTGTAGATTTTGAACCGGTAGTTGAAACGATCATAAATGAACCGACACATATTGCACCAGTACAGAATGTAGATCTAGTCACACCGACATCATCAGAAAAATCCACTATGACTGAAGAGAAACATCATGTGAATAAACCTAGATATGTAAGATTGGAACACTCAGAAAATCAGATAATTGGAAACAAAAATCAAGGTGTTATGAGAAGAGGAAGATTGGAAAATGAGGAGGTATGTTTAATTTTTCAAGTTGAACCAACATCTATTATTGAAGCATGTCAAGATAAACAATGGATAAAAGCAATGGAAGATGAATTAGAGCAAATTGAAAAGAACAATACATGGACATTAGTTCCTCGGCCTAAAGACAAAAATGTAATTGGAACTAAATGGATATTTAGAAATAAACTTAATGAATATGGTGAGGTAATTAGGAACAAAGAAAGACTAGTTTGTAAAGGTTATTCTCAGAAAGAGGGAATTGATTATAATGAAACCTTTGCACCGGTAGCTAGAATTGAGGCAATTAGATTATTTCTTGCATTTGCAGCTCATAAGAACTATAAAGTATATCAGTGGGATGTAAAATGTGCTTTTTTGAATGGTGATCTTGAAGAGGAAGTTTACATTGAACAACTTGATGGATTTTCATTGATAGATGATAAGGATATGGTTTGCAAATTAAGGAAAACTTTATATGGATTGAAGCAAGATCCCAGATCTTGGTATGCTAAATTGAATAAATATATTTTGAAGCTTGGATACACTAAAGGTAATGCTAATAGTAACTTGTATTACAAAATCAATAATGATGACATTTTGGTTATTGAAGTTTTTGTGGATGATGATGAGTTGAGACATTGTCATATTTCTATCCTCAGAAGTCTTGAGTTTTTGTCATCTTGTGGTTTGCATAGTAGTAGTGATGTATTGGAAGTTTACTATATGTATTCCATATGTTAAGCCTAAACCTATTAAATCATGTTTTATCTTTGTCATTTATTCCTGCAGCCATGTGATTTATTCCTATTGCCATGCAAAATGTTTAGGGCAATATCATATGTGAAATTAATAGATGTCCTGATTAAATAAAATGCATATGTATGTTCTTGTATGTTATTTATTGTGTAGTGCAGGGAATAAATGATGTTGTGGTGGATGTTCACCCATCCCACCAGTTGAAGGAAAGGATACTCAAGAAGATGACTGAAGATCAAACTACAGAAAAGTTGAGAAGCATAAGGAATGGCATAAGCGGAGCAATCAAGTGATACTACCGATGTCTAACTTAGGTGGACACTAAAGTTGTAAATACCGCCACAGTATGTTATGATTGTGGTTTGATTTAGATCTGCATTTCTTGCAGCATAACTCCAGCTATCTCCTTTCTCAGTCAATTATCTACCTCTTCTTTTTGGCATGATTTGTGTTGTCTATTGTAGATGATTTCTTTTTAATAATAATCTCTTTATCTTCTCAGAGTTTAGATAGATAGACAAATAGAAAGAGAAGAAAAATAGAGATAAGGATTTTCATAAGTAGTTTTGAGTTTCTTTTCATATTGCATCATGTAATGACTTCCAAAGAACAATGATTAAAAATATGTTATTCTGAGCTTTTAAGGTTGTTTTTGGGAAGCCTGGTATCACTCATCCAAGGGGGGCCCACTTGGTGAGTGTTCCTCTGCATTTGTTAAAATTAATTTTCTTTCCTTAGCTTCAGTAGATATTCTTGCATTGACTGTTCCTACAGCCACTGGAAACAGATCTACTGACTATTCCTGCAGCCAAACCAAAATAGAGTAATTTCTGTTTATCAGCATTGAATTTATCCAGTATTGCTTTTATGAATTTAAGTAGAATTTTCTTGTAGCCTTTCTATAGTTTCAATTCTTGCTTATCTTTTCTGCATAATGTTAGTCATTGCAGTAATGTAGAATAGTTGTCGCAAGAACTTAGTGCATATATAGTGCAGACCCATTTCAAGTATTACGTCCCTGGGTTGACAATCAAATAAACACTAGCTATGGAAATAGTGACTTTACCAAATGAATGTCCAAACTTCGGGTTGAGACTTCAACTAGAGTTATTATTCTTATTGTTGGGTTGAACATTTTTGGCGCTATTGTCGGGGATGATGTCAAACTAAGAGCTTGTTATGGTTATTATCTTTTCAATTTTTAGTTAATTGTTTTTTGGCATACCTGATTGTTCAAAAAAAATAATCATGAATCTACATGTATAGGAGAAGAAGAGATGTTCTAGGTAGATTTCTGCCCAGTCATCCTACTCATGCAGAAAATAATTCCTCAGATATAAATCCTTTTGCTAAACTTTATCAAACCCTAGAAAATTTGAACCATCTTGAATCTAAATTTTTAGAAGGTAGTCTTCAGTTCCTCTTTGAACCTCAAGAAGAAGAATTTCATATAGTAACTACCTCCACAAGTCTAATGCAAGGAAACCCACCTCCTGGTGGAAATACTCCACCACCACCACCTTTGGACCCAACGTTTGAGTTCCCCATATCTAGTCAGCATGATAATACTAATCTCAAGAACATTCTAGCTTCTTCCCTCCCTAAATTCTATGGATTGGTGATAGAAGATCTAGACACATTTCTATTTGTGTTTGATGTTCTCTGTAGGAGTTTTGACTATACTACAGATGCCCATAGACTCAAAATATTTCCTGCCACCTTGAAGGAATCCTCTTTAAGATGGTTATGAGCTTGGGTAGTAGCACAATCAATACATGGGATGAGATGAAACGATTGTTTCTTGCAAAATACAAAGATTATTTTAGAGGCACTGATCATCATGGGGATGATATCTGTAGAATGACAGAGAAAGAAGATGAGAGTCTTGAAGATTATCTGGAGAGGTTTTTGTTTAGTGTCAAAAATTCCAAACATAGCACTCTAAATGAAGTTTCCCTCAAGTTTATATTTTTGAGGGGAATCAGTGATGAATGCACTGACTCTTTGGATCTTATGAGAGGAGGTGACATTACATAGTCCACGTGGGCTGAAATAGGATAAATTTGTAAGAAGTATTCCATATCTACTTCTAAAAAGAACATGTGTTTCGAGCCAGGATCATCTTCATCGACATCTGGTACTGGAGTTTCTAGAATGGAATTTAGCTATTTATTGAAGGACATCATAAATAAAATGGCTACTTAGTTGGATACACTTTCAGCTAAGAAGAAGCATGAAGAAGTTGATGCATTTCTTGTAGAATTTTTCCCTCATTATAGACAACGAAAGAAGGATTACAGATATAAAATGGTTGCAAATGTTGAGGTTCCTGACTTCAAGCCAATTCAAGGTGAGGATGAGCAAGTTTTCTATGTTGCTCAAAGAAGGCCAAATTTCCAAAGACAAGGTATGCCTTCGGATCCACTTTCTTTTTCTGGTTATAGTGGAAATTCTTATGTACCAAATAACCAATGGCAATCACCTTATGCTCAAAATTTTGGCAATTATCAAAACTGGTATGGTTCTCAAGGCCAAGGGCAACATTTTGCTAATAAAATGCCATAATGGCAGCAACCACAAGGGAATTGGTATCCACCTCAGGGCCAAGGAAGTCAATTTCAAGGAAATTAGCAACCTACTCCTCAATGGAGGGGGAGTTAGCTATGGACTACCCAATCTTCTAGTTATCAACAACCTATTCAGTAGCCATAGCCTCCTACAATAATGCCTCCTCCTGTAGCCACTACTGTCCCACCTAAACCAACATAGTTTCCCACTCAACCAATGCCAAATCCTAATATTAAATCTTAGCAACAACAACAAGCTTATTCAGCTAATCTTAATCAATACCCAGCCTATTATCTATCCCTAAGTGATATTCACCTCCGATCTAGGATAACTCTGCCTAATCCATCTCCTCCAGTTATCATTGAGGTACAAGAAGAACAAGAAATCTCTAATCCAATAGATACAATACCTCAAAAGTAGATATTACCACCATTTCCCTAGAGATTGCAAGAAAAGGAATTTCTCATTGAACAAGAGCAAGACTTTGATATTATAGATCAACTGAAACATGTTTGTGTTAAAATTCCATTGTTGCAAGCAATAAAAGATGTTCCTATATACTGAGAGAAGCATGTCTAAGAAAACTTGGCAGGAAGAAGAAGAATCCACAAACAATGCATCTTATGGGTCAACTGGCAGATATTATGTTAGGCAAGGTTGCAATTCCAAAATATTCTGATCTAGGTAGTCTTGTTGTAAGTATAGTCATTAATGGCAGTTAGATAAGAAATGTTTTAATTGATTTAGGGGTAGCCATTAATGTGATGACAAGAGAAGTAATGAAATAGCTTGAAATAAATAGTCTAAGGCCTACACCCATAGTTCTACAGCTTGCTGATAGCTCTACAGTGAGACCTGATGGTATGATTGAAGATGTGGTAGTTATTTTGGATTCTTGGGAATACCCTGTAGACTTTATGATTCTATCTCCAAAGGCAACATTGGGAGGATATCCGATGATTTTGGGAAGACCTTGGCTTGCCATGACTGATGCATATATTGGATGTAGATCAGGGGATATGACTATTTTAGATGGGAACTCTACAAAAATGTTATCTTTCTATTCTCTTGCACAACCCTAGTTTGATCAACAACAAGTCGTTTGACCTATTTTGGGAGAAGAATCTGAGGGAGTTGACTCTATTAATCACCTTATGATGATTAATTGAGGGCCATTCATGCACTTACATGATAAGACTCAATTCTTTATAAAATTCTGATAAATGAGTTGATACAAGAACAACAATTGCAGGAGTCGATATAGAATATTGCAGATTTAGACTTTCTTGCAGCCACTAATGTATTGCATACTCTGTTGTCATAGGAAGTCTATACTTCTTATTTTTCAAATATGAACCAGATTGATCTTACTATCAAGATAGAAGTTGATTTGAATAAATGTTTGAATATCAATAGAGATCTTTTAGATACTCAAAAGAAAGCCCTCATGGACTTGCTGAAATATCATAAAAAATGCTTTTGCATGGGATTACAGGGATATGCATGGAATAAATCTAATAGTTTGCATCCACCATATGTATATAAAAGAATAATGTTGCCCACTTAGACATCCACAAAGAAGAATAAATCCTACATTAAAATAAATAGTTAAAGAAGAATTATAGAAGTTGTTAAAGGCCGGGTTCGTCTATCCCATCTCTGATAGCCAATGGGTATCACCTTTGGTAATAGTTCCTAAAAAAGGAGGAAAATGGAAGGTATGTGTTGATTATAGAGCCTTGAACTTAGCAACAAGAAAAGATCATTTTCCATTACCATTTGTGGATCAGGTATTGGATTCTTTGGTGGGTAAAAGATATTTTTCATTTCTTGATGGATTCAGTGGTTACAATCAGATTCAGATAACCCCAAAAGATCAAGAAAAGACAACATTTACTTGTCCTTGGGGTACATATGCATATTATGTTCTTCCTTTTGGGTTGTGTAATGCTCCAGCCACTTTTCAAAGAGCATTGATTAGTATCTTTTCTAATATTTCTCAAGATATCATGGAAATCTATATGGATGACTTTACAACTTATGGTTCTGAATTTGAACAAGCATTGGGGAACTTGAAATAAGTTTTGCAGTGATGTGAGGACTATAGTTTGTCATTAAATAGTGAGAAGTTCATCATGATGCAGTAAGGAATAGTCCTTGGTCATCATATCTCTATAAAAGGAATACAGGTGGACCCAGCAAAGATTGAAGTCATTCAGCATATTAATGCCCTTGTGAAGCAAAAAGATGTAAGAGGTTTCCTTGGTCATGCTAGATATTATAGAAGGTTTATCAAAGATTTTAGCAAAATTGCAAGTCCCTTATATTCACTTCTTACCAAGGATATGGAATTTAAATGGACATCTGCATGCAATGAAGCTTTCTTGAAGCTTAAGCATGCCTTGACCCAAGCACCGGTTCTTAAAGGTCCAAATTGGTCTTTACCATTTCAAATTCATACAGATGTATCTGATTATGCAATAGGAGCAGTATTAGGACAAAAGATTGACAACTTAGAAAGTGCAATATATTATATTAGCAAGAACTTGTAGGGGCCTGAGTTGAATTATATAGTCATTGAAAAGGTAATGTTAGTTGTTATATATGCACTCAACAAATTCAGGCACTATATCATAGGATATCCCATATTTGTGCATACAGATCATACTGCAATCAAATATCTCATGAATAAGCCTTCAATTACTGGTAGATTAACTCGCTGGTTATTGTTGATGTAGGAATTTGATATCATAGTTGTTGATAAACCAGGGAAGTCTAATGTGGTTGCAGACTATCTTTCAAGATTTCAGTTACAAGAATATTCTACAGTAATAGATGATGCTTTTCCAGATGAACATTTATTCCTTATACAAGCTCACACTCCCTAGTATGTTGATATTGTCAACTATTTAGCTGCTGCTAAAATGCCACTTCATTTCTCTCCTAAGGAAAGAAGGTTGTTAGTAGAAAAATGTTTTAACTTCTCATGGATTGCTGATTGTTTGTTTTATACTGGGCTTGACCAAGTCATGAGAAGATGTGTAAGGGAAGGTGAAACATATGATATCTTGCATGCGTGTCATGATGAACCACGTGAAGGACATTTTGCTGCCAAGAGAACAACACTCAAAATACTAAATATAGGATACTATTGGCCCACATTACACAAGGATGCAACACAATATACAAGAAAATGTGACAGATGTCAGCGTATGGGAAGACCTACCAAATTTGATGAGAAGCCATGATTTCCAAAAATATTAGTTGCACCATTTGATAAATGGGGATTAGATTTTGTTGGCCCAATTGATCCACCTTCTAATGGAAAATCCTACATTTTGGTGTGCACAAATTATGTAACAAAATGGGTGGAAGCTCATGCCATGACACATGCAAGAGATAATAAGGTGGGTGAGTTTCTTTATGAGGAGATATTTACAAGATATGGAGTACCAAGAGAAATTGTATCAGACCAGGGCCCACAATTTACTTCAACATTGATCATAGCTTTGGTCAATGAATACAATATAAGGCACATAAAATCTACTCCATATAATCCACAATCTAATGGACAGGTAGAAGTTACAAATAAGGAGCTTGAGGCTATTCTTACCAAAATAGTATCTGTTCACAAAAAAGACTGGTCTCATAGGCTTTCAGAAGCAATTTGGGCATACAGAACAACTTGGAAAATACCAATTGGTTTTACACCTTTTGAAATGGTATATGGAAAAGTAGCAATGATGCCTATTGAATTTGAGCATAAAACTCCGAGGATAGCTTTGCAATTAAATATGACACTATCTGAAGCACAAAAAGAATGTATTCAACAATTGAATGCTTTGGACAAATAGAGGAAAATGGCTATCCAACAAACATAATTGATCCAAAATCAGAGAGCAAAGTGGCATGATAAATATATCAAAGAGAAGAAGTTCAAAGCCAGTGACTGGGCACTATTGTATGACTCCAGATATAAAGATACTATGGGAAAGCTGCAAACCAGATGGTTAGGTCCATATGAGAGAAGAAGTTTTCAATAATGGAGTTGTTCATTTGGCCACAATTGACCCCATTCAGTTTAAGATTTTGGTGAATGGTCACCGATTACGTCTTTATCATAAGCCAAACACTAAAAAGGAGTTCCTGCAGCAATTTGCCCAAAAGGATGAAACACAAGTTCTTGTAGCAACTGACAAGGTTCCTACAACAACTAATCAGGTTCTTGCTGCAATAGAGCAAAGTAATAAAGGTAAGGTTCTTGCAGCCACAGTAGTGACCATGCTTGTCGCTTCATCATAAATATTTCCATGTCTTATGGGAATATTCTTCTGCATAAATAAAATTCCATCCACATCATCCCATCTCATTCTTTATCTATCATTTCATGTCATTTCGACATCATTTTCATATGACTGCATGTATGCCCATATTGTATTTTATTTTAATTATGCATTTATGATTTCATTATGATTATTGCCTTCCTAAATCCATGTACACTCCCCTAAATCTACATACACTCCCCTAAATCTTGTCAGCTTGTGTGGACACATGTTAAGTTGGGGGGGGGTGTTTTATGGTTCAGTTTCCAAAGTTACTAATTATTCATAATTTTTAGTACCTAGAATTGATTGCTTGCCATCATTGTTTTTAACAAGATATTCTTTCATGCAAGGAAGTAATAAATTCATCCACCGCCAAATTTGGAGATATGTATGGAATTTTCAAATCTTCAAGTTTGTAGGATATTTTGGTTCTTCGTTTCTCAGCTGCAAAGTGTGCTATACTAATAGAGTAAGAAATGGGTGGAGATCCAATCCGCCATGAACCAATAGTCCATGATGTGTTGCTACAGGATGCTCTTTGTGAGAATTATTTTAGACACCATGGCTAGATTGATCACTTTTTGAAAATCAAGGATTTTAATGAAGAAATTGTTGCAGAATTTATGCATTCCTTCAACAAAGGAGAAGCTATAGTTAAAGGTTTAAGGGTCATTGCTACGGAGCAACAGATAACTGAAGTGACAGGGTTGCCATAAGAAGGAGAATTGTTTCCAAAATAAAAGGATGCTAGGAGCTCCAGGAGCGCCAAGGCAGAGTTGACACTTCCCGTAGATGGACCTCTAACAGTAGACAATCAAGGAACTAGGAGGGTTTCCCTGCCAGTAGAGTGGCCTCAGGTAGCTTTATATGTCATGAAATACATTACTTGCAAATGGAGGTATTCAAATCTACATTCACCACATTTTAAATTACTTAGTCATTTACAACATGATCGGAAGGTGAATGTCCCTAATTTTCTATACCACCTCATTTCTACAAGTGCTAAAGAAACGTAGAAGAATGGAAATCATTCTATCAGCCATCATGGTTTGATTGAGATGCTTGTAGAATTTTCTCTTAGAGATGTTTCACAGATGGAATGGGGGGTATTTGAGGACATACCATAGTTTAGGGTTGAAGATGCTCCTGTTGAAGATGCTCCTGTTGTAGATGATCCACTAGTTGAAGAAGAAAATATTGCAGAACCCTCTTCTCCCATAGTTTCTGCAGTGAATGACTTTCTCGTTGCTGAAGGAGCTGTGGTTATTGTGGAAGAAGAGATGGTTGAGGCAAATGTGGAGCAACCCTCCACTTCTCTTCAAAGAGATTCACCAATTTCTAAGAGAAAAGGGAAGGAATTGAAAATAAATGTAACAGATGAAGAACCTATGGTTC
Source organism: Cryptomeria japonica (assembly GCF_030272615.1). Lineage (NCBI taxonomy): Eukaryota > Viridiplantae > Streptophyta > Pinopsida > Cupressales > Cupressaceae > Cryptomeria > Cryptomeria japonica. The sequence continues at coordinate 530,435,092 of NC_081405.1, forward strand.
AGCCGCATGCAAGTTAAATTTCTCCTGCAGCCAAGAGGCGTAGGTCAAAAAGAAAAACTCTTATAGTAGAGCCACAGGTAGAAACCATTCCTACAGCCACTCCAAAGGTTTATGTGAGAAGAACTCAGAGTAGGACTCAAAAGGCTCATCCAACAGGTGATCCCACAGAGGTTATTTCAGTGGAAACATCAGAAGAAGGGAGCCTTGCATATGTTGAAATCTAGGAAGAAGGTGATGTAGATAGACTACCAAATCTTGCTCATGTGGTAGAGCACCTTGAGGAAACTGTCAAAGAGATTCTACAACAACTTGAGGAGCCCGTCGAAGAGATTCCACAACAGCTTGAGGAGCCTGTCAAAGAGATTCCATGGCCTAAGGTAACACCTATTAGACCTCCATCATCCCTAAGCAACTTATCTATTGCATTAACATTTTATAGACAATGGAAAATAGAGAGGACTAGACTACAAGGGGTTATTGACAAACAACAAAAAGAAATTGAAAAGAGAGATAACTGTAGACACCCAAAAATGGTCAAACGCTTGCGAGGTCATACTTTAACATTTGCGCATTGCCTCATTTTAGGTTTTTGCGTCGCATTAACATTTCTCCTATGATTCGCACTTGATCTTTATCATTTACGAGCATCGAGTCATTCTTCTGCATTCTTCAATCATCTCATTCTCGAATTTGGTCTTGTCGATAACATTATCCAGTCATGATTTTGATCGATTTTACTCTGTCGCATCAATGTGCGTATTCATTTGTCATCATTTTGGACATCGTCAATCCTAATTAGGGTTTTGTCCTCCTGTCAATCTTATCAATTTTCTCATCAATCTTATCATTTTGGACATCGTCAATCCTAATTAGGGTTTTGTCCTCTTATTAATCTTGTCGATTTGTCATCAATCCTTCAATCTTGTCGTTTTAAGATCGATTTGTCATCGATCGTTGTCATGTTCGATCTTGTCATCTTGCGATCAATTTGTCATTGATCGTGGTCGTTATCAATTTTATCATTTTGCGATCAATTTGTCATTGATCGTGGTCATTTTCAATCTTGTCGTCTTGCAATCCATATTGTCATCGATCCTCGTCCTCTTGTCAATTTTGTCATTTTGTGATTATTTCGCTATCGATCATTGTCTGTCTCAATTATGTCAATTTGGATCAATTTGTCATTGTTCCTCGTCAATTGGCGCATTTATCAATCAAATCATTTTGTCACATTGGTCATTTATCAGTTCAAAATCATGACATTAATTATCCTCAATCAAGACCTAATTGTCATTTTCACATTTCTAATTCGCCTTCTAGGGTTTTATGATTTAATCATTTAACCTAATGTGTCATTTCTTCCTTTAGGATTACTAAATTATTTATTAATCCTAAGTTTTCTCATTACAATTAAATATTCATTTAATTGGCTAATTATTCCTCTTTGTGAGTGAATTAATTAATAAATGAAAAATTATTGATTAATTCATTTTCATTATTCTCTAATTTCCTAATTTCTTAATTCTTAAATTCAATTTCCTCCTATTTCTTTCCTAAATTTATGGCAATGACATAGAAATTTGTCATAAAATGTCATAAATTGTCATAAAATTCTTGACATAGAAATGTCATAGGAAATGTCATAAAATGTCATAAATTCTTGACATAGAAATTTGTCATGAATTGTCATAAGCCTTTTTGCATAGCAACATGTCATAACTTTGCTATTATTGATTTGAATTTCTATTCAAATCTCTTTCATGCTAATTTGCTCATTTATCCAATTCTTCTATAAATTGGATGATTTTCAATCAAACCTAAAATCCTGAATTTCAATCAAACTACCGAACTTTCGTTTCTAGTACTCTTGAGCTTTTTGCTTTCAATTGTGTATGCACTTGTAGGTGAGATCCACAAACCTATTGAAGAGGAAAGAATAACAATGGAGCCGCATGGAAGAAGTATTCAACTCTACGTCTGGTTTGCATAATTTTACTCTTGAATGCTTTGTTTTCATACCTCCATTGAATGTGCTTTAGAATTAGGTTCATTTCCAATGAGTTTTCTTATGATTGAGCTATCATGTTTAATGTTTTGATTTGATCTACTTATGTTTTGATGATTCCTAATTCCTATGCTACATTAACTGGTGAACTCGACGTGAATACTAACCTTCTAACCATCTTACTGTGTTTTGGAGTGCTTCTAAGCTGATTTGCAGGTCAAAAACTCAAAAACAGAGCCGTGCAGTGCATTCTGGACACATCCTGCGCCTGTGTGAAGCATTATGCACCTGTGTTGAAGCATCTTGTGCTTGTGTTGAAGACTTCTGTGCTTCTGTTTGACATCCTGCGCTTGTGTCCTATCTTCTGCACCTGTGTAAAGTCCAGATCAGAGGTTTAAAAAATGCAGTTTACTTGAAATTTTTGATGTTTTTTTGCTTTCTATTTTCTATGCTTTGGATTTTGGTACTGATTATTTGTGCAGGATCTTGGCATACGCATGACAAAGACTAAAAATCAAACTACTAACGTGTGTTATGCAGATTCGATGGCCAAAGACAACAAATCAAACTTCTGACATGTGTTTTGCAGGTTGCCTTGGAGAAACAACCAAATCGTGTGTTTGAGATTTTTAATTAGGCATTTAGTGATTTATAAGTAGGTGGAAATGAACCCTTGTTTGCTTTGTTTGTTAAGTATGACATTGGAGTAGGAGAGTATGCTCTCATCCTTTATAGGGTGATTAGAAATCCAGATCTTCAATACCATGCTTGTGTTGCTGATTGTTTGTCTCCATTAGAGGGCCTGCCTTCCCGACCACTTTGCTTTAGCAAGCGAGTGATAATCGTGAGAAGGGAACGACCCAAAGTGAGTATGGCTAGAATTCCTTGGCATTCTAACTCACTATAAACAAATACCTGATGAGCGAAAGCTTTGAAGGAAGTGTTACGTGGGAATTGCAGTTACTTGGGAAGTGATGCCCCTTGAAACTCTTTCTCATATCAACATCTAAGTAGGGCCTCTTGGTCTAAATCATGCTTGCGCGACTACATTTGTTTGGTATCTTGATGGGCTTAATGTCTCAATCATGCTTGCATGACATCAAGGAGTAATGCTTAACAGAAATCCTTACTACATACCTTGTTTTAGAAGCCAAAAACCCTTCTAGTTGCTTGAGAAGGACAAATTCGGATACTTGGAAGAGATACTAAGTTCGCCATGGGGAGATTCCATGGGAACTGATGCTTGGCTGCCCTGAGAAGTGAGTGCCATGGAGGGGAGCCCGTGGGGTCAAGCATCTATGTATTCTCCTTGAATCCCATAATGAGTCTACCTCTCAAGTACCTAATGTCTTTGCCTACCCTAGGGAATGTGGAAATGAGCATGATTGTCTTGAGTCTAAATTGCAATATCTTGTATTCTTTGATTGTCAAAAGTTGAATCCCATTTCAAGAACAAACACATTAATATAACATAAAGTTAAGCACCAAAGATATTCATCCAACAAACATTCAACAAGATTCAAAGATCATCCTTCAAGCATGGTTATCCAACATTGGTCAAAAACTTGTCTCAACTCTTATGTCACTTACATTTAGGTTCATCCTAGTTTGCATTTAGCAAAGTCATTGTCAAGTATCAAGGTTAGGTTTCATCTAAGTTATACTCTTTTGCATACCAATTAGAGTCATCCATTTGCATATATCCTCTTGCATAAGAGTAATGTCATTTCATAATTCAACCCTAGGTTTCATCTTAGGTGGACATTGTCATACATTGGCATTTGCATATCCCAAGTCTCTTCATTAAGCCTAAGTCTTTATCATATCATATTAAGATCATTTGCATATTAATTATCCTTTTGCATATAGTATCAAACCTAGGTCTTGTCATACTTGAGCAATTCAAATCTTTGATAAACCCTAAGTCATTGTTAGGAAGTCTAGACCTTATCAAAGTCCTTTGTCCTTTTGTCATCAATATCATTTCGTCAAACCTAGCTTAGTATCCAAGCATATAGGGGAGACATTGTCATCTTGTCCTTTGTCAATTAAGTCCTTTTGTCCTTTGAGGTCTAGACATCATTTCAATTTCCTAAAGGTCCATCTCTTAGATTTGCATTTCAAAAGTTTGTCAAAATCTTCAAAACAACCAAAAACATAGATTGCATTTTCATATATTTAGTTTGCATTTAGTTGCATATCTTACATTATCCTTGAAAATTTCCAAAAAAAAAAAAAAAATTGCATTTGCATAAGTGACATGCCAGTTGAGACAAGATCAAGATCTAAGAAGATGAGTGAATCAATGTATCAATCCATGGATAACATAGTAAATTCGCAGTGTCAAACTAGTCAAACAGTGCAAGTTGAAGGTTCATCAAACACATCTCTACCACCATATGGAATGGTTCAACTTGGACCACATCCATTATATGAACCAGTATTTGTACCCATGAAACCAGGACATGGGAGTGTTCCACCAACTCCAAGAGGAAGTGCACCTTTTAATTGGGATCAACCAAATTTGCAACATGACATTCGAACTCAAACATTGTATGAAGATCAAACTCTTTCACAAGGATTTGGTTCTGACCAAGGTATTCAACAAGAAACGAATCCAAATGTCCAACCAAACTCTTCATCTAATTCTGATGCTTCTGATGAGGTTGACATGTTCCTTCAAGATCCAAAGGTAATAAAAAGGATGGATAAATTCCTGAGCAAAGTCTTTAAAACGTATCCTCAAAAGTATCTTCACATGATGAGTGATATGGTTCCCTTAAATGAACCAATTAATGTGCAAACACAACAAGGCAGTGAGCCATTAAGTTTCTCTTCGCATCTCAATAAAGAAAATGTGCAACAAGAGCTTCAACCTACATTGATGAGTAAACGTGCGTCAAAGGCATTGACAGTGACTATTCCTCAAAAGTCATTGTTTGAGACGATAAATAATCCATTATTCAATACAACACCTACAATACAAGATCAAATGAAGACTATGCAAATATCGACAGCGGTTCCTCAACAAGAAGTGGTTCCTCATATGCATAAAATTGGATCAACATCCAAGATACAAGAAAGTTTCACAACTGGAATGCCTAATGTCAATAATGTCCCAAGCAATTCCATGATGCAACAAAGTTCTTATGTATCTTTATCAAACACTATTGCAACAGATCCTTCGATAATGGCTACACAAAGAGCTATAGATAGTGGTGTGCACCATCAGCAATTGTTGCAACAATTGGGTAATATGCAAAAGGTACGATCAAATGTGCAAACAAATGAAGTGCAACAACAACAATGTTGCATTCGACAAGAAATTGCAGTGCCGTCGGCACCATTACAAGTTAACACAAACTTGCAACCATCACAAGGGATTGGACAAACAACACTGCAAGTTAATGTAAGTGCTATACCCCATCCTAAGGAGAAGCAACGAAAATCATCTAAACAAGCTTTTTTACAAATGATTGGATATACACCGCGACAACAATTGGCACAAAGTCAACAAATCCCAATTCATCAACACCAACAATATGTGCCAAGACAAACAAGTTATCCTACTTCACAACCGCAAGTGGCGCCTATGCAATATCAACAGCTTACTCAATTGCAATATCAACCTAGGCTCCAAGAAGCACAACAACAAAGTCAATATCAAGGCATAGCACAACCCCAACAACAAGAGAAGTACCAAGAACTTTATATGCAGGAAACGCCAAAAACGACCATTGCAGAGTATCAACAGCCAATCGGAAATGCGATATATCAACAAAGAATACCAACTGGGATTATTGATGAACCTCTACAATCTGATACAATTGCGCAACAACTTGAGATGTTGCAACGAAAAGTTGACGCATTAGAAATTAAAGGAACAAAGAAGTTGTATATAGATCAAGATTTATGTCCTAATCCCTTTGACAAGAGTGTATACATGCCTCCATTCCCTAAGCATTTTGAGGCACCCCACTTTGAGAAATATAGAGGGAATGGCAATCCAAGAGATCATATTCGAGCATTTTACGCGGCATGCACAGAAATAAACTATGAGGACACATATTTAATGTGATTATTTGCACAAAGTCTCACTGGACAAGCTATGGATTGGTATTCTCATCTACCAGGAAATATAAAGACTTGGTCAGAACTGGCGCAGAAGTTTATATCTCATTTCGCGTTCAACATCGACAGTGATGTGACTATGTCGGATTTATGCAATACCAAACAAAAGCAAGGTGAACCATTAGTGACCTTTTTGCAATGATGGCGAAGTTTGTATAGTCATTCTTCTCTCGATATACCTGAAGAACAACAAGTGAATCTGTTTATCCAGAATCTAGTCCCAGAAATGATGTATGAGCTAAAATTGAAAAGTCTTAGTACTATAGAAAAACTCATTAAGAAAGGAATGAATATTGAAGCAGCTCTTGTAGCTAAAGGAATTATCAAGCTCAATAAGGACAATGACAATACAAATTATTCAGGGGATAGAAACAGATTTTGGTATAAGAACAAGAACGTCACTAATGATAGTGTTGTTGATGCGAGAGTGGTGAATGCAAATCAACCCCCATTCACAATCAAAAAGTTGAGTGTTCCTAACATGTCGACTATGGAACAAAATCAAGCACCCAGGAATAATGTTGCTCAACAGTCCCAGTATCAACAACATGCTCAACAACCGCAATATCAACAGCATGCTCAACAGCCACAATATAGTCAACAACAGGTTCCACAACAGCATGCTCAACAATATAATCAGCAGCAAGGCCAACAACAAAATCAACAACGCAGACCCTTCCGATCGCGGGATGGGCCTCCTCGACAGTTTACACCATTGGGAGAGCCTATCGAATCAGTCATGAAGCAATTAATACAAGTGAAGTTTATCAAACTACCAGATATTAAGGCAGAACCACTGGTAAAACCGCATTGGTGGAATGATAATGCGTACTGTGAATACCATCGGTCTAAAGGACATAAAATTGCTTCATGTTTTCAATTAAAACATATGATTCAAGATTTATTGGAACAAGGAGTAATTGAGATAGATCCAACCCATCTGACCTCTAATACTGATCATACTATTTTCAAAACTCCTTTGCTTGATCATGACAAGGGTAAAGCGTCTTCTTCCAATTCTGCTCAAATGGCTAATTATGCAAATACCGGTTATCACAATGTCATTAATTGTTTTCATGCGTCAAATGAGTATGTGTCCACCTTGCAGATAAAAGGACAAGATCCTTCTTGTGCGGTCACCACTCGTCGGTCTAAAATAGTCGTGAAAGGAGCTCCTGCCGCTCCTCCCAAACCAACTCCTGCAAGTCGGTATAATCTTTTGGATCATCTAGGAAAAACACCTGCACAAATATCCATTCTAGAGTTGTTGAAAATGTCTCCCATGCATCATGCAGTCCTAGATAAAGCTTTGACTGAGTCAACTATCCCGACAGATATTAATGTTGACCAATTTCAAGTGCGGATTGGACATTTAGCCATTTCCCAAAGTGACGCATTTTCCGATGGTGATATCTCACCTGACAAGCTTCCCCATAATGACCCTTTGCACCTAGAAGTCTTTGTCCACAATTGCAAAATCCGGCGAGTCCTGATAGATGGTGGAGCAGGTCTTAATATCTGCACCTTAAGAGTGGTCATTGGCCTCGGATATTCAGAAAATGACATAGATGCTTCCAAAAGGATAACAATCAAAGCCTATGATGATGCTGAATGCCCATCCAAAGGGATAATTGTATTGCCCATCAGAGTTGGTCCAGTGACGGAAAACACTTTCCTACAAGTCCTAGACCTTGATCTCCCTTATAATATGATCCTTGGCCGCCCGTGGATCCATGCCATGAAAGCAGTTCCGTCCACTTATCATCAATGTCTAAAATATCCTTACAACGGAACTGAGATAACCATTCCAGGAGACCCTAATCCATTCCAGTTCTGTGCTACCCTAAAAGATACTCCTCAGCGGCAAATACCAGTCAATAGAGAGGCCAAATCAAATAGTTATGTGGATCCCAATGCATTATTGGATGCTGTCAAAGGAAAACTGAAGATACAAGACCAAGGGTGTGGAGAATATTCAATGGACCAAACATTCCTCATTGGAAATTTTCCAATGTCTCCAAAATCATATGGAAAACTGCATTTATTGCAAAAGGAACCCAAGGTCGTTATTCAATATCAGCCTCCTACTACATTTGCAAGATGGGGGGAACTTGACAAAGAAACTATAGATGATGATGTCATAGATTGGCTCTATAAGGATCCAACTGAAACTCCACTTGTCAAGTTGCCAGTGGAATTATATGGCAAAGGATTTACTATGCTGCAGAAGAAAGGATATGATGGCTGCAGTGGCTTAGGCTTGAAAAACAATGGAAGGATAGAACCCATCATACCTGAGAGGCGACCCCCAACTTTAGGGTTAGGTTTTGTACCGTTACGAATTGGATCCACATCTACCAAAAGGTCCACGTGTCGAAAAGGGCGTGAATCTGACGATGAAATAACACCTGAGGCTACCCAACCCGAGACTGATTCTAATGAATGGGAGTGGAGTTCTTTTTCTTCTAGCTCCTATGCCCTTGACAATATCTTCATTGACCCTAATAACCTGCCTATGGAGGATAAAAATGAAATAACTCCTCTTCCTAAAACCTGTCCTCATGCTTGGATCGAGTCATTTTGGGATCCCAGCTCCGAATCCGACACAAGTAGTTCGGATAGTGACACCACCGACATTCACATTTTTACCATATCAGCCCTCTCTATCCTTACAATCGATGATGACATGCCCCTCATATATCCCCAACTTATCCAATATGACCAACAAGAACTGCTCACGTTGGACTGTTTTCAGAATAATGAAGCAATTGCAGAGTTCCTGGGACTACGGGAAGGTATACAACAAGGCGACCATAAGGCAGGCTTTGCTATTGACCTGGATTCAATAGCATATTTTGGGGAGTCAACTCCCTCTTCCAGTCATGAAAAAGAAAAAGAAAAAGAAAAAAATCAAAAGAATAGATCTTTGAGTGAAAACCGTAAGGCGCTCTCTGATCGTACAAAAGTAAAAATAAAAGACGTACCTGTGGGTGAAAACCTTTCTGAGGTGCCCAAAGGTGGAAGAGTGGACGTACCCCTATCAATTCAGGACAAATCCACATTGTTGGTAGAGATGACTGAGGAAATCAATTTGGGTACACCTGATAACCCTAGGGTCATTCACTTTGCTGCCTCCTTGTCAAAACAAGAGAAGATTGATTTTATTAATTTCTTTCTGGAGAAGAAGATCAGCTTTGCGTGGTCTTATGCAGATATGCCTAGCCTTGATCTAGAGTTAGTCCTTCATCATTTGCCACTGAAACCAGGTGCTAAACCTGTCAAACAAAAACTTAGAAAAATGCATCCTCAAGTGGCACTTTTGGTTAAAGTGGAATTGAAAAAATTGCTTGATGTGGGCTTCATCAGACCTATTGATTATGCAGACTGGATTTCAAATCTAGTACCAGTTAGCAAAGTAACTGGGGGCATCCGCATCTGCACAGATTTTAGGGACCTGAATAAAGCATGCCCTAAGGATGATTTTCCATTGCCAAACATAGACATCATAGTGGACATGACGGCTGGATATGAGATGCTTTCACTAATGGATGGTTTCTCCGGCTACAATCAAATCCGTATTGCACCTGAAGATCAGCATAAGACTGCATTCACCTGTGCTTGGGGCACCTATTGTTGGAATGTGATGCCCTTCAGTCTCAAAAATGCCGGTGCCACATATCAAAGAGCAATGACAACAATTTTTCATGATTTCATGCACACTTTGATGGAGGATTATGTTGATGACTTGTTGTGCAAATCTGTCACCAGAGATAGTCATTTAGCCATCTTGGGCCCAATCTTTGACAGAATGGAGACCTACAAACTCAGGCTTAATCCAAAAAAGTGTGTCTTTGGTGTTACAGCTGGAAAATTGCTCGGATACATTGTTTCTCACCGAGGCATTGGGGTCGACCCCACCAAGGTCAAAGCAATCATGGATATGCCTCCACCTTCCAACCTCCGGCAATTAAGAAGTCTGCAAGGAAAGCTCCAGTCAATTCGTCGCTTCATAGCTCAGTTGGCCGACAAATGTCATCCATTCCAACATCTATTGCACAAAGGTGTCACTTTTAAATGGACTGAGCAATGCCAATCAACCTTTCAAGCTCTTAAAGACTATTTGTTGTCGCCACCCATCCTAATGCCTCCTATCGAAGGAAAGCCATTTCTATTGTATATCTCTGCAACTGAAACAGCATTAGGAGTTCTTTTGGCTCAACAAGATGAGAACGACAAAGAAAGAGCTATTTACTATATCAGCCGGACACTGGTAGGCTATGAGCTAAATTATTCAACTATTGAAAGGGCATGCTTAGCAGTGGTATTTGCAACACAAAAGCTCCGACATTATATGCTAATTCATCAAACATTGCTGATTGCCAAAATTGATCCTTTAAAATATTTGCTCAGCCAAGCAGCTTTAACAGGTCGCCTAGCAAAATGGGTCATGATTCTCAGTGAATTTGACATTGAGTATATGGAGCGAAAGGCGATAAAAGGACAAGTCATAGCAGATCAACTAGCAGATGCTCCTATTTTAGACGATCATCCCATGTTGACTGATTTCCCAGATGAATCAGTCTTTTCTCTCACACCATCCAATGAATGGAAGTTATACTTTGATGGGTACCACACCAAGTTCGGATCTGGCGCAGGCATTTTGTTTGTCACTCCTCAAGGTGATGCTATTCCAAAGTCATATAGAATAACTTTCCAATGTACCAATAACATTGCAGAGTACGAAGCATTGGTTACAGGACTCCGAGTGGCAGTCCACTGGAATATCAAGCATTTGCAAGTCTATGGAGATTCTCAATTAGTCATCCAACAAGTCAATGATGACTATGAGACAAAGGATGAAAAGCTTATTCCTTATAAGCACATGGTAGACTTCTTCAAGACCAAATTCACAGCTATCCATTTCAGTCAAGTGCCAAGAATACAAAACAAGTCGGCAGATGCAATGGCTACGATTGCTTCCATGATAAATATGCCTCATAATATGGACAAGTGTGAATTCCTAGTCGAACAATTGCTAGTCCCCTCTTTTGACATTTCGACTGCTGATGTGATGTGCATTCTTGTTGGTCCCAATTCCCCTTGGTACAATGATATATATCAGTATTTGAAATCCCATACTTTACCACCTAACCTTTCCGCTAACCAACGCCGAGCCTTTATTCGACAAACATCCAAATATGTCATCATCGCCGACACCCTTTACCGTCGTTCTTTTGACCATACCCTCCTCAGGTGTTTGGATTCTGACGAAGCACAAACAGCTTTACACGAGGTTCACGATGGTATATGTGGGGGCCATTTCAATGGTCTTAGCTTAGCCAAAAAGTTGATTCGTGCTGGGTATTATTGGCCCACTTTGGAGAAGGATGTTCATGAATTTGTTAAAAAGTGCTACAAGTGCTAGATTCATGGAGATTATATTCATGCACCAGCTCAAGAGCTTCATTCTGTTATATCTCCATGGCCCTTTTCTCAGTGGGGATTGGATCTTATCGGCAAGATTCAGCCAACATCTGCAAATGGACACAAGTTCATTATTACAGCTACAGAATATTTTACAAAATGGATTGAAGCCATCCCCATGACCTATATCACTGGTGTCCAAATTTCAAAATTCTTGCTAAATTATATCATATGCAGATATGGGGTTCCCCTTGCCATAGTCACAGATAATGGTCAACCCTTCAAGAATAAAGATGTTAAAGAACTTTGTGAAAAATTTCATATTCAACACCGTTTTTCTAGCCCATATTATCCACAGGGTAACGGTCAAGCTAAAGCATCAAATAAAACCATTATCAAGATCCTGAAGAAAGTTGTCAATGACGCTGGTCGAGATTGGCACGTACAGTTAAATCCAGCACTGTGGGCCTATCGCACTTCTATCCGCACACCTACTGGCGCAACACCTTATTCCTTGGTGTATGGTGCGGAAGCCATTTTACTTTTGGAAGTTGAGATTCCTTCCTTGAGAGTTTCCTTGCAACACCTGATTGATGATGAGACACACAGAGTCTCTCGGCTGCATCAGCTTGAGATGTTAGACGAAAAATGTCAGACAGCTCTGACACATTTGCAAGCATACCAAAACCATCTCCGTCGCTCTTATAATAAGAAGGTCAAAGGGCGACACTTCGAAGTGGGAGACCTAGTTTTAAAGGCAAATCCCAAGAATGCACAGTCTACTGACATCATCAAGGGCAAGTTTGAACCCAATTGGGTTGGGCCTTTCATAGTAACTGCAGCCTATGGCTCGGGGGCATATCAGCTTGCGACTCCCGAAGGTGAACCTCTGTCTGATCCTATTAATAGCATGCATCTTCGCAAGTACTGGGCATAGTTTTCTGTCAGATATTTCTTCAAATATGATCCTGAAAAAATACAAAAAAAATGAAAAAAGCAAAAAAAAAAAAAAAAAAAAAATGAAAAAAAGCAAAAAAAAAATGGAAAAAGCAAAAAAAAAAAAAAAATGATTCGCCCTCTAGTGAAAACCTGGCAAACAGGCGCTTTGGGCAAGTACCATGGTGAAAACCTGGCAATCAGGCGCCATGAGTAATGAGATTATTGCTCTGTCATCTATCATGACTTCTAGATATGCTTTCTTTTGACCACTTTATCATGCCTATCTCGATCTCGACCTAATGTTTTATTCCAAGTCTGTTATTGGTCTACATCGCTGTCTTGTCTACTCTAGTTTCTTGTACATATGTGTTGGTCCTAGTCTATGTGTCTTTCAAATGCGCATTAGGTGCCTTCCCCTTGTCATGATCGGTCACTGGAGCTTTTGAATTGAAAAATGTCCTGAAAAAAGTCATAAAAATTGAAAAATGTCCTGAAAAAAGTCAAAAAAATGGAAAAATGTCCTGAAAAAAGTCATAAAAATTGAAAAAAGTCCTTAAAAAAAATCCATAAAAATTGAAAAATGTCCTGAAAAAAGTCATAAAAATTGAAAAATGTCCTGAAAAAAGTCAAAAAAATCGAAAAATGTCCTGAAGAAAGTCATAAAATTTGAAAAATGTCCTGAAAAAAGTCAAAAAAATTGAAAAATGTCCTGAAAAAATCTCTAAAAATCATATAAAGTCCTGAAATAATCCAAAAAAAAAAAAAAATCAAATAAAGTTCTGAAAAAAGAACAAAAAAAATTGTAAAACTCCAAAAACCAAAAACATGCATTTTTGCAATAAAGTATTCCCTTTATGCATTGACAGATCACTGAGCATTCCTCCAACGACTCGCAATCAAACATCGTGCTTTAATGAAATCATGCTTTAACCAGATGAACCTTTTCAATCAACTCAAATATTCAAACTGATCAAAATTGTCTTATCAATCGAATCTCAGTATCCAATTCATTTGTCCTTGTCACATTATCATGGGTCTTATACAGGGTGTGGTATACTCGAAACCAGACTGTGTCCTGTCTTAGACGGGATACCGCATTTCCTGAAACCAGACAGCATGATCATCTTATGAGCACGTTCAACTTTTGACAATAAAGATCAAGATGTTTGTTTGATTTGCCTGAATTTGTGAGTCTTATCTTCTTATTGATTTATCTTTGGCTTTGATCATGTTCCTATGTTGCTCGATGATGTCACTGAGTGATTTAGAGTGACCGGGATGGCTCATGGTCTCTTTCTTTGATTGTGATTGTCGTTTGTCTATGTTGTGTCTGTCTTTCGCAAAGGGGTTGCATTTCAGCTCTGGCCTTCAATGCCATGATGCTACGCATCCATTTTGCTAAATAAAAATAAAGGTTCTCACCTACAAAGTGCATTACTGAAAGCAAATTTTCATCATCTCTAACTGTCTTCTATCTCATTTCTTCTTACTAACATTTCTTCCGTCCTGTCGGATAGTCAGTTCGGTCTAGTGCTCCGATATCCACGCACATATGCTGCATCCTGCATTTATTTGGTTAGTACAATTCCATCACACATATTACATCAAGCATTTTATCCATTTCATTTCATAAATCCATAAAAAATACATAAAAATACATCCATACATGTTCATACAAAGTGCATAAGTCATTCATACATGCAAAAAAAAACATAAGTCATAACATATTGCATCCATCATGTCGATGCATATCATATCACATATCATAATAATGTCGGAGTACAAAATTGGACTGTCTGTCCTAAATATGGCCCGCAGGCTGACTACAAAATGGCAAACTACATAATGTCCACTGTCTATTATACGGAGCACGTGCCTCTGTCACTGGGTGCTCCCTCTATCCTCCTCATCCCTGCCATGTCTTGCAGATGATGTACCTGGTCCTGGTCCTGGCTGCGGTGGTCTCATCGGTCCACTCCCTCCTATGCTGCTCAATGATCTCCGAGAGCATGACCTGCTCTCTGTCCTCGATCATGCCCGATATGAAGGTGCTCTCCGCTCCGGTGGAACTGCACCCTCATATAGTGTCCTCCAGTACAGTCTCTCCTCTCCGGTCTCTACCAGCATCTGTGCCATCTCCCGTGCACTGGCATCCCTGATCGACCCAATGAACTCAAAGACTCTCTGTCCCTCTCGCTGTGCTTGAGCTAGTGTTGTATCTCGTTCTATCCTCAAAATGGCATTCTGTCTCTCCAATGTCGCAATATAATCCTACTGGCTCGCTATGGTAGCCCTGTACATGTCCATCTCCTCTGTCCTAGCTATCTCTGGTTCTATGGGAATATCCTGCAAAGTCTCCTGATCCACTGTGTCTGGCTCCTCATCATCCTCCCCACCATCATCTCCCTCATCCTCCTCATCACCTCCATCAGCTCCGTCCTCATCTCCATCACCCTCATCCTCATCATCCTCATCATCCTCCTCGTCCTCATCATCTCCCTCCTCTCCTGTGAGTGGGAAGTCCTCCTGTCTCCTCGGTACTGGAATGTCAGGATCGGTCAAAGGCACTGGCCGTCGCTGTGCGAACCATGTCTCATACTCCTCTGTAGTCCCAGCATCTACCACATCTGACCACCACTCCCACTGTCTCTGCTGTAACTATGCAAAGACGGCATATGCTGTGTGTGGCTGAATCATACTACCCCACTGACTCATCTCTCGGTGAGATCGGGCAAAGCATGCAGTCCTCCAAGGAACATCCTGTGTCTCTCCAAACTGTCGCCGAACTCTCTCTGGAAGGTATAACTCAATCACTCTCTGGAGGTTCACTGGTCACCCAATCAGGTACCTCTCCTGTCTGCAGTATGGTAACTCCTCATGATCATCTGACCATCCGGGGCAATCTCGATATGGCCTCCATATGAACTCTCTCAGTCCGTCTAACTCATGTCGCCAGTATAATATATATCCAAAAGGACCCTGTCTCAGTGCTCCCCCATAGCTGTACACATATGGTCGGTGTGGTACAACCTGCCTATCTGTAATCGGCCGACATATGGCAATATGCTCAAATGCCCATACCTGAAGCAATGTCACTCCACAGCTCAATGTCTGCACTCCCTGATATGCTATCTGATGCAGCTGGAAATACAACATAGCAAGTACAGATGGTCCCCACACGTACACTGTCCCCTCTGTCACCATCTGCTCTAATACTCTTCCCCAACCAATAGGGAATCCATGTCCTCTTCTATCACCTGCTAGAAGACATGCTATCACCACTGCTATCACCACACATCGCTGCTCATACTCGGCCGCCATAGTCTCCCAGCGAATCTCCCTCTCGACAATGTCTAGATCATCTGTGTCACACTCAAACAGTCTGCACAATGCATCTCTCCCTGTCACTGGGTCATAATCTACCATCTCCCCATGTATCAGAATGCGGAGGATGCGCCATACATCCTCTAGAGTCACCGTCGCCTCACCAGTCGCCAAATGGAATGAGGAGGTCTCTGAGTGCCATCGCTCTGCCAATGCGGTAAGCAGTCCTGTGTTTGCCCTAATCTCGGGCATATATGTGATGTAATACAATCCCAGTCCAGCTAATGTGTCTCTCTCTATGCTCCTGAGTCTATGTCGTAGCATGAAATAGTCAGGTCGATTCTCCCGTGTGATCAATGGATATTGTCGACTCTGCATCACAATCGGGGCATCATTTTGTCAGTTTTAGGGTTTGCTCCTACGGGTTGCATTTCCTCATTTTCATGTCCACATCGGGGTGTTTTTCATCTACATTACCCTATCCTACCCTTCCCCCCCCTTGTCAGGTCATTTGCATGCAATTTCAAGTCAAAACTAGGGTTTTTTATGAACACTTGCGCCTGTGTAAGAGAAACTGCGCTTGTGTCAGCTGACTTGCACCTGTGTCTTCCTACACAAGCGTAGAACTTCTTACACAAGCGCAGGATTAGACCACACAAGCGCAGGAGTCCATTTTGGTATCCTCTGTGGGCCCCGCAATGTCCCGTAAGCCCTCAAAATTCATGAAATCCAAAACATGGGTTTTCGAGATACATACCGCTGCTCCTGCGTCCTCCGGTCGTCTGAATGTACGTACATGTTCCCCAAGGTGATCCGCTATTGGAAGGTTCGCCATCTGTCTGCAAGTGTCTTTGTCCAGAGCAACAAATCCTCTTCTTTAGCTAGTACAAATGAGTCATTTTCACCCTCTTGGTCTCATTTATAGCTCTTTGTCATTGCATAGATGGACGTGCGTCTTCTCCATCTTATGTTGGTCGCGGTCTTATGCACATTAAATTGATTGTTTGTCATGCATCCGATCTCCGATTGTCAATCCGTTCGATCCTGTCATTTTTATCGATCAATTGGCCTCTTTTCCACATATTTCCGGCCAATTCCTCGAGGGGGCATGCATATGTCATTATCGTTGTCTGGGGCATTTTCGTTATTGTTCTTTGAAACAATGCTTAAAATTGCATTGTCTCAAAGAGGGGCAAAATGTAGACACCCAAAAATGGTCAAACGCTTGCGAGGTCATACTTTAACATTTGCGCATTGCCTCATTTTAGGTTTTTGCGTCGCATTAACATTTCTCCTATGATTCGCACTTGATCTTTATCATTTGCGAGCATCGAGTCATTCTTCTGCATTCTTCAATCATCTCATTCTCGAATTTGGTCTTGTCGATAACATTATCCAGTCATGATTTTGATCGATTTTACTCTGTCGCATCAATGTGCGTATTCATTTGTCATCATTTTGGACATCATCAATCCTAATTAGGGTTTTGTCCTCCTGTCAATCTTATCAATTTTCTCATCAATCTTATCATTTTGGACATCGTCAATCCTAATTAGGGTTTTGTCCTCTTATCAATCTTGTCGATTTGTCATCAATCCTTCAATCTTGTCATTTTAAGATCGATTTGTCATCGATCGTTGTCATGTTTGATCTTGTCATCTTGCGATCAATTTGTCATTGATCGTGGTCGTTATCAATTTTATCATTTTGCGATCAATTTGTCATTGATTGTGGTCATTTTCAATCTTGTCGTCTTGCAATCCATATTGTCATCGATCCTCGTCCTCTTGTCAATTTTGTCATTTTGCGATTATTTCGCTATCAATCATTGTCTGTCTCAATTATGTCAATTTGGATCAATTTGTCATTGTTCCTCGTCAATTGGCGCATTTATCAATCAAATCATTTTGTCGCATTGGTCATTTATCAGTTCAAAATCATGACATTAATTATCCTCAATCAAGACCTAATTGTCATTTTCACATTTCTAATTCGCCTTCTAGGGTTTTATGATTTAATCATTTAACCTAATGTGTCATTTCTTCCTTTAGGATTACTAAATTATTTATTAATCCTGAGTTTTCTCATTACAATTAAATATTCATTTAATTGGCTAATTATTCCTCTTTGTGAGTGAATTAATTAATAAATGAAAAATTATTGATTAATTCATTTTCATTATTCTCTAATTTCCTAATTTCTTAATTCTTAAATTCAATTTCCTCCTATTTCTTTCCTAAATTTATGGCAATGACATAGAAATTTGTCATAAAATGTCATAAATTGTCATAAAATTCTTGACATAGAAATGTCATAGGAAATGTCATAAAATGTCATAAATTCTTGACATAGAAATTTGTCATGAATTGTCATAAGCCTTTTTGCATAGCAACATGTCATAACTTTGCTATTATTGATTTGAATTTCTATTCAAATCTCTTTCATGCTAATTTGCCCATTTATCCAATTCTTCTATAAATTGGATGATTTTCAATCAAACCTAAAATCCCGAATTTCAATCAAACTACCGAACTTTCGTTTCTAGTACTCTTGAGCTTTTTGCTTTCAATTGTGTATGCACTTGTAGGTGAGATCCACAAACCTATTGAAGAGGAAAGAATAACAATGGAGCCGCATGGAAGAAGTATTCAACTCTACGTCTAGTTTGCATAATTTTACTCTTGAATGCTTTGTTTTCATACCTCCATTGAATGTGCTTTAGAATTAGGTTCATTTCCAATGAGTTTTCTTATGATTGAGCTATCATGTTTAATGTTTTGATTTGATCTACTTATGTTTTGATGATTCCTAATTCCTATGCTACAATAACAAAATTGAAGAATTAGAGGCTAAGGTTGAAACAATCACTAGTATGGTCCCCAAATTGATGCAATGTAGGGCACCTCCAAGGGTTTATGCTCTACATTTAAGGGAGAGGTATTTAAATTTCAAATTGAACCGCATTTTAAAGGACCTTAGCCCCTCTTTAGAAACCCTTGAGGAATTTTATGATGCTCACCAAACTTCTCTAGTAGCTGTGAAAAATTTGTTATGTGAATTTTATTTACATAACTATGTTGTACCTACAGATAGTGAGTGAATCCATTGTTATATACTGGTGATATCCATATAAAATCTTTAATGTCATGGATTCAAAATGAGATCAACATGGGGGAACAAGCTAGAGCTTACAAATATTTTGAATTTGATTGTTCATTACCATTGAGGAAGCAAGCAAAAGAGCCAAGAGTTTTTTATTATGAATGCCAGAAATTACTAGTAAGAAATGATGTCAGGAAACTAGTGCTTCCAATGATGGAGGAAATATACCAAGCATATGAGCATTTAGTTTAGACTGACAGTGTACCTGCAATAGATGGGTTAACTCAGCGCTGGAATAACTTACTAGAAGAATTGAAGTAGGGAGAACCTCATTCACTGCCAAATTTTCAAGCAACTATGCAAAGAGCCCCCAAATATATACAATTGGGTAGAGAGAAGACCAATGACTAGTTACCATTAATCTTTCAACCTCCTATTCTTATGTGGCCACTATTGGGATGTAAGACTATGGATAAGCCCTATGAAGCAATTACAGAAGAATCAACCAGATGGTCCTGACTGGAAAAGATGAAAGGATTTTACTGGAATTTAGCTTCAGGAGGAATAGGTCAAAGAACCATTGGTGATCTGAGAATTAGTGCAAGAACTAGAAATTTTCCTTTTGCTGTAGGATCAAGAAGCTCTTAAAGTTGGGGGGCATGATGAGTTGAGACATTGTCATATTTCTATTCTCAAAACTCTTGATTTTTTGTCATCTTTTGGTTTGCATAGTAGTAGTGATGTATTGGAAGTTTACTATATGTATTCCATATGTTAAGCCTGAACCTATTAAATCATGTTTTATCTTTGCCATTTATTCCTGCAGCCATGTGATTTATTCCTGTTGCCATGTGGACTATTTAGGGCAATATCATATGTGAAATTAATAGATGTCTTGATTAAATAAAATGCATATGTATGTTCTTGTATGTTATTTCTTTTGTAGTGAAGGGAATAAATGATGCTATGGTGGATGTTTGCCTATCACATCAATTGAAGGAAAGGATACTCAAGAAGATGAGTGAAGATCAAACTACAAAAAAGCTAAGAAGCATAAGGAACAACGTAAGCAGAGAAATCAAACAATACTACCAATGTCTAGCTTAGGTGGACATTAAAGTTGTAAATACTGCCATAGTATGTTATGACTATGGTTTGGTTTAGATCTGCGTTTTCTGTAGCATAACCCTAGCTATCTCCTTTCTTGGTCAATTATCCACCTCTTCTTTTCAACGTGATTTGTGTTGTCTATTGTTGATGGTTTCTTTTTAATAATAAGCTCTTTATCTTCTCAAAGGTTAGATAGATAGATAGATAGAAAGAGAAGAAAAATAGAGCAAAGGATTTTCATAAGTAGTTTTGAGTTTCTTTTCATATTGCATGTAATGACTTCCAAAGAATGATGAATAAAAATATGTTATTCTGAGCTTTTAAGGTTGTTTTTGGGAAGCTTGGTATCACTCATCCAAGGGGGCCCACTTGGTGAGTGTTCTTGTGCATTTGTTAAAATTATTTTTCTTTCCTTAGCTTCTATAGACATTCTTGCATTGATTGTTCCTGCAACCACTGAAAATAGATCTACTAACTGTTCCTATAGCCAAACCAAAACAAAGTAATTTCTATTTATCAACATTGAATTTATCCAGTATTGCTTTTATGAATTTATGCAGAAGTTTTCCTATAGCCTTTCTATAGTTTCAATTCTTGCTTATCTTTTCCACATAATGTTAGTCATTGCAGTAATGCAAAATAGTTGTCGCATGAACTTAGTGCATATATAGTGCAGACCCATTTCAAGTATCACATCCCTGGGTTGACAATCAAATGAACACTAGCTATGGAAATAGTGACTTTACAAAATGAATGTCCAAACTTTGGGTTGAGACTTCAACTAGAGTTATTATTCTTATTGTTGGGTTGAACATATGACATCATTTTTTGAGGTGAAGATGGATTGTGTAAAGACTTTGCTAACAAGATGCAGGAAGAATTTAAAATGTCTATGATTGGGGAGATAAAAAAATTTCTAGGTTTGCAAATTTCACAAACAGATAAAGGTAGATTCATATGTCAAACAAAATACTTGAATAAACTTTTGAAGAAATTTGGTATGGAAAACTCCAAATTGGTAAGTACTCCTATGATTACAACTAATAAATTGACATTGAAGGATGATTCAACTCCTATTAATCTGACAAGATACAAATCTATGATTGGAGGTTTACTATATTTGACACAAACCAGACCTGATATAATGAATGCATTATGTATTGTTTCAAGAATTCAAAGTAATCCTAAAGAAAATCATGAATCAATAGTAAAAAGATTTTTTCGGTACCTATAAGGCACAACAAATCTTGGTTTATGGTATCCTAAGAATGATAATTTTGAGTTATGTGCATATGCATATTCAAATTGGGTAGGAGATGTAGATGACAAAAAGAGTACCACTATCGGTGCATTCTTTCTTTGCAAAAGATTGATTTCATGGATAAGAAAGAAGTAGAGTTGTACATCATTATCTACAACAGAAGCATAATATGTTGCAACCACAACTAATTGTACTCAGGTATTATAGATTAAGAAAATGTTTAAGGATATAAAGGTTAAATGAAAAGAACTGGTAATCATTTATTGTGATAATTCAGCAACAATTCATATATCAAAGAATCTAGTATTTAACTCCAAGACAAAGCATGTTTCTATTAAGTACAATTTTTTGAAAGTGTGAGGCCCTACCCCGACCCATCCTATCTTTTCAGTGATTTTCATGTTGGAACTATTATGGATGCTTTATTTTTATGCATTATGGATATAGAACTTTATATGATCTCATGAATTTGATAACATTGATATATGGTTGCTTCATTTCTATTATTTGTGAATATAGAATTTTATATGATCCTAGAATAGGGTAGCATTGAGATGATGTATGCCATTATTTGATTTGTAGGACTTTATTATGATAATGGGAATATGTTCGCAAATCTTATGAATGGATTAAATTATGAGGATTATGATGAATTGCTTTGATATGTGGCAAACTGTATTGTATAATATTAATTCTATGCAGAGTGATTGAATTGTATTCTTGATTACGTGTTTAATATTATATGAGGTTATTGGAAAGTACTAATGTTTAAATTGAGATGCACAGGAAATTACCCATGAAAATATTATGGAGAATCAAGCCTAGGCCTATTTGCGTCCGTAAAACCAGGGGTTGTCTATTTGGAGAGACAACACCCTATATGTATTGTATTTTATTCGTAAATGTAAAATGTTGCATGAGTGTAAATTGTATTTATTAAATTGTTTAAATCATTCAAGGGACAATTGCCATGTGTGTATTTGTGATGTGGAATTATTTTGTAGTGTCACTTGACACCTATGTTGTATGTTGTGTTGGCAATTGTCATGTCACCTTTTTGGAAGGATCCATTTTTGTTTAATTGTTATATTTCCTAATTATCCTTGAAGGTACCAAGAAACCTAGGTTACTGAGCCACAAGGAGGGTCAAATCAGAGTTGACCCATAGGTTAACTTAAGGTGGACTTTCTAAGGGTTAAATAAACTCCTAGAGTCAGTTTTAGAGCATTTTTATTAGGCCTCATGGGGTATCTATGGGTGAAGGCCAAATTTGGCCATGTGTCTTTCCCCTAGGGCTTGTTTAACCACCCAAAAAAGTGGTTTTCCCAAGATGGACGAATTCCATCTATAGGAGTGCCATCCTTGGTTAGATAACCTCCTTGATAGGTGTAATTCCTCTTCCCCATTTCATTCCTCTTCTTTAGATGCCTTGGTTAGGAAGTGTGTAAGACCTAGGGAAGACCAACCAATGGGAGTCCCTCAATCTATCCAAGAGGTTGGAAGGAGTGAGAGAAGCCTTCTTAGGCTAGAGATTGAAGCTTAGTGAGCTAATCACCCACTCTCCATTTTTGAAGGAAAACTAGTTTGAGAATAGGAAATTTGGCTAAGTATTGCAGAAAAGATTTGTGGATTGGGCTGCTCTTCTCCAAGCTTTCCCTAAAATACCCTTGGCAGATTTCAAGGTTGGTGTTTTCTTACTTGTTCATTTCAAAATCTATTGGTAGAATGATTGAATGGAAGTATTTTTTTTTTTATTTGTATTATATTTGTGAAAGCTTTATGTGATTCTTTTCCTATTTTTTGTTTATGCATTTGTTGTGTTTTGGGAGTATCTAAGACCATCTTACCCTTGGGAGGGTAGAATGGTCTTGGGGGTCGAAGGAGTTTGACAGCCTTAGAGTGAGAGGCTCTCATCATGAGAGTGATCTCAAGGGTTTGTACATGTGACCCTTGCTGCATAGTTCTTCTGTTTATGCATTCGGGGGTCATAAGGGGAGCAAATATGGCATGTTTGCCTTTTGGAGGTCATAAGGATATGGGGGTTAAGATGATTTTTGGTTGTGTTTTTCTTGTATGCCATGAGTTGGCTATGAGTTACTATCTAACAAAATCTCCTCTAGGGTACTTGGTCCACTTCCACCCTAGTAAAACATCACATTATGTGATGAAGTTTTAGCTTGGGAAGGGAATGTGTTTGTTGTGATTGCTTTCCCCTTGTCTGTTTGTGTTTGCTTGATTGTAACCCATCTAGGACTTGGTTCTCCAAGCTCAGGGATGGCTTCTAGTAAGCCTAGGCTGGGAGGTAAGCACCCCATGGTCACAACCCTAAATTTTTAATTGCAAGTTGCTTAGGAAGGAAAGCCAGGAGTTGCAGATTTATTTAGTTGCATAAAAAGGAATAGGAAATGTAATATTATGCTTTAGCTGCAGAAATGTAAATGAGGAGCTTTATGATGTTTTTATTTTCTATCTAAAGAAATGTATTATTGCATTTAAGTCCTCATTACTAGGAATGAGAGACCAGTTGGGTTATTTCACCCATTGTAAAATCTGGCTATTGTATAAAACAAAAATATATTCTATGAGAAAAGCATTTTTAAATGAAAGGTTGTAATGTTTGTTTTCTTTTATCTGAAATCTATCCATTATAAGAAAATTGCATTTTATTTAAGTCCTGTAATCTATAAGGTTGTTGTAAATTTTATTTAACTCTATCTCATAATGAATTCTGTTATTTTGTTTATTCCTGCAAATTTTGTAAACAAATCTAAAAAAAAGCAGAAAAAAATGAAATATGTTTTAAGTGTTTTCCTGCAATATTAAATGTTGTTGTTATTGTCATTTTAGTTTACTTAGAACAAAATAAAATGAACAAAAAGCTAAAGTAGAACCATGAAATTTACCTTTCCTATAGATATCTAAATGAAGTTGAAAATGCCCCTACAGTCATTTTTACTTCTGTCATTTTCTTATTTCTGGTTATACATTGCAGAAAATCAATAATAATAAAACCTATTTTTAGTCTTTAGATTGTTGTTAGTAATACTGTCAAAAGAAAATATATTGCTGTTAAAAAAAGAGAGAAATGCAGGTTAAGTCTTAGGCATGAGGATTTAAACTACTCAATGCATGATTAGGTAAATCATTTCAAAAAAAAAATTAAAATAACTACATCTATCTATGAGCAGCCGGTACATTCTATTACTTTCCAGCATATTAATACCTAACTTTCCTCATAGGAAAAATGAAAAAAAAAAAGGATTTCTAACCCTAAAAGACTATTGTTTATGTTTATATATACATATATATATATATATAGAAATTTATATACATATATATATATATATATATTTATATACATATATATATATATACATATTTATATATACATATACATATATACATATATATATATATAGATTTATATACATATACATACATATATATATACATATATATATACATATATATACATATATACATATATATATATATATATATATATTTATTTATTTATATTAAAAAAAAACCAAGAAAAACAAATTTTAAAAAAATTGGGGAGGGCCGAAACCCTTACCCCTCCCCATGGCATCGTAGGCCCCGATCGCCACTGCGGGCATCCGCAGTGGGCGGTGCTGGCGCCACCACTGTGGGTACCCACAGTGGGCGAAGCCGAGTCCTTTGTTGTGGGAAACCATAGTGGGTGGTGCCGGTGTCACCATTGCCAGTGTCTTCAATGGGCGGCGTCGACACCACCACTGCGAGTGCCCGTAGTGGGCGACATCGGGGGGCCACCACTATGGAAACCCACAATGAGTGGAAAGGGGCCACCACTGTGGGCATCCACGATGGTTTCCCCATGGACACCTCCACCCACTTTGACCCCTCCCATCTGCGGCTCCCTTTCGATGGCATCGTGCGTCCATGGCCGCTGCCTCTCGGCCGAGCCCTGCATAACACGTTGCATAAAACACACAACACAAAAAAAAAAGATAAACCCTAACTAGTTCAGGTTAGGGTAAAGGGAATATATGAAGTTTAAGAATTGGTTATGGGAAAAATATGCAACCCTAATCCAAATCCGGATTAGGGTATGCATACCAATAAAAGACAAAAGAATTATTAGGGTTATCTAATAATATAAAAATAAAAGAAAGGGATTACTATGTGGTTTTAAATAAAATATAAGAAATTTACTCAACCCTAGTTAGGGTTTGAGATTTAAAAAAAATATAATAAATTAAAATAAGAAGGGGGGGGGAATACTTTCCATATTTTGAAAATGATTCCCCCATTTAACTTTAGCCTTATGTGTTATTAAATTTATAGCTCCTCATTTGATTTGGAAGAAAATTGATTTAAATATAGTTTATTCTAAAGGATTTAAAAGGAGACTAATGTTATATGGATACATTATTCACATAATTGATTTAATTTATTTAACTAGGGAAACTTTATAGTTAATTGATATCTTCAATTAAATATGGACGTTAAGTTATATTTTAAATTGGGAAAACCAAATTATAATTGAAAATTATTAATTTTTTTTACAAAATTTTAGCCTTTGAGACCAATGTTGGCTAGATGAATTTGTATGTTAGGAAATAGGGAATCATCACAAACAAGTTAAAATACTAATCATTAGCTCAATCACAAAAGCACTTAGTGCAATGATCTATCCTAAACACACTATCAATAGAGACATGAAATACAAAACATTCAATGTTAAGATTATGCAAACCAGATGATGATTTGAATGCTCCTTCCATGCGGCTCCATTGTTCTTCTTTCCTCTTCAAATATTTTGGTTGTGGATCTCACCTACAAGTGCACATACATAATTGAAAGCAAGTAGACAAGATTATTGATCAAGAGTACTCGAAATTCGATAGTCTGATTACCAATTAGCTTTGATTGATGAAGATCATCCAATTTATAGAAGAATTGGAGAGAAGACAAGATTAGCATGATTCAATTCAAATGGAAATTGCAAATCAATTATGTCAATTATGACAAATTATGCACTTTCTATGCAAAATTTGTTGATTGATAATTTATGACAAATTATGACAACTTCTATGTCAAAATTGCTTGATTGTCAATTATGACAAATTTATGACAAATTGACATGTCATTTCCATGAATTTAGGAGAGAAATAGGAGGAAATTGAAATTAGGAATTAGAAAATTAGGAAATTAAAGAATTAAGAATTTAGAAATTAAGAAATTGATGAAAATTAGGTAAATTAATTAATAATTTGTCATTTATTAATTAATTCACAAAGAGGAATAATTAGCCAATTAAATGAACATTTAATTGTAATGAGAAGACTTAGGATGAGTAATTTATTAATCCTAAAGGAAGAAAATGATAAGCAAGGTTAAATGACTAAATCATGAAACCCTAGAAGGTGAATTAGCAATGCGAGGATGACAATTAGGTCCTCATTGAAGATAATTAATGTTGATCATGATTTTGATTTAACAAAGGACCAATGTGATAAATGATTTGATTGATAAATGCACCAATTGACAAGGAACAATGACAAATTGATCCAAATTGACATAATTGAGACAGACAATGATCGATAGCGAAATGATCGCAAAATGACAAAATTGACAAGAGGACGAGGATCAATGATAAATAGATTGCAAGACGACAGGATTGAAAATGACCACAATCGATGACAAATCGATCGCAAAATGACAAGATCGAACATGACAACGATCGATGACAAATCGATCGTTTAAATGACAAGATTGAAAATGAT
The DNA here is from genome assembly GCF_030272615.1 of Cryptomeria japonica. Lineage (NCBI taxonomy): Eukaryota > Viridiplantae > Streptophyta > Pinopsida > Cupressales > Cupressaceae > Cryptomeria > Cryptomeria japonica. The sequence goes on from NC_081405.1 coordinate 530,462,159, forward strand.
AAGGATTGATAATAAATCGATCACCAGAGGATAGGATTGACAAGAGGGCAATGATTGATGACAAATCGATCGCAAGATTGACAGGAGGACAAAACCCTAATTAGGATTGACGATGTCCAAAATGATGACAAATTAGCACGCACATTGATGCAACAGGATAAAATCGATCAAAATCATGACTGGATAGTGTTGTCGACAAAACCAAATTTGAGAGCGAGATGAATGAAGAATGCAGAAGAATGACTCGATGTTCACAAATGATAAAGACCAAGTGCGAATCATAGGAGAAATGTTAATGCGATGCAAAAAACCTAAAATGAGGCAATGCGCAAATGTTAAAATATGACCTTGCAAGCGTTGACCATTTTTAGGTGTCTACATTTTGCCCCTCTTTGAGACAATGCGATTTTAAGCATTGTTTCAAAGAACAATAATGAAAATTCCCCAGACAAATGACAATGACATATGAATGCCCCCTCGAGGAATTGGCCGGAAAGATGCAGAAAAGAGGCCAATTGATCGATAAAAATGATAGGATCGAACAGACTGATAATCGGAGATCGGATGCATGAAGGACAAACAATTTAAGGTGCACAAGACCGCAACCAACATAAGATGGAGAGGATGCATGTCCATCTATGCAATGACAAAGAGCTATAAATGAGACCAAGAGGGTGAAAATTGCTCATTTGTACTAGCCCAAAGAGGAGAATCCTGCACTTGTGTAGGGTCTTCTACACTTGTGTAGGAAGACACAAGTGCAAGTTACCTGACACAGGCGCAGGTTCTCTGACATAGGCGCAATTGTGCACTGGAAACCCTAATTTTGAGCAAAATGACATGCAAATGACCCGAAAAGGGAGGATAAAGGTAGGATAGGTTAGATTAGATGAAAAACACCCTGATGTGGACATGAAAATGAGGAAAGGCAACTCGTAGGAGCAAACACTAGTACTGACAAAATATGTCCCAATTGTGATGCAGAGTCAACAGTATCCGTTGATCACGTGGGAGAACCGACCGGACTGCTTCATGCTACAACATAGACTCAGGAGCATGGATAGAGATATCTTAGCAGGACTCAGCATATATCACATCATGTTCATGCCTAAGATTAGGGCAAACACAGGATTGCTTACCGCATTGGCAGAGTGATGGCACTTAGAGACCTCCTCATTCCATTTGGTGACTGGAGAGGTGACGGTGACATTAGAGGATGTATGGTGCATCCTCTGCATTCCGATACATGGGGAGATGATAAAGTATGACCCAGTGACAGGGAGAGACATGTTATGCAGGCTATTTGAGTGTGATGCAGATGATCTGGACATTGTCGAGAGGGAGATCGGTTGGGAGAGCATGGCTTCCGAGTATGACCGACGATATGTAGTGATAGCAGTGGTGATAGCATGTCTACTAGCAGGAGATAGATGAGGACATGGATTCCCTATTGGCTGGGGAAGAGTGCTAGAGTGGATGGTGACAGAGGGTATGGTGTACGCATGGGGACCATGTGTGCTTGCTATGTTGTATTTTCAGCTGCATCAAATAGTGTATCAGGGGGTTCAGACTCTGAGTTGTGGAGTCACATTGCTTCAGGTATGGGCATTTGAGCACATAGCCATATGTCGACCAATTACAGAGAGACAGGTTGTACCACATCGACCATATGTGTATTGCTATGGAGGAGCACTGAGACAGGGTCCATTTGGATACATACTATATTGGCGACATGAGCTAGATAGACTGAGAGAGTTCATATGGAGGCCATATCATGATTGCCCTGGATGGTCAGATCATCATGAGGAGCTACCATATTGTAGACAGGAGAGGTACTTGATTGGACGACCAGTGAATCACCAGAGAGTGATTGAGATGTACCTGCTAGAGAGAGTCAGACGACAGTTTGGAGAGAGGCAGGATGTACCTAGGAGGATGGCTCAGTTTGCCTGATCTCATAGAGAGACGAGTCATTGGGGGAGTATGATTCAGCCACACATAGCATATGCCAACTTTGCACAGTTACAGTAGAGATAGTGGGATTGGAGGTCAGACGTGGTAGATGTTGGGACAACAGAGGAGTATGAGCGATGGTTTGCATAGCGACGGCCAGTGCCTTTGACTGATCTTGATATTCCAGTACCAAGGAGACAAGAGGACTTCCCACTCACAGGAGAGGAGGGAGAGGATGAGGATGAGGAGGATGAGGGCAGTGATGAGGATGAGGGGGATGGGGATGATGGTAGGGAGGATGATGATGGAGATGATGGTGGGGAGGATGATGACGGAGATGATGGTGGGGAGGACGATGATGAGCCAGACTCAGCTGATCAGGAGACATTGCAGGATATTCCCATAAAGTCAAAGACAGCTAGGATAGAGGAGATGGAGATGTGCAGGGCTACCATAGTGAATCAGCAGGATTATATTGCAACATTGGAGAGACAGAATGCCAGCTTGAGGACAAAATGAGATACAACAATAGCGCAGGCATAGCGAGAGGGACAGAGAGTCACTGAGTTCATTGGGTCAATTAGGGATGCCAGTGCACGGGAGATGGCATAGATGCTGGTAGAGACCGGAGAGGAGAGACTGTATTGGAGGACACTATATGAGGGTGTGGTTCCACCAGAGTAGAGAGCACCTTCATATCGAGCACAATCGAGGACAGAGAGCAGGTCACGCTCTTGGAGGTCATTGAGCAGTATGGGGGTAAGTGGACCTATGAGACCACCACAGCTAGGACCAAGAGGGACATCATCTACGAGACATGGCAGGGATGAGGAGGATAGAGGGAGCACCCAGTGACAGAGGCACGTACTCCTTAGGACAGACAGTGGACATTATGCAGTTTGATATTCTGTAGTCAGCCTACGGGCCATACTTAGGACAGACAGTCCAATTTTGTACTCCGATATTATTATGATATGTGATATGATATGCATCAATGTGATGAGATGCAATGACTTATGGTTGATTTTCATGTATGGATGACGTATACACTTGTTTATCTATGTATGGATGTATTTTTTATGTGTTTTCAATGCATTTATAATATGAAATGGATAAAATGCTTGATTTAATGCTCGATGTAATGCAAATGTACTAACCAATGTATGCAGGATGCAGCATATGTGTGGAGATCGGAGCACTAGATCGAACTGACTATCCAAACTTGACGGAAGAGATGTTAGTAAGAAGAAATGAGACAGAGGACAATTAGAGATGAAGAAAAATTTGCTTTCAGTAATGCACTTTGTAGGTGAGAACCTTTATTTTTATGTAGCAAAATGGATGCGTAGCATCATGGCATTGAAGGCCAGAGCTGAAATGCAACCCTTTTTGCAAAAGACAGACACATCACAGACAAACGACAATCACAATAAAAAAAAAAGAAAGAGACCATGAGCCATCCCGGTCACTCTAAATCACTCAGTGACATCATCGAGCAACATAGGAACATGATCGAAATCAAAGATATATTAGTAAAAAGATAAGATGCACAAATTCAAGCAAATCAGACAAACATCTTGATCTTCATTGTCAAAAGTTGAAAGTGCTAATAGGACTACCATGTCGTCTAGTTTCAGGGAATGCGGTACCCCGTCTAAGACAGGACACAGTCTGGTTTCGAGTATACCACACCTTGTATAAGACCCATGATAGTAGGGACAAGGACAAATGATTTTGATGCCAATATTCGATTGATATGACAATTGTGATTAGTTTGAATGTCTGGTTTTGATTGAAAAAAGTTTATCTATTAATGCATGATTTTATTAAAGCACAGTGTTTGATTGCGAGTCATTGGAGGAATGCTTAGTGATCTGTCAATGCATAAAGGGAATACTTTATTGCAAAATGTTTGTTTTTGTTTTTGTTTTGCTTTTCGAGTTTTACAATTTTTTTGTGTTCATTTTTTCAGGACTTTATTTGATGTTTAGGGATTTCTTTAGGACATTTTTCAATTTTTTTTTTTTTGGATTATTTCAGGACATTTTTAAATTTTTTTGGATTCTTTCAGGACATTTTTCAAATTTTTTTTGGATTATTTTAGGACATTTTTCAATTTTTTTGGATTATTTCAGGACATTTTTCAATTTTTTTGGATTATTTCAGGACATTTTTCAATTTTTTTTGGATTTTTTTCAGGACATCTTTCCGGCCAATTCCTCGAGGGGGCATTCATATGTCATTGTCAGTTGTCTGGGGCATTTTCATTATTGTTCTTTGAAACAATGCTTAAAATCGCATTGTCTCAAAGAGGGGCAAAATGTAGACACCTAAAAATGGTCAATGCTTGTGAGGTCATATTTTAACATTTGCGCATTGCCTCATTTTAGGTTTTTTGCATCACATTAACATTTCTCCTATGATTCGCACTTGGTCTTTATCATTTGCGAACATCGAGTCATTCTTCTGCATTCTTCATTCATCTCGCTCTCAAATTTGGTTTTGTCAACAACACTATCCAGTCATGATTTTGATCGATTTTATCCTATTGCATCAATGTGCGTGCTAATTTGTCATCATTTTGGACATCGTCAATCCTAATTAGGGTTTTTTCCTCCTGTCAATCTTGCGATCGATTTGTCATCAATCGTTGCCCTCTTGTCAATCCTGTCCTCTAGCGATCGATTTATTATCAATCCTTATCATTTTCAATCTTTTCATTTAAACGATTGATTTGTCATCGATCGTTGTCATGTTCGATCTTGTCATTTTGCGATCGATTTTTCATCGATTGTGGTCATTTTCAATCTTGTCGTCTTGCAATCTATTTATCATTGATCCTCATCCTCTTGTCAATTTTGTCATTTTGCGATCATTTCGCTATCGATCATTGTCTGTCTCAATTATGTCAATCTGGATCAATTTGTCATTGTTCCTCATCAATTGGCGCATTTATCAATCAAATCATTTATCACATTGGTCCTTTGTTAAATCAAAATCATGATCGACATTAATTATCTTCAATGAGGACCTAATTGTCATCCTCGCATTGCTAATTCACCTTCTAGGGTTTCATGATTTAGTCATTTAACCTTGCTTATCATTTTCTTCCTTTAGGATTAATAAATTACTTATCCTAAGTCTTCTCATTACAATTAAATGTTCATTTAATTGGCTAATTATTCCTCTTTGTGAATTAATTAATAAATGACAAATTATTAATTAATTTACCTAATTTTCATCAAATTCTTAATTTCTAAATTCTTAATTCTTTAATTTCCTAATTTTCTAATTCCTAATTTCAATTTCCTCCTATTTCTCTCCTAAATTCATGGAAATGACATGTCAATTTGTCATAAATTTGTCATAATTGACAATCAAGCAATTTTGACATAGAAGTTGTCATAATTTGTCATAAATTATCAATCAACAAATTTTGCATAGAAAGTGCATAATTTGTCATAATTGACATAATTGATTTGCAATTTCCATTTGAATTGAATCATGGTAATCTTGTCATCTCTCCAATTCTTCTATAAATTGGATGATCTTCATCAATAAAAGCTAATTGGTAATCAGACTATCGAATTTCGAGTACTCTTGATCAATAATCTTGTCTACTTGCTTTCAATTATGTATGTGCACTTGTAGGTGAGATCCACAACCAAACTATTTGAAGAGGAAAGAAGAACAATGGAGCCGCATCGAAGGAGCATTCAAATCGTCATCTGGTTTGCATAATCTTAACATTGAATGTTTTGTATTTCATGTCTCTATTGATAGTGTGTTTAGGATAGATCATTGCACTGAGTGCTTTTGTGATTGAGCTAATGATTAGTATTTTAACTTGTTTGTGATGATTCCCTATTTCCTAATGTACATTAATTGGTGAACCCAACATGAACACTAACCATCTAATCCCTTTTATTGTGTTTTTAGTGCTTTTGAGTTGATTTGCAGGCCAAAAAAAACCAAAAACAGGGTCGTGCAGGGTTTTCTGGAGACTTCTACGTCTATGTGAAGCAACTTGCACCTATGTTGAGCATTCTACGCTTGTGTTGATGACATTCTACGCCCGTGTCATGGATTCTACGCCTATGTCATGACTTCTGCGCCTGTGTCAAGTCCAGAACAGAGGTAAAAATGTAGTGTTTTGTTTAAAAATTTGTTTGGTTTTTGCATTTTTTTTTCTATTTCTTGGCTTTTGGTACTAATCATCTTGGCATACGCATGGAAAAGACAATAAATCAAACTACTAACATGCTTTATGTAGATTCGAAAGTAAAAGAATAAACACCTCCAACTTCTAACTTGGGTTTTGTAGGTTGCCTTGGAGAAACAACTAAACTTTGTGTTTGAAATTAATGTTTAGGCACCTAGTGATTTCTAATAGGTTGGAATGAACATGTTTTTTCTTTTATTGTTGAGTGTGACATTGGAGTAGGAGAGTATGCTCTCATCCTTCTTAGGGTGATCAAAAATCTAGATCTTCGATACCATGCTCGTGTCTTTGATTGTGTGTCACCTTTAGAGGGCTTGCCTTCCTAACCACTTTGCTTTTGCAAGCAAGTGATAATCATGAGAAGGGAACGACCCAAAGTGAGTATGGCTAGAATACCTTGGCATTCTAACTCACTATAAACAAATCCCTGATGAGCGAAAGCTTTGAAGGAAGGGTTACTTGGGAATTGCAGTTACTTGGGAAGTGATGACCCTTGTACTCTTTCTCATATCAACATCTAAGTGGGCCTCTTGGTATAAATCATGCTTGTGCGACTACATTTGTTTGGTATCTTGATGGGCTTAATGTCTCAATCACGCTTGCGTGACATCAAGGAGTAACGCTTAACAAAAATCCTTACTAAACACCTTGTTTTTAGAGGCCAAAAACCCTTCTAGTTGCTTGAGAAGGACAAATTCGGATACTTGGAAGAGATACTAAGTTTGCCATGGGGAGATTTCCATGGGGACTGATGCTTGGCTGCCTTGAGAAGTGAGTGCCGTGGAGGGGAGCCCATGGGGTCAAGCATCTATGTATTCTCCTTGAATCTCATAATGATTCTACCTCTCAAGTACCTAATGTCCTTGCCTACCATAAGAAATGTATGAATGAGCATGACTGTCTTGAGTCTAAGTGGAAATATCTTGTCTTCTTTGATTGTCAAAAGTTGAAATTGTATCTCATTTCAAAAACAAGGCAAATTGATTCCAAACAAGGTTAAACACAAGAACATTTCATCCAACAAAGTTCAAAACGCACCTTCAAACATGATGATCAAACATTGTTCCAAATCTTGTCTTAACATTCATGTTACTTACATTTAGGTTCATCCTAGGTTGCATTTTGCAAAATTCATTGTCAAGTACCAAGGTTAAGTTTCATCTAAGTCATATTCTTTTGCATATCAATAAGAGTCATTCCTCTTGCATATGTCTTCTTGCATTAAAGTCATACCATTGTCATACATTTATATTTGCATACCCTAAGTCTCTTCATTAAGCTTAGGTCATCATCATATCATATTAAGATCACTTGCATATTAATTGTCCTTTTGCATATAGTGTCAAAACTAGGTTTTGTCATACTTGAGTAATCCAAATCTTTGATAAACCCTAAGTCATTGTTAAGAAGTCTAGACCTTATCAAACCTTTTCTCTTTATGTCATCAATGTCATTTGGTCAAACCTAGCTTAGTATCCAAGCATATAGGGGAGACATTGTCATTTTGTCCTTTTGTCACTTGGTCCCTTTTTCCTTTGAGGTCTAGACATCATTTCAATTTCCTAAGGGTCTCTTTTTAGATTTGCATTTCAAAAGTTTGTCAAAATCTTCAAAAACACCAAAAACATAGGTTGCATTCTTGCCATAGATTGCATTTTCGTCTATCTAGTTTGCATTTAGTTGCATATCATACATTGTCCTTGAAAGAATTCCAAAAAAAATATAATATTGCATAGTGACATGTCTATTGAAACAAGGTTCCAAGCACCAATGATGCGAAAAAGTTTGACATATCAACCGACAATGCAATCACAATTCTATCCAACCCAACAACAAAGCAACATTGATCAAACTTTTTATGATGAAACAAGTCTCCAAATACAAAAACTAGAGGAGAAACTAGCTCAAGAAGAGGAGATATTGGAACAAAGGGTGAAAAACATTAAGAAGAATAGATCACAAATGTCCAAAATGTTTCAAAAATTTGCAGGTCGAAATCCAAAGATTGAGCCAATTGATGTAAGATCTCTTCTTGAACGATCAGACATACCAGCTCTCCTCTCCCAAATAGAGATGATGAAACAATTTCAAGAAAGGAGACAACATCAACAACAACATTATGTGCCTCCACAACAAGAACAAGAAGGTGTTTACTATCAATCAGATTTTCAACCAATACAACCAATGGTTCAACCAATTGTTCAACATATACAACCAACACAACCAATGGTCCAATTTCAACAATATGTCCAACCAACTATACAATGTCCACAACTGGTTCAACCAATGGTGGAATATCAATGTCAACAACCACAATCAAACATTCAAAAACAAAGGTTGCAGCCCACACCAAGCCAAGTTTCAAACATGTCAGAACAATTGAACCAAGTCCAATATCAAAACATGACATCACACCAAGACCAAATTCTTGCCAAACAAGTTCAAATTCCAGATACAACTATGTCAAAACCTCGAAAGAAAGGTGGCTTTATTGCAATGCTCTTCAGGAAATTACCAAGTGAGTTCTTTGAGGAAGATCAAGATAATACACTTATGTCTAGCAATGCCTCATCCCCTCGCAAACAAATTGACTCTCCAGTGGCATCTATCCCTACACCTTTAGAAGTTCCACAAGAACCTTCTATATTGTCCTCATCAAACAATACACCCAAGGATGCAATTATCCAAGAGCTATCCATAATTGATTGCCACGATAATCCAATTCATGATGCACATCCTTGTCATGTTTCAGAAATACAAGACCCAATGCCACCATGCACTTTATTGCCATTACCTGATTTAGAGGACCCCATTCGAAGTCCCTCTTCCTCATGTTCAAGCATTGACTCCTTGCCAAAATCCACCACAAATGTTCAAAGTGTATTTCCTTCATGCCAAAGCATTGATTCCTTGTCAGAATCCTCCATGCATATCCAAAGTCCAACCTCATGTCAAGAGGATAATTTAGAGCATGAAGAAATGAGTCCTAAAGAAAATCAAGATCAAGATCCTGAAACTTTATCATCCCATCCAATTGTTGACCAGGACCCCATGTTCCCAGACACTCATGATGATTCCCCTATTCTTGTCCATCCTATCCAAAGTCCTATTGACACTCCATTCCTTGAGCAAAATCAAGATATCCCAATCCATCCAATCCCAAATGATCCCATTCCATTTCATGAAAAAAATGTCCTTTCAAATCCCATTGACATTCTAGATATCCCTTCCATCCTTTCCAATGATCCCATTGAAAGTCAAGAGCAAAGCACCTTTGAAGAGGATTCCAATGATTTTCCTCCTTGTCAAGATCAAATTATTCCTTTAAATCCTCCATAAGATCCTTTTGTTCCTCCATCTCCTTGTCCTAATCCCGCATATCCACTCCAAGATCGCATTTCTTTTGATGATCCCATTATTTCTCCCATTCTATCTCTTGAAGAGCCTGTCATTGAACCATGTCCACTACACAATCCTAGTCCCCCTCATGATCCTAATCCCCCTCATGATTCTAACGTGTCAGTGCAAGATGTTCATGAACCCTCGACATGCATAATGGGTTCTTCCACTTTGGTGCAATCCAATCCACTTCAAGATCTCATTATTTCTCTCATATCATATCCACCTCATAATGGACTCGCGTCTTCTTCCCAAAGAAAAGAGTATCCTACAAGTCAATATATTCATAAAGGCAAAGGAGTAGACCTTCATGAGAAAGAACCCCTCCATATCAAAGAAGATATTTAGGGTCATGTCAACACAACTCACTCTCAAGACGTTGGTATCCCTCCATCAAAATCCAAACATACACCTTCCCCATCATACCTTCCATCCATCTTAGGTCCTTATATCCCTTCATCCTCTATGCAAGGTCAGCAAAGGCACACATCCTTGAGTAAATTTCATCAATCCAAAAGAAGTCCATTTCATTCATATCCATCCATGCATTCCTTTCCCCCTCCAAGCAATTTGGATGCCAAGTATAAAAGTCATAAGTCTAGAAATCCACATGTATTCAAGGATCAACATGTCCAATATAATTGACATGTCAAAACAAAGAACAATATGATCTATAAAGAAAAAGAAATATCCAAAAGGCCACAAAGGCCCACTGAGCAAAATAAAGCAAAGTCAAAATATATATGGGTTCCTAAATCCCTTGTGCAAGCAATGCACTCCAAGGAACCACAAAAGCATGAAAAATCAAAAACCATGTGAATCCCCAAAAAGCTCCTTGAAGCACAAAAAGAACAACCCAGATTGGCATCTAAAATTGTTGTTCCTCCATCCAAACCTTCCAAGTATATTTCTCCACCACCTTCATCATCCCTTTTGGGCCCTTATGTCCCAAAATCCATAGTCGTTCCTTTGTCCAAATCTCCATATCCAAAATACATTTTTCCTCCATCAATCCATCACCCCTCAAGGTGTGTGCCAATGTCGATCTTGCCTTCATTTCCATCCACTAAAGCCCAATTCTTCCAATACCCTATCCATTATCCAATGCATATTTTCCATCCTTCGATCCCTTTGATCCAATCCTTTGCATAAATCCTTGCCTTAGTTTCATCTCATTTTCCATGTCCTTATCCTACCAACATCCTTGAGCATACTTTTAAAGGTCATGGTCCATTTTTTTCAAGGCTACTATCCAAACAAAAAGATGCTTGAGTCCTTCTTCCATCCCCTATCATGTGTCCATCTTCTCTTGAAAAAGTCAAAATACAAAAAAAAAAGTGAAAAAAAAGACAAAAGAAAAAAAGTAAAGCAAAAATAATTCGTCCACTGGTGAAAACCTGGCAAACAGGTGCCTTGGGCAAGTACCATGATGAAAACCTAGCAAACAAGCGTCATGCATAATTTATGAACTTCTTGCACACCACACTTGGGGGCAGGTTTCCTCCTTCATATCCTATTGCGCTTCATTATCCTATCATACCATGTCATTACCCTTCATATCCTATTGTCCCTCATGTCCATTTCTTCTTTCCACCTTTGATCTTGACAAGGCTGAGGATCTTCATGAGCATCATGCATCTTGTTTGCAGCTTTCAGTCTATCATAGCTTTTGGTCTTTATCCATTTGCTTATTATAACCTTTCATCCATATTCCCTAGCTTATTGCAACTTTCTGCCACTATTCCTTAGCCAATCCCGACCTTCAGTCCATGTCCCTTATCCATTCTTGGTCTTGCTTATCCTATCCATATCTTATCACCATCCATACACTCTTTTTCATTCCTTGATCTTGATCTGACATAAGGACGTGAAATGCAAAACATGGTTTCAAACACCTCTTGACATGTCCCTCATGCCTTGTCACTGCTTTACATTGTCATATCTAGTCTCTTGTCTCATCACACAATAGCCCTTGAAAATTGCCTGTGTATTGTCTCCATAATAAAAGGCCTTTGTCTTCCCTCTATCCACCATCATTTCAGCAAGCCTATTTATTCACCTGTCATAGTCCTTGCCTTGCTAGACACTGGGGGCAAAATCATAAAAATAAAAAAATGTCCTGAAAAAATCCAAAAAAAGTTGAAAAATGTCCTGAAAAAAAATCCAAAAAAAATTGAAAAATGTCTTGAAATAATCCAAAGAAATTGAAAAATGTCCAGAAAAAATCCAAAAAAAATTGAAAAATGTCCTGAAATAATCCAAAAAAATTGAAAAATGTCCTAAAATAATCCAAAAAAAATTGAAAAATGTTTTGAAATAATCCAAAAAAAAAATTGAAAAAACAAAAACAAACATTTTGCAATAAAGTATTCCCTTTATGCATCGACAAATCACTAAGCATTCCTCCAACGACTTGCAATCAAACACTGTGCTTTAATAAAATCATGCGTTAATAGATAAACTTTTTCAATCAAAACTAGACATTCAAACTGATCACAATTGTCATATCAATCAAATATCGGCATCAAAATCATTTGTCCTTGTCCCTACTATCATGGGTCTTATACAGGGTGTGGTATACTCGAAACCAGACTGTGTCTTGTCTTAGACGGGGTACTGCATTCCCTGAAACCAGATAGCATGGTAGTCCTATCAGCACTTTCAACTTTTGACAATGAAGATCAAGATGTTTGTTTGATTTGCTTGAATTTGTGCATCTTATCTTTTTACTGATTTATCTTTGATTTCGATCATGTTCCTATGTTGCTCAATGATGTCACTGAGTGATTTAGAGTGACCGGGATGGCTCATGGTCTCTTTCTTTTTTTTTGATTGTGATTGTCGTTTGTCTGTGATGTGTCTATCTTTTGCAAAAAGGGTTGCATTTCAGCTCTGGCCTTCAATGCCATGATGCTATGCATCCATTTTGCTACATGAACATTTAATTGTAATGAGAAGACTTAGGATAAGTAATTTATTAATCCTAAAGTAAGAAAATGATAAGCAAGGTTAAATGACTAAATCATGAAACCCTAGAAGGTGAATTAGCAATGCGAGGATGACAATTAGGTCCTCATTGAAGATAATTAATGTCGATCATGATTTTGATTTAACAAAGGACCAATGTGATAAATGATTTGATTGATAAATGCGCCAATTGACGAGGAACAATGACAAATTGATCCAAATTGACATAATTGAGACAGACAATGATCGATAGCGAAATGATCGCAAAATGACAAAATTGACAAGAGGACAAGGATCAATGATAAATATATTGCAAGACGATAGGATTGAAAATGACCACAATCGATGACAAATCGATCGCAAAATGACAAGATCGAACATGACAACGATCGATGACAAATCGATCGTTTAAATGACAAGATTGAAAATGATAAGGATTGATAATAAATTGATCGCTAGAGGACAGGATTGACAAGAGGGCAACGATTGATGAAAAATCGATCACAAGATTGATAGGAGGACAAAACCCTAATTAGGATTGACGATGTCCAAAATGATGACAAATTAGCACACACATTGATGCAACAGGATAAAATCGATCAAAATCATGACTGGATAGTGTTGTCGACAAAACCAAATTTGAGAGCGAGATGAATGAAGAATGCAGAAGAATGACTTGATGTTCGCAAATGATAAAGACCAAGTGCGAATCATAGGAGAAATGTTAATGTGATGCAAAAAACCTAAAATGAGGCAATGCGCAAATGTTAAAATATGACCTCGCAAGCGTTGACCATTTTTAGGTGTCTACAGAATTATATCATCAAATTTAAAGGTTTGGGGAAATATTAAAATTGGATTTATTTGACAAATGACATTGTGGAATTTGAACCCTTATCGGTTAGATTTAAATAATGAATTGCATGCATTCAATTAATTAATTTTAAATTTAAGATAGCATCATCATTGTTTGGTCGGGAATGATTTAAATGCACATGAGATATCTAATTATCCCTCAATTTTAATTAGTGGCAACTAAATTAAGATAATTAAATTAACTAACTAAATTGCGACAACCCTCTTGGGATTAATTAATCTCCATTAATTAATGTCGCTTATTTAAGTTGGTTAATTAATCCAACCTTAGGAAACAAATCTATTTGCATCTTAGTTAAGACAAAACTCTATTGATTTCATTTCAATGTAGATCATTTTGAGAGTTTTAAGTGTTTCAAAAAAAAATTTGTTCCGTTTTTAGCCCAAAAGTTTGGGCACAATATTTTGGTATCAGAGCAAGGTTTGCAACACTAGGAACCTTTCTCCATTATGATTCACTTTAATTATTTAATTAATTTAGATTTTTCCCCAAAAAATTATTTATTTATTTTATTTTCATTTTATTTTCTCGTAAGGATGCCTCCGACTATGCGACAAGCTTGCAAGCGCGGAAGGTGTCCTAAGCGTACACGTATGGCACGCGAGGATGTTGATAGGGAGGAACCGGTTCTAGAAGAGAACCCGGAAGCCCCTCCCAAACCTGATTGGGATAGTGCAGGATAGGCTTCTAGCAGTCGACTGTCATGCAGAAAACCAGAACTCAGGGAGCCATAGGTTAGCAGATAGGGAATGGAGTAGGAGTCTACCTCCTAATCCCATAGAGGGTTAGGCTGAGCATGATCTTGAGTCCATTCATCTACCTAGACCACCTCCGGTAGCAGCACCTGTGTACTTTGAGAAAGCATGTCAAGAACCAAGAGATCTGATCAGAGAGGTTTTGTGCCTCCAACCACCATCTTTTGGGGGATCTACCGATGGGGTAGAGGCTGAGGCTTGGCTTTTGAGCCTAGACCAGTACTTCACATTACGTTCTTATGAAAGCAATCTGAAGGCATGAGTTGCAGTCCACCTTTTGAGATTGACGGCCTCCACATGGTGGAAACAGGAGGAATTCAAGTGTGGTCTAACTATAGACACCCTCACATGGGAAATATTCATAGAGAGGTTCGGGGAGAGATACCTGTCAGAGCACTTCAGGCAGCGTAGGATCGATGAGCTCCATGACCTCCAGCAGAAGGGTCTCGTAGTGACCTAGTACAAGAGCAAGTTTATTGAGCTCCTACCTTATGTAGATTACCTAAAAGATGAGAAGCTTCTCGTCAACTAATTTATCAGGGGACTTAATGCCAGGATAGCAGGACCGGTGAGGATGGCTGCTCCAGGGAGCCTTCAAGTTGTCGTAGAGAAGGCCTTGATAGCTGAGGAGATTCAGGTCAGGCCACAGGACATGAGGGATCAGTTTTAGAACCAAAACCTGACACCCTAGTCTTTCGGGTTTCAGAAACCCCATTGGAAAGACAACCACATAAATGTATCAGAGTCCTATAAACCCCCTCCTCCACAACAATCATAGCAGAGTCATAGGCAAAGGCCCCCTCAAGAACAGCAGGGCTTTAAGCCCAAGTAGTGGCAGTCATAGGGTCCTAGGCATGACCAGAGAGTAGAGAGTACATACACACCTCCAACATGGACTCAACATTCCTCTAGGGGTGGGTACAGAGGTTCTAGCAGGATAGGTGGGAAGCCTTTCTCTAGGCCTCAGGGCACATAGTTGTGGTGCTTGTTTCACGTGTGAAGCCATGGGGCACATGGCGAGAGAGTGCCCGCAGGGTTAGATGGCAAGTAATCAGAGGATGGCAGCATCAGAGCATACATTTGGGGATATGGGCAATTCCCATAGAGTCTTTGCAGCGGTTGACAACCACCAAACAGAGCACTAGGCCATAGTCATTGAGGCTACAGGTATGATCAGAGGTATTGGTATTTCTATATTATTTGACTCAGGAGCGAATGACTCCTTTATATCTCCATTGGTTGTGGAGTGTTGCGGGCTACTAGCAGTTAGGCAAGGTGTCAGTTGGGAAGTGGAGTTAGCATCAGGGGCTAGAGTGTCAGTGGATTCAAAGGTTAGGGGATGTTCACTCTAGATTGGTAATACCACCACCGTAGTAGACCTTAGAGTTACGCTACTCAGATCTTATGGCATCGTACTTGGCATGGATTGGCTTTACACCCACAAAGCCAAGATTGATTGTTGCCTGAAAAAGATCTAATGCAAGGATGATCATGGTGCTCCCATAGTAATCACTCGGATTCAAAGACCCACATCTCTTCATATGATATCCACTATGTAGCTTAAGCAAAGCATGCGAAAGGGATGCCAGTTGCTTGCTATCACCATTAGTGATAGAGAGGAAGACAATGAGAAGGAGCCTTCCATAGATGATCATCCCATCCTTGAGACTTTTGCAGATGTGTTTCCAGTCGAGCTACCTAGTATGCCACCTAGCATAGAGATTGACTTCCACATATATCTAGTACCAGGAGCCGAGCTAGTTTAAAGGGCACCTTATAGGATGACCACACATGAGCTTAATGAGCTCAAGATGTAGCTAGAGGAACTCTTAGAGGAGGGTCACATTCATCCTAGCATTTCCCCTTGGGGCGTACCAGTCATCTTCATGAAGAAGAAGGATGGGTCCCTTCGGTTATGCATGGATTATAGGCAACTGAATAAAGTAACCATCAAGAACCGCTATCCCTTACCTAGGATCAATGACTTGTTTAATCAGCTTCAGGGTGCTAAAGTGTTTTCCAAAATAGATCTGAAGTTAGGGTACCATCAGTTGAGGATTGTGGAGAGTGATATCCACAAGATAGCGTTTTGCACCAGATATGGCCACTATGAGTTCACTGTGGTCCCATTCGGTCTTACGAATGCTCCAGTTGTATTCATGAGTCTCATGAATGGGGTATTCCACACTTTCCTTGACCGATTTGTGATTGTGTTCCTCGATGATATATTGATATATTCTTAGAATGAGAAGGAGCATGAGGAGCATTTGAGGCAGGTTTTACAGTGTTTGAGGGATAACCAGTTGTTTGGCAGTTTGTCGAAGTATGCTTTCTTTAGATCAGAGGTCAAGTATCTGGGGCATGTTATATCCGATGATGGGATCTCAGTTGACCCATCAAAGATCAAAGCTATTATGGATTGGCTAGTGCCAATTAGTGTGACAGAAGTCAGGAGCTTCATGGGTTTAGTAGGATACTACAGACGCTTTGTTGAGGGATTTTCTAGAGTTGCGCATCCCATCACATCCCTCCAATGAAAGGGAAAGAAATTTGAGTGGACAAAGAAGTGTGAGAGGGCTTTTCAAGATCTAAAAAAGGCACTCACTAGTGCACCTATTCTTATTGTGCCACACCCCATGGATGATTTCATGGTATGCAGAGATGCTCCCTTGGATGGATTAGGAGCAGTCCTTATGCAGGAGGGTAGAGTTATAGCGTACGAGTCTAGGAAACTTAATACTCATGAGCTTAACTACCCTATGCTTGACCTAGAGCTTGCAGCAGTAGTGCATGCACTTGTGAGGTGGAGACACTTCCTTTTGGGTCATCACTTCGAGCTTCATTTAGACCATCAGAGTTTGCAATACATCTTCACCCAGCCTAATCTTAATGCCCATCAGAGGAGATGGATGGAGTTCCTTTGCGAGTATGATTTTGATGTCCACTACATCAAAGGGAAGGAGAATGTAGTCACAGATGTCTTAAGTAGGAGATGACATGAGGTATACACCATATCTCTGAGCATAGATTTGAGAGACCGTATATTGCAGTGGTTGCTAGAGGATGGATGGTATCTAGAGGTTTGTCAAAGGATTCGATCTCAGGAAACCCTAAAAGGGAAGTATGAGGATTAATCTTTAGAGTTTGATGGATTAATATGCCATAGAGGGCACATCTATGTACCTTCTCCTGGGGGATTGTGAGAGCTCATTGTCATGGAGGCTCATAGAGCTCCTTATGCAACACATCCTGGGGTTAAGAAGATGCATGCAGATTTGAGGTAGTTATAGCATTGGCCAAGTATACGGTAGCTTATAGAAGAATTAGTAGCCCAATGCCTTGAGTGTCAGAGAGTCAAGGTAGAGCATCACCATCCTGGTGGGTTACTCCAGTCTCATGCTATACCAGAGTGGAAGTGGGATACTATATCCATGGATTTCATCATTGGTCTTCCCATGTCATCTCATCGCCATGATGCTATCTTGGTGATAGTTGACAAGTTGACCAAAGTGGCCCACTTCTCACCAGTCTGGACTACCTTCACAGCTCCAATAGTGGCACAAGTGTTCTTGTGAGACATTGTCAGGCTTCATGGTGTTCCATGCAAGATTATTTCTGATAGGGATTCCCTCTTCACTTTTTCCTTTTGGAAGGCATTACAGGCAGCTATGGGCACCAAGATCAATTTCAGCATAACTTATCATCCAAAAATGAATGATAGACATAGCGAGTTAACCAGGTGTTAGAGGATATGCTTTGCATGTACATCATGGATCATCAGACCAGATGGGAGGAGTACCTTCATTTAGTGAAGTTTGCCTATAATAATGGGAATCACACTTCTTTGGGGATGCCACCTTTTCAGGCTTTGTACAGCAAACCTTATAGGACACCTTTGAGTTGGGATTGTATTGAGGATAGAGTGGCCATAGGCCTTGAGATGGTTCACGATATGGAGCAGTAGGTAATTTTGATTAGACAACGCCTTAGAGAGGCACAAGAGAGGCAAAAGAAATATGCAGATACAAAGAGGATAGATCGGAGTTACATGGTTGGGGACAAAGTTTTTCTGAGAGTGTGACCGCATAAGAGTCCAATCCATTATGGAAAGGGTTCTAAGCTTGCACCTTGCTTTGTTGGACCTTTTGAGATCCTTGAGAGGATAGAACCAGTTGCTTATCGTCTAGCTTTGCCACCTAGCCTGTCACACATCCACGATGTGTTTCATGTATCATTTTTGAGGAAGTATATCTATGATGAGTCTCATATTTTAGATTGCAATACCTTGCAAGTGGATTTGGATGGGTAGGTAGCTTTGGAGCCCATTCGCATTTTGGCTCACTGGACGTTGGCCCTTCTAGGTCAAGAGCTGGACTAGGTTTAGGGTCCACTGGGATTGCTATGATGAGATTACAACTTCATGGGAGGATGCAGCACGTATGAGATCACAGTACCCTCATCTTTTTTATGAACTCCAAGAGGGCGTTCATACCTAGAGAGGGAGGGTGTGAGGCCCTACCCCGACCCATCCTATATTTTCAGTGATTTACATGTTGGAACTATTATGGATGCTTTATTTTTATGCATTATGGATATAGAACTGTATATGATCCCATGAATTTGATAACATTGATATATGGATGCTTCATTTCTATGCTTTGTGGATATAGAATTTTATATGATCCTAGAATAAGGTAACATTGAGATGATGTATGCCATTATTTGATTTGTAGGACTTTATTATTATAATGGGAATATGTTTACATATCTTATGAATGGATTAAATTATAAGGATTATGATGAATTGCTTATGTGAATTGCTTTGATATGTGGAAAATTGTATTGTATAATGTCAATTCTATGCAGAGTGATTGAATTGTATTCTTCATTACGTGTTTAATATTATATGAGGTTATTGGAAAGTACTAATGTTTAAGTTGAGATGCACAGGAAATTATCCATGTGACCATGGAAAGATTATGGAGAATCAAGCCTAGGCCTATGTGCGTTCGTAAAACCAGGGGTTGTCTATTTGGAGAGACAACACCCCGTATGTATTGTATTTTATTCGTAAATGTAAAATGTTGCATGAGTGTAAATTGTATTTATTAAATTGTTTAAATTGTTCAAGGGACAATTGCCATGTGTGTATTTGTGATGTGGAATTATTTTGTAGTGTCACTTGACACCTATGTTGTATGTTGTGTTGGCAATTGTCATGTCACCTTTTTGGAAGGATCCATTTTTGTTTAATTTTTATATTTCCTAATTATCCTTGAAGGTACCAAGAAACCTAGGTTAGTGAGCCAGAAGGAGGGTCAACTCAGAGTTGACCCGTAGGTTAACTTAAGGTGGACTTTCTAAGGGTTAAATCAACTCCTAGAGTCAGTTTTAGAGAATTTTTATTAGGCCTCATGGGGTACCTATGGGTGAAGGCCAAATATGGCCATGTGTCTTTCCCCTAGGGCTTGTTTAACCACCCAAAAAAGTGGTTTTCCCAAGATGGACGAATTCCATCTATAGGAGTGCCATCCTTGGTTAGATAACCTCCTTGATAGGTGTAATTCCTCTTCCCCATTTCATTCCTCTTCTTTAGGTGCCTTGGTTAGGGAGTGTGTAAGACCTAGGGAAGACCAACCAATGGGAGTCCCTCACTCTATCCAAGAGGTTGGAAGGAGTGAGAGAAGCCTTCTTAGGCTAGAGATTGAAGCTTAGTGAGCTAATCACCCACTCTCCATTTTTGGAGATTTTGGACAATTTTTGAAGGAAAACCGGTTTGAGAATAGGAAATTTGGCTAAGTGTTGCAAAAAAGATTTGTGGATTGGGCTTCTCTTCTCCAAGCTTTCCTTAGAATACCCTTGGCAGATTTCAAGGTTGGTGTTTTCTTACTTGTTCATTTGAAAATCTATTGGTAGAATGATTGAATGGAAATATTGTATTTTTTATTTGTATTGTATTTGTGAAAGCTTTATGTGATTCTTTTCCTATTTTCTATTTATGAATTTGCTATGTTTTGGGATTATCCAAGACCATCTTACCCTTTGGAGGGCAGAATGGTCTTGGGGGTGGAAGGAGTTTGACAACCGTAGAGTGAGAGGCTCTCATCATGAGAGTGATCTCAAGGGTTTGTACAGGTGACCCTTGCTGCATAGTTCTGTTTATGCATTTGAGGGTCATAAGGGGAGCAAATATATAATGTTTTTTTTGGATGCCATGAGTTGGTTGTGAGTTACTATCTAATAGAATCTCCTCTAGGGTACTTGGTCCACTTCCACCCTAGTAAAACATAACATTATGTGATGAAGTTTCAGCTTGGGAAGGGAATGTGTTTGTTGTGATTGCTTTCCCCTTGTCTATTTGTGTTTGCTTGAGTGTAACCCATCTAGGACTTGGTTCTCCAAGCTCAGGGGTGGCTTCTAGTAAGCCTAGGCTGGGAGGTGAGCACCCCAAGGTCACAACCCTAAATTTTTAATTGTAGGTTGCTTGGGAAGGAAAGCCAGGAGTTGATGATTTATTTAGTTGCATAAAAAGGAATAGGAAATGTAATATTATGCTTTAGTTGCAGAAATCTAAATGCGGAGCGTTATGATGTTTTTATTTTCTGTATAAAGAAATGTATTATTGTATTTAAGTCCTCATTACTAGGAATGAGAGACCAGTTGGGTTATTTCACCCATTGTAAAATCTGACTATTGTATAAAACAAAAATATATTCTATGAGAAAAGTATTTTTGAATGAAAGGTTGTAATGTTTGTTTTCTTTTATCTAAAACCTATCCATTATAAGAAAAATGCATTTTATTTAAGTCTTGTAATCTATAAGGCTGCTATAAATTTTATTTAATTCTATCTCATAATGAATTCTATTATTTTGTTTATTCCTGCAATTTTTTTAAAGAAATTAAACAAAAAAGCAGAAAAAGAAATGAAATAGGTTTTAAGTGTTTTCCTGCAATATTAAAAGTTGTTGTTATTGTCATTTTAGTTTACTTAGAACAAAATAAAATGAACAGAAAGATAAAGTAGAACCATGAAATTTACCTTTCCTATAGATATCTAAATGAAGTTGAAAATGCCCCTAAAGTCACTTTTACTTCTGTCATTTTCTTATTTCTAGTTATACATTTCACAAAATCAATAATAATAAAACCTATTTTTAGTCTTTAGATTGCTTTTAGTAATAGTATCAAAAGAAAATATATTGCTATTAAAAAAAAGAGAGAAATGTAGGTTAAGTCTTAGGCATGAGGATTTAAACTACTCAATGCATGATTAGGTAAATCATTTAAAAAAAAAAATTAAAATAACTACATCTATCTATGAGTAGCCTGTACATTCTGTTACTTTCCAGTATATTAATGCCTAAGTTTCCTCTTAGGAAAAATGTTAAAAAAAAGGGATTTCTAACCCTAAGCGACTGTTGTTTATGTTTATATATACATATATATATTATATATAAATATACATATATAAACACATATGCAAATATACATTAAAAAAAAGAAACTATTCATGCAGTTGTGTCTGTATATATATTTATATATAAATATATATATATATATATTTATATTTATATTAAAAAAAAATAACAAAAAAAAAAGAAATTTTTTTATAATTGGGGAGGGCCGAAACCCTTACCCCTCCCCATGGTGTCGCAAGCCCTACTTGCCATTGTGGGCATCTATAGTGGGCAGCACTGGCACCACCACTATGGGTACCCATAGTGGGTGGAGTTGAGTCCGCCATTGTGGGTGGCGTCGGCGCCACCACTGCGAGTGGCGTCGGCGCCACCACTGCGAGTGGCGTCGGGGGGCCGCCACTGTGGAAACCCATAGTGAGTAGCACGGGGCCGCCACTGTGGGCATTCATGATGGTTTCCCCATGGATGCCTCCACCCACTTTGACCCCTCCCCTCCGTGGCTCCCTTTCGATGGCGTCGTGCCTCCATGGCTACTGCCTCTCAGCCGAACCCTACATAACACATTGCATAACACACACAACACAAAAAAAAGATAAACCCTAACCCACTTCGGGTTAGGGTAAAGGGAATATATGAAGTTTAAGAATTGGTTATGGGAAAAATATGCAACCCTAATCCAAATCTGGATTAGGGTTTGCATACCAATAAAAGACAAAAGAATTATTAGGGTTATCTAATAATATAAAAATAAAAGAAAGGGATTACTATGTGGTTTTAAATAAAATATAAGAAATTTACTCAACCCTAGTTAGGGTTTGAGATTTAAAAAAAATATAATAAATTAAAATAAGAAGGGGGGGGAATACTTTCCAAATTTTGAAATGATTCCCCCATTTAACTTTAGCCTTATGTGTCATTAAATTTATAGCTCCTCATTTGATTTGGAAGAAAATTGATTTAATATAGTTTATTCTACAGGATTTAAAAGGAGACTAATGTTATATGGATACATTATTCACATAATTGATTTAAGTTATTTAACTAGGGAAACTTTATAGCTAATTGATATCTTCGATTAAATATGGACGTTAAGTTATATTTTAAATTGGGAAAAAAAAATTATAATTGAAAATTATTAATTTTTTTAACGAAATTTTAGCCTTTGAGACCAATGTTGGCTAGATGAATTATATCATCAAATTTAAAGGTTTGGGGAAATATTAAAATTAGATTTATTTGACAAATGACATTGTGGAATTTGAACCCTTGTCGGTTAGATTTAAATAATGAATTGCATGCATTCAATTAATTAATTTTAAATTTAAGATAGCATCATCATTGTTTGGTCGAGAATGATTTAAATGCATATGAGATATCTAATTATCCCTCAATTTTGATTAGCGGCAACTTAATTAAGATAATTAAATTAACTAATAAATTGTGACAACCCTCTTGGGATTAATTAATCTCCATTAATTAATGTCGCTTATTTGAGTTGGTTAATTAATCCAACCTTAGGAAACAAATCTATTTGCATCTTAGTTAAGACAAAACTCTATTGATTTCATTTTAATGTAGATCATTTTGAGAGTTTTAAGTGTTTCAAAAAAAAAAATTGTTCTATTTTTAGCCCAAAAGTTTGGGCACAACAGAAAGACAATATTGAAGAAAATGAAGTGAGATTGGTTTATGTGAATACTAAAGAGCAAATTGCAAATATATTTACAAATCCTTTGCCTAAGGAAACCTTTGAATATCTCTGAGAGCATCTTGGGGTAATTTCTCCACTAGTAGAGACTTAGATGTTGAAGATTGGCATCAAACCGACAGAGACTAACAAAGAAATATTTTTTCGTCTTTGATGGAGGAGAGCTACTTCTCAGGAGGAGTAGTTGGTTGTATGATCTGATATTTATTCTTAAATGCTTTGGCATTTGATGTCAAAGGGGGAGAGATATCTATGGAAAAAAATTTGTTGTATTTTGAAGATTAGGGAGAGATATATTCTTGGAGAAATGTATTTTGGTTTTGATTTCTGGTATTGATCTATTTTGGAGATTGTTGGTTTTTGATATTCTATTTTGGCACTTAGATGTTTTTCCATCTAGTGTTGCCATCAATTCCAAAGGGGGTGATTGTTGGTGTTATGGATGACTTCGTCATGTGTTGCATTGGTTTTGTCATTGATGTCATTGGTTTTACAATAATACCACTAAGTGTGCATACAAAACAAATTTACAAATGTACACACACTCCCCTTTAATACATATAATATATAAAAATTTTAGTAAAAATGCGTACATATTTCTACTCCCCCTTTGACAACAATACCAAATTGAAAAAGAAATATATATATATATATATATATATATATATAGAGAGAGAGAGAGAGAGAGAGAGAGAGAGAGAAAATTTATATCCAAGTGTTTAGCATATACAACAATAACTTGAAAATTTTGAATCAAAGTTTATGCATAAGCAATTCTCATGAAAATAACATTATAGTTCATCTTCAATTGTGATAAAGAATTTGTCCATGTCTCCAGCACATTCTTAGTGTACTCGAATGTGGACATAAGCTGTGAATGGAACTCTTCCATTGAATCCAGTGTACAGGTTTCAGGAGTTGCTAAGATAGCTTATGTATTGGAGTAGGCTCTCTGTATTATGTCCACCTGTGAAGTAAGTAGAGTCTTGAGTTTCTTTAGAGATCAAAGTCTCTTTGCCTTCTCATTATCATAAATACCCAACCTGTTATTCAAATCATCTACTGATTTGTTGAAAGCAAAAAGAGAGTCCTTAAGTGGGACATTTGCATTGCATATCCTTTCTAGCTCTTGCTTTGTTTCTATGCACTTTTTTGAAATATAAGAATAAAATAAAGAAACATTAGAGGTGGAAGCAAAAAACTTTCTACCTATTTCAATAGCTTTGCTCAACAAATCTTTATTATGTGACAGAGCCATTTTGCCACTATCAATGTCCTTTGCCAATTTTTCTCCATACTTGTGATTTTTCTCAACATAGGTTTGAACAAAATCTTCAAGTGACTTGATTTGATCAGATGTATCTGCAACTAATTGACCAAGCTTGCTAATAGGGGTTGATAGATGTGTTGTAGAAGTTTCTGGTAGCACACTAGATAAAATATCTATTTTAGTCTGAATTGTTTCTTCCTCAATCCTTTTCTCTTTAAGTCTCTTTTTATGCACTCTAGATTGCATGACATTAGAAATCTTCATCATTTTAGATGCGCTTAGGTTGTCAACATCAGTAGGCCCTAAAATGTTAAATGAATCATCATCATCCTCATCAAGTTGTTGTTTCTTTGCTGGTTTAGAGGATGCAACCTTAATGACTACTTTCTCTTGATTCTTCTCTGTTTCCTTTTGAGAAGTCTGTGTGACAACAATTTCAATGGACTCTTTTTGAGTATCTTGAATGATCGATGGAGATTGGAGTTTCTCCAGTTGTTTTATTTCTGGTGGATTATCCACTTTTAGTTGAGTTGTCGGTTGCTCAACTAATTTGACCTGTAAATCCATGGTTTCAAGAGGCTCCATATCTGGTGCAGTAACATCTCTAGATAGATCAACTGTGTCCTAAACATCATCAACAACATGAATAGTGTTGTCATCCTTCTTCTTGATAGGATAGACCATATCTGCTTGAACAATCTATTCTTCATCCATTTCTGGTTGTTTAACAACATCTTTCTCATTCTTAGAGGACTAGATGAGTTCTTCCATATGTTTGATATCATAGGCTATTTGATGGGTCTTAATTTCAATAATTGACCTCTTTCCATTAATAATCTTCAATCTTCTTGCTTTGAAAGCAAACTAAGTTTTGTATTAATCAATTAAAGCACTAATTTCATCTATAGACAAGTTGGGGAAATATTGTACAAATATCTCATCAATAATCTCTTTCTCCAATTTTACAGTTTCTTCCCTTTTATTTACAAGAATAGTGTACAAAGAATTTGAGATATCCTTTTCAATATCTTGAGGTAATCTAATATAAAAGCACAAATGATTGATTACTCATTGAATAACTTGCTCTTTCTCATCTTCACTAAAAGAATCAAAATGTTCTTTGACTAGTTCAAATCTCTTCCTTCCTAATTGAATCATTGTCCTTTGAAAGTGAGTCACTGGATTGTAGGTAGAGATATCAAAAGGCACAGTTGCCTTCACAACTTCTTTCACTTGCTTAGTTACTTTGTCGGTTGCCTGAACATCTTCTTGGGTTATTCCTCACTGTCAGTACCCTTAGATTCTGCTTGTAGAATTAGTTTTCTACCTCTCTTCCTTGTTCCATTCTCCTTCTTTACATAGACCTTAGGTGCTAGTTCCTTCTTGGTTTGGATACTCTGAGTCACCCTTGTATTCTTTATTATTGGAGGTGCTTCTTTAGTTTTCTTTTTCCTTCCTTTCCCACTTGTAACAAGTGCAATATTGGTTTCAGTTGGTGCATCTTGGACTGCCACAATATCCATTTTTACCTTCTTTTTATCTTTCAAAGATGCTAATAGGTTATTAGCATAACCAACCAATAAGTCATAGTTTACCTCATAACTCATATCTTCCATTTCTTCTTTTCTTGGCTCGATTGCTTGCATCAAACATAAGTTAGTGGTAACTATGAAAATTATGTCTTTTGCAAAATGTCTTACCACATCTTCAGGTAATCTCATTCTCATGCTCATCTTTTTTTGAAATTCATTAAATACTTATTCATGGCAACAAGAAAAGTATTCCTTATAGCCTTGATGCTATTCTTGATTTGAGCTGATACTGGTAGGTCCTTTGACCAATCGATATCTCCTATTCTCGGTAGAAAGTTTTGAAAATAAAAGAATAACCCGACCAATAGCTGACCATATTTGAACTTTTGACTATTGTCCTTTTTGATAGATTGAAAATTTAGAAACAATTGCCTCCTAATAGATTCACAAAGTTCATAATTTGCATTTTCAACAATCATTCTATGAGCTGTATGAATTGCTATAGATGGAACACTATTTAGTCTACTGGAGTAGAATACCCAGTAGCCTATCACCATTGCTGCCAGTTTCACCATAGAGCCTCTGATATTGTTAACAGAAAATGCACGTTTATCAGATGTTGAACCCATTAAAGAGAATAATGTCTCTTTTGAAATTGGCCTTAGTTTAGGTACTTCACCAATTGAGAAATAACCAGTTACAACGTGAATGGATTCCTTAGTTATAGTGCGAGTTCTCTCTAAGTACATATTCTCACCATGAACCTGACTCAAAGTGTTCTAATATGCTCTTCCTTGAAATCTTCTAGAAAATAAGCAGCATTATGAAAACCCTTCTCGAAAACCCTAGCATACTCTATTTGAATCTTTCCATTCTCATCATAAAGGGATTTTAACCAAGTGTAAATGTATAGTAATCCCAGATCCTCTATCTTACAATCAATATAACTCATCAAATCACCTTTAACCAAAACTCCACTAGGAACTTGTTATAATGCATTATATGACACAATTCATTCTACTACTATAGCTTCCATTGGCTCAGAAGTAATCATTAAGCCTTCTACAATCTTTGAAGATGATGCCATTGCAGGTGAATAAGATACAAAGCAATATTTATAGAGAAATACCTTTTTTTACGTATGTTGCCTCATTTTACTAGTTGAGTGCTCAAGTACACACCAGTTCGATCTTCTGCAACCTTCAAATCAGCTTGACTACAAATCACAATTCAACTTTAACAATTATCAGCCAAGAATCTTTCTCAGCTTAGCAAGCGCTCCAAATTTCTCTCTCGAATGCGTTAGGGTAAAATAACAAAGTGAAAATTTAGTTTTATTATTTTTACCTACTACATTAAATGCTCGCTCGTTAAGGTTGTAAACCATAATTTAATCGCTCAAGGAGTAAAATCGATTGATAACATATTGACAAAAAGTTACCAAAATTTTATGCTTCAAAATTTTCTTACCACTAATTCATATCAAGAGGTCAGGAAGTGGATTTACCGTTTAATCTCCCCTTAGCCATATGACAAGGCTTAGTTCACTAGTGTAGGGTTCTCTTCACTTGGTGAAGGAACAGTTTCCTCTCTAGGTGAGTCATCACTCTTTTTCTTCCATGTCTAGTTCATTTCCTCTCTGGTTTCTTCAACATTTACTTGCTACTTTCCTTTCTGATCCTTAGAAGATTTGACCGGTTTGCTATTTCTAGATCTATAGAATTTTGCTAAGTGCCCTGGTTTGTTGCAGTGATAATAGGCCATACCAGATGATCTCCAAGGTCCTGCATTTCCTCTCCCAATTCTTTGTCTACAGTTCATAGCCACATGAAAAAAGTTATTACAGATGGTGAATATGACATTTGTTACCTTTTCCATCTCAAATGGACTAAACCGGTTGTCATAGGGTCTTTGCCAGTTCATGATGACCCAGTTGTCAAAATTCCTCATCCAGTTGCCATTTTGTCTTGGATGCATATGTGGTAAAAGATTATTAGCTCCATATCTACACTCAATAGATCTATGTCCATACATTCCACAAGTGAAGCAATGACCTTCAATCTTCTTAGACATATACCTAGAATTAGTATTAAAGCTTTCATTCCTGTTAGGTTTGTTTTTACAAATATTTGTAGTGTGACTAGGTTTATGAAAAAAAAATGAAACAGGTTCAAAGACCTTTTTACTGGTAGGCTTTTTGACCTTAGGAGCATATTTGTTCTTAAGAGTGTTTCTCTTGGTACCAGAGGATTCACCTTTTTTAGATGTGTGAAAATCAAGTCCAGAGGTATCACCTTTCATCCTTTGAGACTCAATTTGTTCTTCCAACAAGATAGAACTTTTGATGAACTTGTCCAACTTCTCATTTGCTTCAGTAAGTTGTTTGGTGAGATCTTCATTATGCTTTGATAGGTTCTCTTTTAGAGATGATGCTAATTCAAGATCTAACTGCAAATTTTCCTTCTCTTCTCTTTCACCATTCAAATGCTCATGAAAGGTAGCATTTTCTCACTTGATCTTGACAATCTCATATCTCTTTCCTTGATAAGATCTTCAATAGCTCTCCTGGCTTCGAGTTCCTAACTCATGTGGATAGTAAGACTTTCCAGCTCTCTCCTCAAATTTAGCTTTTCACTGTTGAGTTTTTCAACCTCCTCAGCCAAAGCATCAATATTGGCTTCATCTAAAAAACTATTATCAGATATCTCCAATAGTTGTTCAGTAAGCTCTCTCCTTTTGGTTTGAGAAGCTTTCAGTTTGACCCTAAGGTTTTCAATTTCATTTCTACTATCTTCTAGTTCTCTATCCATCTCAAGGTAGCTCATGTACCCCATGGAGGTTTCAAGGCTTCCTTCTAAGCAATTAGGCTTCACAAAAGTTAGGCTCTGATACCAATTGATGGAATTGAAAAAAACTGAGAGGGGGGGGTGAATTAGTGACACCAAAAATGATACTACTTTAGCTAGTAACCGGTAGATGAATTTAACAAAGCTTTTAGTTAAAATGCATATAATCCAAAATGATATAACAACATCCACAATAAGTAAAAAATCCACCATAACACAAATATTTATATGTGGAAAACCCAAATAGGTAAAAACCACGGTGAGATGGAACTCACAAGTTAACTATTTGCAATAATAGATAACTGACCGGTTAGGGTCTACAAAGTGCTCTGCTAGGAGTGAATCTGGTTAGAGATCCCAAAGCTTGATTAGAAGCTTGTATCCTGTGAAAGGTAGTACCTTGTTAGGAGTAACCTTGGTGGAGGATAACTGAATCCAAACTAATGGATCACCCTGTTAGAGGATTTGTTCATTGAAGCTTGTTAGAGCTTACCCAGTTAGGGGATTTGACTTCTATTGTAATTGTTAGAAGACAACATGAATGATTTGATCTATTTGAGTAGCACAATACTTGCTTGATCTGATCATTCTAAACATATTCAACATAATCTGCAACTTGACACTTTTTTCTCTCTCATACAATAAATCTCTTTTGCTTATCAACATCATCATACATTCAAAATAATTCATTTTGATGTCAATAAATAGACATTCAAATTTCATGTCAGCCCAAGGAAATTATAACACAATTTCCTAGGTGTAGTGTATCTGGTCAAGTGACCATAACGCATCACAAAAATTACGACCAAAATTTTTTTGGTGGGATAACTCATCATGGTTTGTGGTAACTCATCACACAATCAACAAATACCAGTTGGGGTTAAATATATGAACCGTTATCCTTGAATCTTCTGACATAATCTTCGCTTAATCTTCATCTTGATGCCGACTAATGAATATCCACTGGTTGTCTCTTATGCATATACCGATTATCATAGAGTACCGGTTAGAGATAAACCACTAAGTGCAGATGTATAAAAATGACCATATTCCTAAAATGAATATTTTATGTTCATTTCTCTATTTAATTAAATCCAATTTAATTGAATCACGCACATTCCTCTATTTAAATTAAGTAAATTACTCAATTTATTTAAATTAAATTCACTAGGCCTCTTTTGACATTTAATGAATAAATCATTTTATTCAATTAAATCCCTTATATCCACTTTTAATTAAATTCAAATTTAATTAAATAGTTTACCCTAAATTGAATAAATCTAATTTATTTGATTTCCCCAAATTGCAACCAAATTGAATTAAATTCATTTTATTCAATTAAATCCTATTATCCCTTCATCCACTAGCAAAATCCTACATCTCCCACTTGCTTCCTAAACCCTATTCTTAACCCCTTCTAGACTCTTCTAATCACTTATAAATTAACCTAACCCATTTCCTAAACTTTGTCACATCCCTAAACAAAGGGAAGTCCCTTCTCAAACACTCAAAGTCTTTGAAAACCCTTAAAGGCTTCAACCACTTAACTTTGAAAGTCTCCCAAACCATTAATGGTTAACTCAACCCTCTAGCATGACTAAAGAATTTCCCTAAACTCAACCTCCATGTAACCCAAGGGTTTCATCAAGCATTTATTGCTTTGACCATGGTTATCCTTAATCTTTTGCACAAGAGTTTATCCTTTGGGTAAAACCTTTATCCAATGGGTAATCCTAACTTAACCATAACCCTTACCCCCTAAGATAACCATGAGGTCTTCTCAAGCATTTAATGCTTCCTACCTCTCTTCTCAACCCAGTCTTATGTTGACATTTGTCACCATTTCATTGGTGACAATTGCAAACATGGATTCCCAACTTTCAAACTCAACCCTTGATTAAGTCTTTCAATCCTGGCCATCCATTGCCCTATTTTTTCTATAAATAGATCTCTCATTCCTCCATTTTTCATGATCCAAGTCTTTAGCATCACACTTATACTAAAATCCATCCAAGCTTTAATATATCATTTTGTGCTCATCATTTAGCCTCTCTTTTCAGTAGGAATTAATCTAAATATCATGTTTAGAGTATTTTCCTTATCATTTAGCTTAATCATAGACTAGTATATCATGCTAGGATAGTCTTGTTACTAATCTTGTCATATTATAAACTAGTTTATTGTATTTATAGGATCATGTATAACTTAGGATGAATTTCATCTTAAAATCAACCAAAGCATCCCTTGTTCTTGCATTTGTCATCCCTAAACCATTTTGCTCAGTGATCTGAGAGAAAAGACATTGGTTTGAGGGACCTTGTGAGATAGAGAACCATGGAACCAACCTTGGGAAGCTGAGCCATACTTCATGACTCCATAGCTTGCACCAAGAAGTCCTATGGGTGTGTGAGCAAAGCCTATTTGAGCTCCGTTTTTCACATATTGAGTTCTATCGACCTGCTTTTCCCACATACATTTCTGGCACATTGGGTAGGCAGGGAGTCGCATGGGTAGGGGCAAGTAGCAAAGAGGTTAGACCTAGCACATAGGGTTAGATAGGTAGCATAGCCGCAAGATAGGTTAGTGCATGTGGTCTTTTCCTTTGCGCATGAAGAAATTTTTGTAGCGCATTCGGTCTCTATTTTAGCGCATCATCAAACCCAGAAAAACAGTGGGCAAAATAGTGGAAATTTTTGAAAATTTAGAAAACATTTTGAGAGCATCCTTTCATCAGCTTCATCTTCATCAAACCAGAGTATCAAAAACAAAGCGTTAAAAACTATTTCTTAAGCAAATTTCATGTCAAAACAAAAGTTGTCCAGAATCCAAAACTGATCGCATGATAAACATATCTATCCTATCAAAATCAAGAAACATCATCACAAGTGATGAATAAGTCCTTTATTATCTCACGGATTATATCTCAAAAATAGTTGTCCAAAATCTCAGGTTGTCAAATCAAGTTTCTATATTGGGAGACTTTATCCATATCATTTGACACACTTTGTCATGAGGGGGCATCTAACCCTTCACTTTGATAAATTAAAACTTGAGTTTCCAAAACAAGATCAAATAAATCCAAAAAAAATCAAAGGAAACCATTGAATCACTTATGCATGACTAATCCCCATATTTTGAGAAGAAAGAATATTTATCGTAACACCACGTTGAAGAAACAACAATCAATTTTTTCCAAATTTGTGAAAAGAAATAAATTTTTATACATCAATTGTCAACTCTTCAAATCTCATCGAACATTCCTTCATAATGTCAAACTTTATATCCAGAACAAATCCAATGAATTTGGTAAAGAGCCTTTGAAGACTAGGGCATATTGTCAGAAATCTGCATTCAGTCAAATCATAAACCGTGGAGGAAAGATCAATCCAACATTCTTTCCCGATGAGTGCATCACGTACAACACACCCCGATTTGAACCACCAACCTCGGAGCAACATATCAAAGAGGATTTTGTCCCCTTTGTCATAGAAAGATTCTACTAAAATGCCTGTCACTCACTCTCAACAAAACAAACAAAGCAAGGCACAAGCAGAATCTAGTATGAATCAGAGGTTATCAAATCCTTTTGAAGGTCCACATCTAGAGGATACTCAAATTTTTGAAGAACTTCTTCAGGAATGCTAAGAAAGTGCTTCATTCCAAAAACTTGTGGAAAGACTCATGGAAAATGACAAGGAAAAATACTTGCTCATGCTCACAAGAAAAGGGGTTAAACTCCCTAAAGACTTTGACATAGACATGTTTAGAACGAGATCTCAACATTATGAATATCAAGAACGACAATGAGAAGGAGAAGCACGTGACCCTAAACAAGATATTCCTGAACAAAACATACTGGAACAACATACACCGGGACAAAACATCCCTGAGCAACACATCCTTGAGCAAAACATACCATTCCATACACCATTTCAACCTAGGATTAATGCAAGGGAAGAATGCTTCCCTCGGCAAAACAATGCGCCTTTGGTTGCCCTTACTCAACAAATGCAAATGTTACAAAGACAAATGCAAGACATTCAACAAGGGACAACAGTATGGTATTCACTAAATGAAATTTGTCCTTATCCATTTGAGAGAAGGTTGCACATGATCCCTTTTCCTCTGAATTCAGACATGCCTAAATTTGACAAGTACGATGGGAAAAGCGATCCCCATGATCATGTTAGAGAATTCTGTACCATGAGTCTTGAATTTGCTCATAATGACACCTATCTGATGAGGTTATTCCTAAGAAGTTTGGGAGGACAAACAATGGAATGGTTATCCAAGATCACACCTCCTGCCAGATCATTTGATGAACTAGTCAACAAATTCATCACTCAGTATTCCTATAACATTCAACATGCTATAACCATGCTAGATGTCTGTAACACCAAATAGAAAAATAATGAAACGTTCATGGTATTCCTTCAACGTTGGCAACGTATGGTTTCACGATATCCTCGAGACATTCCTAAAAAGGAGAAAATGGAAATTTTCATCAACAACTTGAATGGTGAGATGAGTTACAGGCTCAAAATCCAATGCATATCATCTTTCACTAAACTGATTGAAAATGACATTCAAGTAGAAGAAGCATGTGTCAAGAAAGGAACGCTCAAATTCTTCAAAGAAGGAACAAGTTCATCAAACTACAATAACCAAAATAACACCAATTTAGACAAATCTAGATTCTGGACTCGAAACAAAAACAATGGAAATGAAGGCAACAATGAATCACATGATCCAAAATCTAAACAACCAGTGCTCACATTATCAAGAAATCCTCAAGCTACAAAGAACCCCAAAGGTGCTAACCTAGACGCTAACACATATGCACCAAACACCAATCAAGGTCAACCCAACACAAACAACACCAATGATACTCAAAACAAAACCACAAATTGAGGACCTAATAACAATTCACGAGATGACACCAACAATTTCCAAAAACATGTCTTCACACCACTAGGACAATCCTTGGAGTCAGCATTCTGAGAACTCCTGGCAAACAAGATTATCTCTTTGCCTACAATCAGCAACTATGAACCCCAAATCAAACCACCTTGGTGGAATGACTCACACTTTTGTGATTTTCATCACAACAAAGGTCATCGAATGAACAATTGTATGAGATTGAAAAACATTGTTCAGGACATGATTGATAGAGGTGATTTAATGGTGGATGGTCTCAAAACAAATGGTGACCATGGAGCCTTTAAAAATCCTCTTCCAAACTACAACAAAGATGGAGCTTCAACCTTGAACAATAGATGTGGAGCTCATATCAATCACATCTACAATAACACCATCAATCACATATCAGCTGAAGACAACCATGTGAACGTCATCACAATCCGAGACCAGTATAATCATGAATCTGTCAATATAACAAATAGAGCTTAGAATTATGTCTTGAAGGGCCACACAACAACAATGAACACTACACCAAAAATCCAATATGATTCATTTAGCCAACTACGCAAAACTCTTGCTCAAATATCTATACTAGAATTGTTGAAACTGTCACCAAAATACAAAGACATATTGGAACAAGCTCTGTTGGAAACCAATGTACCTCAAGATCTAGATGCTGACAAATTCCAAGCCATGGTTGCTCACATGATAGGGCCTCATAATCTCACCTTCTCAAAGCATGATAATACTTCTTTAGTCATCCACATAACACTCCCCTCCATATTGAAGTCATCATCTATAAACATTAAGTAAAATGAGTCTTGATAGATGGAGGAGCTGGACTTAATATATGTACCTTAAAACTTATCCGTGCATTAGGCTTCTCAAAGGAGTCTATTGATCCATGCAAAAAAATTACTATAAAGGCATATGATGATAAGGAAAGATCCTCTAAAGGGACAGTATTGTTACCCATTCAAGTTGGCCCCATACAAAAGGATACTATGTGTCAGGTCGTAGACATAGATCTCATGTACAATATTTTATTAGGTCGACCTTGGATACATGAAATGCAAGCAGTGCCTTCTACATATCACCAGTGTGTCAAATTTCCCTATAATGAACAAGAGGTCTCTATATCTACTGATCACAATCCATTTCAACATTGCAATGCAATGGGGGTAGCCCAGGACAGTTTGGTCCCCCATAATAGGGAAAAATAGAAATCCTCAACACCAGATCTACAAAAGGCAAAGTTTGAATCATTACCTGGAGATTTCAAGTAGAAAATGCAAATCAGAGAACAAGGCATGGGGGAATACTCTTTGGAACCCATGTGTTTGGCCAACTTACCAACATCACCTAGATCTCATGGATTACCTACAACATCAACACATCAGGTAACTCATCCCATCACCAAATTTTATGGTACCTCCATCCAACTCGGCACTCTAGTACATGAATCAGAGGAAAAGGACATCCTTAGCTGGTTATACAAAGATGAGGAAGAAGATAACCAAGCAGCTACTCTGTACATAGTTCTACCAACACACCTATATGGAAAGGGTTACTTAATCATGCAACAAATGGGATATAATGGTAAAGGACCTATTGGAAAACGCAAAGAAGGAGTCACTGAACCAATAGACCTTCCTTCACAACTCAGTAGAGACAAAATAGGATTGGGCTGTAAACTCACTTTCCTATTAAGAAAGATACCACACATAACTCTAAGACCTCAATGGAAAGAAAAGAAGAAGTACAAAGAAGAATCCTGGCAAGAAGCACTATTTGAGTCAGCAGAAATAATCTGCAAGGACTATGAATGAAAAAAATAGAAGCAACATCAGGAGAAACTCCTCAATCACAAGAAGGCCATATCTACAGTAGTAGCTCATATTCAAGCACCAATATCTAAAAAAGTAGAACTACCTCCTGATATCATTATTCCTCCCTAAGTAGGAACAGTATATGAGCAAATACAAAAGGTAGAAGCAGGATCTGACATAGAATCAGTGAAAACTATCAAACTAGTATCAATCATCAAAGATCTATTTTCACCATACAACATACCTGTTTACAACACTGAAAAGATCTGGGATAATAACTCTGAGAGTGATTCCAATGAATATGAATGGAGTAGCTACTCAAATTCTACTGGAGATACCACTGACAATACTAGTTCCATATCCCTTTCTCAAGAAGAGCATAATGCAGAAGTTGGACTACCTAAATTTGGACCATAGAATATCTATGACGCTAAGGAAAGCAAGCAGAAACATTATGAACAAGTCTATATGGAGGATGATACCATCGAAGACCTCGACGGAATCCTAAACTTCTTTAGTACCTGAACCAATCATGATGAAACCTCTGTCTTGACACTTACAGTAGCAGAACTTGATCCACCAAATCATTCCTTACCACTTATCTTTCCCGACCTCATTGACTGGGATGAACCCAAAATGCATGATATACCAATTTTCCCAGATGATGAATCTATTATCCACTACCTATGCACTATTAACCCAGAAACAAGCTCTACCAGTGAACATGATAATGATGTCTGCAACCAAGGGAGTGCCAAGTCTCTGAGTCGCAAAAATGAACCAAATAAAAGATTCAATGCTGAAAACTAGTCAATGGCAGCTCTAGATCACAAAAAAGTAAAAATAAAGGACGCATCTGAGGGTGAAAACCTTTTTAAGGCACCTAAGGATGGGAGACTTGACACTCTTCCTAAACATTTTCATGAGTGATCACCCATATTGATTGAGCCCACTCAATCAATCAACATTGGTACTACAGAAGTAGCCAAAAACATACACCTAGCAGAATCTTTGACAGAGGGGGAAAGATCAGCATTTATCATCTTTTTTAAAGAAAAGCAAATTAACTTTGCTTGGTCATACATAGATATGCCCATAATTGATCCAAACTTAATCATGCATCACTTGTCCATCTCTCCAGGAGTTAAGCCAATCAAGAAAAAAATACGAAAGATGAATCCACAGGTAGCACTCATGGTCAAGGCTGAACTGAAGAAACTATTAGATGTCGGATTCATTCGACCCATCGACTATGCAGAATGGATTTCCAACATAGTACCAGTATCAAAACTAGATGACAGTATTAGAATCTGCACTGATTTCAGAGATGTCAACAAAGCCTATCCAAAAGATGACTTTCCTTTGCCCAGTATCGACATAATTGTAGACCTCACAGTAGGCCATGCAATGCTCTCACTAATGGATGGTTTTTCAGGCTATAATAAAATAAAATAGCCCCAAAGGATCAAGATAAAATAGCATTTACCTATCCTTGGGGAACGTACTATTGGAATGTTATGCCTTTTGGCTTAAAGAATGCAAGAGCTACTTACCAATGAGCAATGACAACAATCTTTCATGACATGATGCATACCTTCATGGAAGACTATGTGGATGATTTACTAGCTAAATCCTTCACTAGAGCAAAACACCTCAGCATCTTAACAAAGATTTTTGATCGATTGGAAAAATTCCAAGTCAGGCTCAACCCTAAGAAGTGTGTCTTTGGGGTTACATCAGGCAAGTTACTAGGCTACATAGTCTTAGCTAAAGGTATTGAAGTGGATCTAGCAAAGGTACAAGCCATTATAGAGATGCCACCACCAAAGAATATCAGTCAACTCAGATCCCTACAAGGATGACTTCAATCAATCAGGTGATTCATCACTCAACTAGCTAATAAAAGTCTACCATTCAATCATTTGCTACATAAGAATGTACCTTTTAGATGGGAAGCTAAGTGTGTAGAATCTTTTTATCAAATCAAACAATATCTGATGAACCCACCAGTTCTAGTACCACCAATAGCGGGAAAGCCACTCATTTTATACATTTCAACAATAGATATATCATTGGGGGCACTATTGGCACAAGAAGATCAACAAGGAAAGGAACAAGCTATATACTACATTAGCAGGACATTGAATGGCTATGAACTCAACTATACATTCATTGAGAAGGCTTGTCTAATAGTAGTCTTCACTTCTCAAAAGTTTCAACATTATATGCTAGCACACACAATTAAGCTAGTGGCAAAAATTGATCCTCTCAAATATCTACTCAGCAAGGCAGCTCTTACAAGTCGATTGGCTAAATGGGTAATGATTCTCAGTGAATTTGATATCCAATACACATAACAAAGAGCTATCAAAGGACAAGCAATTGTAGATCAACTAGCTGAAGCACTGCTACCAGAAAAACAAACTATGGAGATTGAATTTTTGGATAGAGACGTTCTTGCTATTTCTACCAAGCAATGGACCCTATACTTTGATGGATCCTACACCCAACATGGTTCAGGTGTTGGCATTCTCTTCATCACTCCTGAAGGACACACTATACCAAGATCATATTGGCTTATGTTCCCATGTACAAATAATGTGGTTGAATATGAGGCATTGGTTATAGGCATCAAAATGGCCGTAGAATGGAAAATCATGGAGTTAAAGGTCTACAAAGACTCATAACTAGTCGTCAATCAAATCAATGACTATCAAACAAAAGATGACAAGCTACTACCCTAAAAATGAATGGTGGATGAATTCAAACAATATTTTGTACACATCACCTTTGACCAAATACCAAGGTTGAACAACAAAATAGCTGATGCAATGGCTACTATCGCTTCATTACTACAAATTCTAGAGCAACAGAGTCATTACGATTTTCTGGTAGAGCAACTATTCTCCCTAGCCTATGATGACTCTGAATCCCATGTTGTCTATGCCTTGACTGGTTCGGATTCCCCTTTGTATGGACCAATATATGATTATCTAAAGAAAAATATTCTACCTATTGACCAATCCTGAAACCAAAAGTATAACTTTATCTGCCAAGCCACCCGTTATACCCTTACTGCTAATACTTTGTACCGTTGAGGTCTAGATGGTACTCTTCTTCATTGCCTTGATCGTAATGAATCTGATTCTTCTTTACACAAGCTTCATGAAGGTATTTGTGGCACACATTCAAGTGGGACTACTCTTGCTAAAAAGATTCTATGGGATGAAAAAGATTCTTACCACTTCGCCAAGAAGTGTCCTAAATGCCAGATCTATGGCAATCTTATACATGCACCAGCACAAGAACTGCAACCATTTACAACATCCTGGCCCTTTTGTTAGTGGAGACTTGACTTGGTTGGCAAAATTCATCCTTCATCTTTGCATGGACACAAGTTCATTATAACTGCAATTAGAATACTTTACCAAGTGGATAGAAGCAGTTCCCATGACCACAGTAACTGGAAAACAAATTGCCTCTTTTATCCTAAACTATCTGATGTGCAGATATGGTATTCCAAGTTCCATCATCACCGATAATGGATGACCTTTCAAAAACCAAGATGTCTGAGAGCTATGTGAACAATTCAAAATACAACAATGTTTATCTACACCATACTACCCACAGGGAAATGGTTAGGTAGAAGCATCCAACAAGACAATACTGAAAATCCCAAAGAAAACAATGAATGATGCAGGCAAAGATTGGCATGTAAAACTCAATCCAGCACTTTGGGCATATAGAAATAGCATGCACATGCCTACAGGAGTAACACCTTTCTCATTGGTCTATGGATCAGAAGCTATTTTACCACTAGAGGTAGAAATTCCATCTCTCAGAGTCTCTCTAAAAGGCTTAATCCCAGATGAATAGTATCAAGTCAACCGACTACAAGAACTAGAATTCTTAGATGAAAGACGTCAGCATGCTTACACTCATCTCAAAGCATATCAGTAATGCATGTGCATAAGCTACAATCACAAGGTCATTCCCCAAAATTTCAAAGTTGGTGATCTAGTACTCAAGGAAAATCCTAGAAATAAGAAAGATCGAGAAAAGAAAGGGAAATTTGAACCTAACTGGTTAGGTCCCTATGTCATCATATCGGTCTATGGATCAGGTGCTTATCAACTAACAACTTCAGAAGGAGATGTACTTGACGAACCAACTAACAACATTCATTTGAAGAAATAATACACTTGAGTAGTCTAATGCATGGAAAAAGTCAAAAACAATCAAAAAAATCAAAAAAATCAAGGAAAAGCAAATAAAAAGGTACAATAATAGCAACTGGTGAAAACCTGGTAATAGACGCTATTGTGAAAGGATAGCTCCTTTATCTATATCCATATCCTTATCTCCATAGTAAAGCACTATTGGCCATCGCCCGACACTTAGCAAACATCTATTCAAGACATACTTAGCATAGTCACTATCTTGATTTATCCATCTATCCTTTCACCACACTTTACCATGGCTTGGTAATAACTATACATATCCACATCAAGAGGCACACTTAGCTAGGGGCAATAAACATCAAAACTTACAAACATGTTCAAACCATCAAGACTATTTGCAAAGCTCAGAGCATCATGTCCAACAAAGCAAAAAAGTTACACAAACCCAAATCAAAACATCAATAGAGAAATATGATGGATGATTTTCTGAAGTACCAACTATTGCATTTTGCATAAAGTCTTGACTATTTTTGCATTTAGCTTTTTGAATTATTGGATTCTCTAAATTTTCTCAACAGTGCTTCCAAGCTAGAGAATATCGAGAAACTCCAATATTTTTCTTAGTCTTTTGTCTGTGAGGCAATCATTTGTACAGTGTAAATACTTGTCTCGAGACATGATACAATGAATATCACTGAAGACATGATTCCACTTTACGCATACAAATGGTTTAATCTTGTCTATTTATATGCAATCCGCACTCTGGTTGTCCTGGTTCAATTATACTTTGACGCTTGTGCTATCTTGCAAAATCAAAACATCATGTAAATTTTTCTCAGGTCATCATGGTTTAATTATACCATTATGCTTGTATAAATTTTCAACATATCCAAAAATCAATCCATGCTCAATGATGATACATATATCGAAAGAAAATAAACATGTGGTTATATCGGATGACAAATGCAGAATGAGGGTGCTCCAAAAACAATTAGTGCATATCATTTTACAATTAGTTGCATATCATATTATTCATCTCATTTTCAAGATACATCTCACAACATATCATAATCATTCATCTCATTTTCACGATACATCTTATAACATCATGCATTTCACTTCATCATATCATCTATCTAAGAATTTCATCATCATAGAATAAAGTAAAAGCATAAAGAAAATGCATCCTTGACACATCACATGATCAAAGAAAATTGTGTCATATATATATATCAAAAATGATCAAAATGTACAATATATGTCATGTCTTGGCCAAATACAATGATAAAAAATACAATAGAGACAACGTCTCTCAAGTATGACTATCTCCTGAAGGAGACGGTCTCACCGCAAAAGTCCCAGCCCTTGGATCTCCAAGTGGATCATGTCTTGGTGGCCTTGTCATGCCTCTACTCTTTGACCATGAGCCCATCTCTCGAGATCGACTCGATCTTGACTATGCAAAACTCTGCACTCGACGCTCCCAGGGCACCGCAACCTCATAATGATGATAGTAGTACTCCGCCTCTTGGGCTCTCAAGGCCAGCTGTCTCAAGGTGTCCCTCATCAGTCCCTCCCACTACTGCTATAACCTCTCCCACCATCCCCTCACCCCTTGCTCCAATCACCAAACCTCCTCTACCTCTATCCATCACAGCTCGTCGAACTACTCTCTCAACTCCTCTATCACCCCTATCTCTACCTCTGTCTCCTCTCCTACCTTGACCTCCTCCACCTCCTCCCTCATCCCCATCTCCCCCTCCCTCATCCTCATCATCATCAAAAGTGGCCCGCATCTCCACTAGATCTGATATCCTCACCATGGTACGAGCTGCAAATAGTCTAGTAAACTCATCCGTCATCCCAACATCCAACATATCCGGGGCATAATCCCATATCTGGCCCGCTAGCTGCACAAAATCCTCCACAGTTGCCGGACTATCAATAGTCGGACCCTAATCTAGTATGTCCTGCCTCCAGCACGCATACAAATAGGTCCCCTATGGTATCCCCTATTGTTGATCAAACTACCACAAAACTCTCGTAACCAAAAATCTCTCAATCACAAAAGGGGTCCTCCCTATCAAAAATCGGGTCATAAAGACATATGGCATCTCCAACCCATCCTCAGCCCCTGTATCAATATCATCCAACACCCTCCTCCAATGGTCCAGTTTTCCTAGCTTCTGCTGGACAACTAACCCCCTGTATCCATATGTATAGGCACATCCAACTGGCCTATCTCTGTCCACTAGTGGCCTAGCTGCAGGAATGTGCTCCCAGCACCATACCTGTAGAAGTGTAACGCCAGCTGACAAACTGTCATAACGTAGGTATACTACCTCGTGCAAGTCCTTGTACAAATGGGCTAGCATAGCCGATCCCCATGCAAACCTGCGGCCCTGTGTAACCATCTCCTCTAGTACCAGTCCCCATCCCACTAAAAATCCCTTCGACCTACGGTTAGGATATAGAAAACCACCTACAAAACCTATCAGTACTAATGGAAGAGGTGCATAATCCAAATCCAGAAACTCCTGGCATGGAATCTCATACCCACACACTATATCATCATGGAAAATCCAACGAAGTGCCTCTATCCCGCCCTCCTCTGACTGCTCACAAGGTAATAGTGCCCCTACTACAGGTATGCGCAGGATCCGGTAGCAATCCTCAGGGGTCACTGTCATCTCCCCCATGGCAAAATGGAAGGTGTTCATATCACTGTGACATCTCTCTTTAAGCATTGTAAGTAAACTTCGGTTCACAGTGAACTGAGGCATATCCAATAGGGAAGACAGGCCGCATCTCTCAATAATGTCCAAATCAGCTTGTGCCAACTCTGGTATCAATGCCCATGGTCTCGGGAACCACTCGTGCAACTGAACCACTCCCAATTGCTCCTGTCAAAACAACAAAACAAGTTCAATATCAGTTCCTCATCAAAACATAGATATCAAAATCAAAATCACATCATAACACAGCTCAAGTTTTCAAAAACCATATCAAACTTGTAACACAACTCAAGTCCCTATTTCACATCAGCTTGTAACACAACTCAAGTTTCCAACCCATATCAACTTGTAAAACAACTCAAGTTCCACAATTATATCAGCTTGTAACACAAATCAGGCTCCACATATATTAACTTGAAATAATGCAAATCAAATCAAGTTTATCCCAAATCCACATCGATATCTATGCATAACTTGAAAAATCGCAAATCAAACCAAGTTATATCGACACTTATATTGAACAAACTATCAAAACCATGACAGCAAACACAGAAATGAAACATTTTACACCTATCCCAGCAAAACTGACCTTATCCTATCAATTTTCCTCACTCATAACTCATCTTTTCTCACAAAACCGACCGTATGTGCTAACTAAATTTGGTTACGCGCTAAATTGACTCGATGCGCTAACCTGTTTTCTCCACGCGCTATCCTATCTACCCCATGCACTAGATTAACTCTATGCGCTACCTATTTCTTCCCATGTGCTATCTAAGCTACCCTAGGTGCTAAATCTATCTTATGCGCTAACCTATCTTGTAGCTGCATTACCTATCTAACCCTATGTGCTAGGTCTAACCTACGCACTACTTGCCCCTACCCATGTGACTCCCTGCCTACCCAATGTGCTAGGTTTATCTGATGCGCTACCTATTTCACTTTCTGCATTACCTTGTGTCCCTAATGCGCTAATATGCATTTATGCGCTACCCTACATTTTTCGGATGCAACCTAAATCAACAACCTTATGCACTACGAAATTTTTCGTATGCACTGACCAATGACCTAGATGCGCTAAAATGTTAAACCCACATGCAAAATTCCAAAAAAGTACCCAAAACGATAAAATAAAAAACCAAACAGGGGTCAAAAAGGTTGACTTACCGGTGGTCCATATGCAGCAGGCCTCCGATACCTCTGAATGTGCTTGAATCGATGCATAGATAGGCATTTTTTCTTCTCTCCAAAAGTCTCTTTCTCTAAAAGTCAACGAGCACAAATGAGACAAAACAATGCACTTTTCCCCTTTTATAGGGTAAAATAAAATTAGCGTTAGGGGATTGAGCATGTAATTCGCTTGTGGTCTTCTTCATACCCTTGCACACATCAATTATCAAGAGATGAATCAATTCAAGCATTCCACATAACCAAAATTTTGCAAAGCAAACGCAATTATCAAATCACATCAAATTTTTCCAAATTTTTGATTCATCTCCCGAGGGGGCATTATCAACATCAATTATCAAAACCGGGGCATGACATATCTCAAAACAACATAATTTTTTTATTTGATCATAAATCACGATAACACATCATTTTCTTTGAATTAACATGTGCACACATGTCACTTCAAAGAGGGGCAAAATGTAGACATATAAAAATGACCATATTCCTAAAATGAATATTTTATGTTCATTTCTCTATTTAATTAAATCCAATTTAATTGAATCACCCACATTCCTCTATTTAAATTAAGTAAATTACTCAATTTATTTAAATTAAATTCACTAGGCCTCTTTTG
The DNA here is from genome assembly GCF_030272615.1 of Cryptomeria japonica. Lineage (NCBI taxonomy): Eukaryota > Viridiplantae > Streptophyta > Pinopsida > Cupressales > Cupressaceae > Cryptomeria > Cryptomeria japonica. The sequence continues at coordinate 530,506,578 of NC_081405.1, forward strand.
ACATTTAATGAATAAATCATTTTATTCAATTAAATCCCTTCTATCAACTTTTAATTAAATTCAAATTTAATTAAATAGTTTACCCTAAATTGAATAAATCTAATTTATTTGATTTCCCCAAATTGCAACCAAATTGAATTAAGTTCATTTTATTCAGTTAAATCCTATTATCCCTTCATCCACTTGCAAAATCTTACATCTCCCACTTGCTTCCTAAACCCTATTCTTAACCCCTTCTAGACTCTTCTAATCACTTCTAAATTAACCTAACCCATTTCCTAAACTTTGTCACATCCCTAAATAAAGGGAAGTCACTTCTCAAACCCTCAAAGTCTTTGAAAACCCTTAAAGGCTTCAACCACTTAACTTTGAAAGTCTCCCAAACCATTAATGGTTAACTCAACCTCCATTTAACCCAAGGGTCTCATCAAGCATTTATTGCTTTGACCATGGTTATCCTTAATCTTTTGCACAAGAGTTTATCCTTTGGGTAAAAACTTTATCCAATGGGTAATCCTAACTTAACCATAACCCTTACCCCCTAAGATAACCATGAGGTCTTCTCAAGCATTTAATGCTTCCTACCTCTCTTCTCAGCCCAATCTTATGTTGACATTTGTCACCATTTCATTGGTGACAATTGCAAACATGGATTCCCAACTTTCAAACTCAACCCTTGATTAAATCTTTCAATCCTGGCCATCCATTGCCCTATTTTTGCTATAAATAGAGCTCTCATTCCTCCATTTTTCATGATCCAAGTCTTTAGCATCACACTTATACTAAAATCCATTCGAGCTTTAATATATCATTTTGTGCTCATCATTTAGCCTCTCTTTTCAATAGGAATTAATCTAAATATGCATGTTTAGAGTATTTTCCTTATCATTTAGCTTAATCATAGACTAGTATATCATGCTAGGATAGTCTTGTTACTAATCTTGTCATCTTATAAACTAGTTTATTGCATTTATAGAATCATGTATAACTTAGGATGCATTTCATCTTAAAATCAACTAAAGCATCCCTCGTTCTTGCATTTGTCATCCCTAAACCATTTTGCTCAGTGATCTGAGAGCAAAGACATTGGTTTGAGGGACCTTGTGAGATAGAGAACCATGGAACCAACCTTGGGAAGCTGACCCATACTTCATGACTCCATAGCTTGCACCAAGAAGTCTTGTGGGTGTGTGAGCAAAGCCTCTTTGAGCTCCATTTTCCACATATTGAGTTCTATCGACCCACTTTTCTCGCATACACTATGTATACTGATTGTAGTGTAAACAATCTTGGGGTTACACCAGTAGACAATATGAACGTATGTGTATGTATGTGTTTCATCAATAACAACATATGATGAATATATTACAATCATCATCAAGGAAACAGTCTTGAATTTTGATAGAAATCTGCTCTTTAATGGTTGAATCCTTGTCTTGAATGCAACACATAGCCTTGAAAGAAGACTTTAAATGCTCAATGCTTGAATTCTTGATGACAATAATGGAGTCCTCTCACTTCTTCAACTTACTTTTGCATGCACTTAATTTTTCCCGTTTTCTCTTATGCAAATAGGAGGGGAAGTGCTCCTTATATACTTGCCAATTAGGGGTGTTTAGGTAATTTCCCATCTTAGGTTGATATAGGAAAATCTTTTCCCACTCACAAACTGATAATCCCAATGCAAGGGGGGGCCAAAATAGGGTCGGGACAAGGATGCCACACCCATGCTTTAAGATGATAGGGGAGCCACACCTCTACCTTAAGAGGACATGGGCGCCACGCCCTTGTCCTGCCCTAATTTAAGATAGGTAGTAGAAAGAAGGTAGTGTAGAATGATGAAAAATGCAAGTTTTTGATGTCACAAGCATGTTTCGTGTCTCCAATTAGGCTTAGGGATCCATCCGCTAATGCAAAGATGCAAATGTGGTCAAAAATTGCAAGGGTCACAATTTTATGATACTACATGTGTTGGCATTTGCATGAAGATTGAATTAATGAAATGTTATGTTGTCATTGTTGTCAATTAACTAATAATGATGTTGTTATAATGTTGTTTTGCAACCGGTAGGAGGAGCTGGTAAAGGGAAATGAAACTAGTAGGAGAGTTTGTGAAGGAAACTGGTATTACTTATGAAATGGAGAGATGAACTAGTAACCCTACATATAGATGAGACCAAACCCTAACCGATGGAGCTTGGTGAATCGGTTGAAGAAGATTATGATCAAATGATGAATAATAATGATTATGACATGTATGCATGTTGAATGAGAAATGTTTTAAATGATTCATGGTGTATAGAGATAACAGTTTTTGTCTTGGGAATGAGCAAGTTCATTGCATGTAATGAAAACCATGTGATGAGTTACAGATTTTGATGAAGCGGTGATCAAGGAGAGGTCAAGGATATCTTGAATGATGTGTAGTGATTTCTATGTAATCCGACGGTCATACTTGAACCGATTTGTTTGTAATCTCTAAGAGATATTTAGTTTTATGTTATGTTATCAACATGATTTATTTATAAGGTCGATGAGTTATTTTGTTTCAGAGTTGGCAATTTATAGTTGAGATTAAGAGAGAGTGGTTTTTGAACCTAATAATGTATTTGTAGTATGTGTAAAGGTAGATAGGAGAATCAAAAGGATCTGAACAAGCAAGTGTAGTGCTATTCAAACAAATCAACAAACCCTTGTTGTTTTCTAACAATTAGAATAGTCAAATCCCCTAACCGAGTAAGCTCTAACAATCTTAGTGTTATTCAAATCCTCTAACCAGGTGATCCATTAGCTTGGATTCTAAACCCTCTACCGAGAATACTCCTAACAGGGTATTTCTTCTAATAGGGAATTATAGTCAATCCCTTAACCGAGTGGTCCCTAATAGGATTTGTTCTTAACATGACTTTTTGTAAAGCTTTAACGAGCTAGGCTCCTAATAGGGCAAACTTTAGAAGAGTTCAGAATACTTGTGGGTATTCATCCCCACCGTGGTTTTTCCCATTTGGGTTTCCATGTCAAAAATATTGTGTCAAGTGGTGAATGCTTTTGTGGTTATGTTTACTATGGTTGAATTGCTTAACTTTCTAAATCCACTTTGATATGTTATGACAACTGACAACAATTGAAATATGTTTTAACTACTATTGGTAAAGTATTTGAATGGTTAAGTTAAAAGGTTTGAAGAGTTTCAAGTTGTTTTATTATTAGTTAGTTATAATAGTCAACCAGTTTAACTTGTCAGTATTATTGCATTTGAAGTTTAGTGTTTAAACTGGTTAGTTTAGAGTTTGTCTTGAGAGGTTGATTATGAGTTTGGTGAAAGTCTATTAAGTTTTCTATCTAATAATTCACCCCCATCTCAGTAGTTGACCAGATCCTTATTCTTTCATCATACCATCAACACGAACCTTTTCCATATCTCTTCAATTTCTTTTTTGACTTCCTCAACCCTTCCAATCATAAACCTGTTTACTTTGTTTTTTCTTTGAAATTCATTCTTGTTGGATTTCTCCATGAGTCTATCAACTTCTTATTGTGAAATACATGTATTGATATTGATTAATTCATGTTCTTTCATTTCCATATCTACCTAGCTTGCAGTTTACCTCCTAGCATCAAGAATGTTATATAGATCTTTTTGAATGATACGTTCTAACTAAATTAATGATTTTTTGAAGTTATGCAAATGCAAAACAACATCTTCCTCAATTTCCCTCTAATCATTCTCATCAATATTTTCATAGTATTCACCAATATTCTTGAGATTACCATTAAAAACTATTTCATCAATCAATTCTTTTGCAGTTAATGGGGGAATGATGTTATATTTACCTTCCACCATGCTAGATTATGATATTCATCAAGCTTCATCCTTAGCTTTCTTCATCTTTTAAGCCTTTTGATTAGAGTAGGTTTTCATCTTATCTTTTTGCTTTAGTGGACAACACCAGACTATGGTTTGCTAACCACTATGACAAATTCTCCTTTCCTCTTTTCTTTCTCTACTTCCTCATCTGACTCTGTCTCGGAAGCTACAAGAGATACAAAAACACAAGTTCTTTTTGGTTTTAGCTTCTACCTTAGAATTCCTTTTTTGGATGAGATTTGAGTTGTTTATTGAGGAGATGGCTTCACTAGAGTAGGAGAAGACTTAGTCTCCTTAGGCTTTATCTTAGAGGGAACCGGTTTAGTCTTAGGCTTCTTTTATTTCTCCTATACTTCCATATGAGCCTTCTTCTCCTTGGATTTCTTAATAGATTCTCTGGTAAAGCCCATTTGTTAAGCCAAAACCTTGACCATTTTTATTACCTTTCTCTTCCTTTCGGGCTGAGTGAACTTCTTATGCAATTCCACATCTTTTTCTTTGAATGTGCCAAATTTTGGTTCTTGAGTATCAACCCATTTTCTCAAAAGATGTTGAGCATAACCTTCAAGAGTTTCAGAATCAATCTCATAGCCCATTGGCATTATCCATACTATCCTTGGCTCTAATTCCTCCATATGGCATTGATGGACTTGAAAAGCACTAAGAGGTGGGGGGGGTGAATAAGTGACAATAAAATAAACACAACTTCAAACAATAACCAGTAGATGAACTTAACCAGGCATTTAAAAAATACATTCTATCCAAAATGAAATAACAAAATCCACATAAAGTAGAACATCCACCATAACACAAGTGTTTATACATGGAAAACCCAAATAGGTAAAAACCATGGTGAGATGGAACTCACAAGTTAACTATCTGTAGTAATAGATAACTGACCAGTTAAGGTCTTACAAAGTGCTCTGCTAGGAGAGAATCTTGTTAAAGATCCCAAGCTTGATTAGAAGCTTATACCCTATTAAGAGTACTACCCTGTTAGGAGTAACCTTGCTAGAGGATTTGAGAATCCAAACTAATAGATTACCTTGTTAGAGCTTACTCGGTTAGGGGATTTGATTCTGTTGTAATGATTAGAGAACAACAAGAATGGTTTGATCTATTTTGAGTAGCACAATACTTGCCTGATCAGATCATTCTACGTACATTCAACACTGCTCTTCTTCTTAACTCTTATCTCTCTTCAACAAAAGCTTTCACTCTTTATGCATATCAGTATTCGCATAATCTCCTCTTCTATATCAGTTCTCTCTTAAATGATTCACTAAGAAGCCTTTAAATAGACATACAAATCTTATGTCGGCCATAGAAAATCAAAACACAATTTCCTAGGTGCAGTGTATCTAGACAAGTAAACAAAACTCATCACAAAAATGACCGCGAAGAAAACGGTGCTAGTAACTCATCACAAAATCATATACTAGTTAGAATAGTCAATACTGGTTGAAACAAATCATGTGAACCATTGTCCTGGAATCTTCCACTTGATCTCAATCTTTATCTTCATCTTCATTTTGATGCCGACTTAATCTAACCACATGTTATTTCTTAAGCACATACTGGTTGACAAAGAGTACCAGTTAGAGATAGACCTTAAACATACCAGTTAATAGTGTAAACCAATGAAGTTACACTGGTAGTCAATGTAATCATATGTGTGTGTGAGAGTGTTTCATCATTGACAACAAGTGATGAATACATTACAATCATCATCAAGCCAATATGAACTGTTGTCCTAGAATCTTCCACTTGATCTCCATCTTTATCTTCATCTTCATTTTGATGTGAACTTAATGTAACCACAGGTTATCTCTTAAGCACATACTAGTTGACACAGAGTACCAATTAGAGATAGACCTTAAACATACCGGTTAACAATGTAAACCAATGAAGTTACATTGGTAGTCAATGTAATCATATGTGTGTGTGAGAGTGTTTCATCAATGACAACAAGTGATGAATACATTACAATCATCATTAAGCCAACAATCTCCCCCTTTGGCATTGATGGAAAAACTTATAATTTTTTTTAGAGCAATACAATACCACTAAGTGTGCATACACAACATATATACATATGTACTCATATTCCCCTTTTTAATGCAATACTCCCCCTTAATGCATGCATAAATACAAAATTTTCAAAAAACACACATACATATTATTACTCCCCCTTTGACAACACTACCAAAATGATAAAGTGAAATATATACATATATATAGAAAATCTGTATCAAAGTGTTCAACATATATTACAACTTTAAAAAAAGTTCATGCATTGGCTAGTCTCATAAAAATATCATTGAACTTCTGCTTCATCTGGGATAAAGCATTTTCCCATGATTCCAGTATGTTAGTAGTATACTCAAATGTAGTCATCAACAGGGAATAGAATTATTCCATTGAGTCTAGCATGCAGGTTTCAGGAGTAGCAAAAATAGCTTCTACATTGGAGTAGGCTCTCTAAAGAATATTGACCTGTGAGGTGAGTTGACTCTTGAGCTCTCTTAGAGATCAAAATCTCTTAGCCTTCTCATTATCATTCATGTTCAGTCTATCATGCAAATCATCTACAGACCGGTTAAAGGCATGAATGGAGTCCTGGAGTGGGACATATGCCTTGCATAACCTTTCTATTTCCTTCTCGGTTTCAACTTGACTTTTAGAAATGTTAGAGTAAAAGAAAGTAACATTGGAGGTAGAGGCAAGATTCTTCCCTCCAAATTCAATAGCTTTCTTCAATAGACTTCCATTATGAGATAAAGCCATTTTGCCACTTTCAATGTTCTTAGCCAGTTTCTCTCCATATTTCTTCTTGTGGCTCTTCTCAGTAGACATTTGAGCAACATCTTCAAGTTATTTGATTTGATCAGATGCTTCTATAACCAACTGACCAAGTTTGTTGATGGGTGTAGGAAGATGTGCAACAATTGTTTCTGGTAGTAAACCAGACAAAATTTCTACTACATTTTGGATTGTCTCTGCTTCAATCCTTTGCTCTTTCAGTCTCTTCTTGTGTGCTTGAGATTGCATAACATTAGAAATATTCATCATTTCTGATGCACTCAAAAGTGTTCATATCAATGGGTCCTAAGATACTTAAAGAATCATCATCATCTTCTTCAAGTAGTTTCTGCTTCGCCGGTTTAGGGGGTACACTCTTAATGATAGCTCTTTTTGTGTTCTTCTCTATTGTATCTTCATTTAACTAAGTGACAACTTCCTCAGTAGACTCCTTTTGACTAGTTTCAATGATCGGTGGAGATTGGGGTTTCTCTAGTTGTTTTGTTGCTGGTTCATTGTCCACTATTAGTTGAATACCTGGTTGTTCAACTACTGTAACCTATACTTCAGTGATTGTAGGAGGATCCATATCTAGTGCAGTAATGTCTCCAGATAGATCTACTATGTCTTGAACATCTTCATGAACAAGAATAATGGAATCATCCTTCTTCTTGATTGGATAGACTACATCAGCTTGACAATTTCCTCTTCATCCATTTCTAGTCAAGGAACATCATCTGTAGTATCATTCTTATTGCTAGAGTGGATGACTTCTTCCCTCTTTTTGACTACACAGTCTATCTGATGTTTCTTAGACTCAACAATTGGCCTTTTTGCATTAAGAAGTTTCAATCTTGTCACTTTAACATTGAAATATACTTTGTATTGCTCAATTAAAGCACTAATTCCATCCGATGATAGATTGGGAAAATACTGTACAAATATTTCATCAATAATATTCTTTTCCAATTTAATTGCTTCCTCCCATCTATCTAATAGAGTATTATATAAAGAGATTGAAATATCTTTTTCCAAGTCATGTGGAAATCTATTGTAATGACCCAAATAAGTTATTACCTATTGGATTACTTTCTTCTGCTCATCTTTAGTGAAAGAATCAAAATATTCTTTGACATTATCAAACCTATTGCTTCCTAATGTCTTCATTGTCCTCTCAAAAACTGTGTTAGGTTTGTAGGTAGAAATATCTATAGGTGTAGTTTCCTTTGACACTACCTTTACCTTCTTGGGTGTTCTGCCGGTTGCTTTTTCCTTCTTTGGTTCTTCTTCAGAATCTGTACCCTCAGACTCTAGTTGCAAAATCAATTTCCTATTTCTCTTCTTTGGTACATTCTCCTTCTTTTCATATACTTTAGGTGTTGGTTCCTTCTTGGTTAGGACACTTCAAGTCACCCTTGTGGTCTTTTTCACAGAAGATTTTTCATTAGACTTCTTTTGCTTTCCTTTCACTTTAGCTACAGGTGCAGTACTGGTTTTGGTTGGTGTAACTTGGACTACCACAATGTCCAATTTTGCCTTCTTTTTATCTTTAGGCGATCCTAACAGGGTATTAGCATAGCTAGCCAGTAAATCATGATTAATCTCATAGCCCATCTCTTCCTCTCTAGGTTCAATTCCTTGTATCAAGAAAAAGTCAGTGGTAACCGTGAAGATTATGTCTTTTGCAAAGTGTTTTACCACATCTTCTGGTAACCTCATTCTCATGCTCATCTTTTTATGAAATTCATTAAAATACTTGTTCACAACAGCTGAAAAAGTATTCTTCACAACCTTAATGTTGTTTTTGATCTGTGCATTGATTGATTGTTCCTTGGACCATTCAATATCTCCAATACTGGTAGGAAGTTCTGAAAATAGAAAAATAACCCTGGTAATAGCTGATCATATTTGAACTTTTGTGTATTGTCCTTCTTAATGGATTTCAAATTTTGAAATAATTGGTCTCTGATGGCTTCACAAATATCATAGTCTACATTATCAACAATCATTCTATGTGCTATGTGAATTGCTATAGATGGAACATTGTTAAGTCTACTGGAGTAGAATACCCAGTAGCCTATCACCATTGCTGCAAGTTTCACCACAAGGTCTCTAATATTGTTGATAGAAAAAGAATGCTTATTAGATGTAGAACCGGTTAACTTGAAGACAGTATCCTTTGAAATCCTTCTTAACACAGGAATTTCACTGGTTGAGCAATAACCCGTTACAACCCTAATAGCTTCCTTGGTTATTGTATGGGTCCTTTCCAAATACATATTCTCTCTGTGGACTCAACTTAAGATGATCCTGATGTGTTCTTCCTCAAAATATTCAAGAAAATATGTGGCATTATGAAACCCTTTTTCAAAAACCCTAGCATATTTGGTTTCAATCTTTCTACTCTTATCACAAAGTGATTTCGGCCAAGTATAGATGTGTAGAGTTCCTAAATCTTCTATCTTGCAATCTATATAGCTGGACAAGTCACCTTTGACCAATACAACACTGCTCAAGACTTGTGATAATGCATTATAAGACATAATCTCATCTTCCTTTAGAGCTTCCTCAGGCTCAACAGTGAGCATCAAACTTTCTACAGACTTAGAAGAAGATGCCATTCTAGTTAAACAAGTTTCAAAGCAGTATACAAGAAATACCTTGTATCTTTCATGTCACTTTGTTTCCTGATTGAAATGTCCAAATGCACACCCATTCACCTCTCTGCAACTTACAATTCAACTTGATTTCTTTAAACATGAAACAATTCTCCAATTGACAACAAAACAATCTTTTTCTTGCTTTGCAATTGCTTCAAATTTCTTTTTCGAAAGAGTTAGGGTAAAAATGATAAAGTAAAACTTGTTTTTATCCTCTTTACCAACTATAATAAATGCTTGTACTTTAGGTTACAAGCCCTCATTTTTACCGCTTAAGTGAAATACTGGTTGATAGCACATCAACAAAAAGTCACCAAAAAATTATAATTCAAAATTTTTTTCTCACTCATTTTATAAGGGGTCTGGAGATGTTTTACCATTAAGCTCCCCTTAGCCATGTTAGATAGGCTTAAGTCACTGGTGCTGGATTCTCTTCACTGGGTGAAGGAATAGTTTCTTCTCCAGGCAAGTCATCACCTTTCTTTTTCCAAATCTGATTCATATCTTCTCTGGTTTCCTCAACATCAACTTTTAGCTTGCCTTTTTGATCCTTAAAGGAGTTGACCGATCTGTTACTTCTTGATCTCCAAAACTTTGCTAAGTGTCCTGGTTTGTTGTAGTGGTAACATACCATACCAAATGATCTCCAAGGTCATGTATTTCCTCTTCCTATTCTTCTTTGCAGTTCATAGCGACATGACCAAAGTTATTACAAAAGGTACAAACAACATTTGTTGCCTTTTCCATTTCGAATGGACTAAACCAGTTACCATAGGATCTTTGCCAGTTCCAATTTACCCAGTTATCAAAATTCCTTATCTGGTCACCATTTGGTCTAGGATGCATGTGTGGTACAAGATTGTTTGATCCATATTTGCATTCAATATGTCTATGCCCATACATTCCACATTTGTAGCAATGACCTTCAAACTTTCTAGACACATACCTAGCATTAATATTGTAATTTGCATTTCTGTTAGGTTAATTTCTACAAACATTTGCAGTATGACTAGGCTTGTGACAAAAAAAGTAGACAGGTTTGAAAACCTTCTTACCGGTAGTCTTATTGATTTTAAGAGTAGTTTTGTTCTTTGTACTAGAGGATTCACCTTTTTCAGTTGTATGAAAACCAAGTCTAGAGATGTCACCCTTCACTCTCTGTGATTGAATTTGTTCTTCTAGCATGGTAGAACTTTTGACAAACTTCTCCAGTTTCTCATTAGCTTCAGTAATATTTTTGACAATATCTTTATTATGCTTAGATAGGTTCTCTTTCAAAGATGATACCAACTCAAGGTCTAGCTTTAGGTTCTCCTTTTCTTCTATTTCAGCAATCAAGTCCTCATGTATAGTGTCTTTTTCCCATTTGATCTTTATGATCTCTTGATCTCTTACCTTGATAAGATCTTCAGCAGCTCTTCTGACTTCTAGTTCTTGACTCATGCGGATAGTGAGACCTTCTAGCTCTCTTCTTAGATTCAATTTTTCACCATTCGCGTTTTCAACTTCATCTGCTAAAGCTTTAATATTGGCTTCATTTGAAGAACTATTATCAGATATTTCTAGCATTTTTTCAGATAGCTCTCTCCTTTTGACTTGAGAAACTTTCAGTTTGCCCCTAAGGGATTCAATTTCATTTCTGTTGGCTTCTAGCTCTCTAACCACCTCTAAGTAACTCTTGTCCCCATGGTAGTTTCAATATTCCCTTCTAAGAAGTTAGGCTCTAATACCAATTGATGGACTTGAAAAGCACTAAGAGAGGGGGGGGTGGGTGAATCAGTGACACCAAAACAAACACAACTTCAAACACTAACCGGTAGATGAACTTAACCAAGCATTTAAACAAAATACGTGTTACCTAAAATGAAATAACAACATCCACATAAAGTAGAACATCCACCATAACACAAGTGTTTATACGTGGAAAACCCAAATAGGTAAAAACCATGGTGAGATGGAACTCACAAGTTAACTATCTGCAAAAATAGATAGCTGGCTAGTTACGGTCTTACAAAGTGCTCTGCTAGGAGCGAATCTTGTTAGAGATCCCAAGCTTGATTAGAAGCTTATACCCTGTTAAGAGTACTACCCTGTTAGGAGTAACCTTGATAGAGGATTTGAGAATCCAAACTAATGGATCACCTTGTTAGAGGATTTGTACAATGAAGCTTGTTAGAGCTTACCCGGTTAGGGGATATGATTCTATTGTAATGATTAGAGAACAACAAGAATGGTTTGATCTGTTCTGAGTAGCAAAATACTTTCTTGATCAAATCATTCTAAGTACATTTAACACTACTCTTCTTCTTAACACTTATCGCTCTTCAACAAAAGCTTTCACTCTTTATGCATATTAGTATTCACATAATCTCCTCTTCTATATCAGTTCTCTCTCTTAAATGATTCACTAAGATGTCTTTAAATAGACATACAAATCTTATGTTGGCCATAGGAAATCAAAACACAATTTCCTAGGTGTAGTGTATCTAGACAAGTAAACATAACTCATCACAGAATTAGATACTGGTTAGAATAGTCAATATTGGTTGGAACAAAACATGTGAACCATTGTCCTGGAATCTTCCACTTGATCTCCATTTTTATCTTCATCTTCATTTTGATGTCGACTTAATGTAACCACAAGTTATCTCTTAAGCACATACCGGTTGACATAGAGTACCGATTAGAGATAGATCTTAAACATATTGGTGTAGCGTCCTAAAATTGTGACACTTGCAATTTCAACCGCATTTGGGTCTTCACGATGGCGATGCAACACTGAACCTGAATGGAGACCCCGAAACTTGTCCACGACATCAAAAACTGCATTTTTCCAACACCCTGGCCTGATCCTCCTTGCACCCTGCTGTCCCTGGAGGTGGGACCATGGCGCCCAACGCCCTGGTCCTTTAGGACTAGGGTGCCCAGTGCCTTGGTCCCCCAAGACCATGGTGCCCAGCGCCCTAGTCCCTGGCCCTATTTTTGGGCCCGGTCTCTTTTGGGTCTCGGGTCTTTTTGTTTGCAAATTGGAAAATAATGTTTCCTGGTCGGCCTAAGGTCAAGAAAATCAGTCTATCAACCCTAATTGGCAAGTATATAAACTACATTTCCTCTCCCATTTTGGTGAGATGAAAAAAAGGTGGAAGCGATATTCAAACATTCAAACATTCAAGCATTTAAGCATTCCTTCAAGCAATTGATCATTCTAAGTCTCCATTCAAGGCTAAGTGTTGCATTCAAGACAAGGATTCAACCATTGAAGAGGAGATCACATACCACATACAACATACAACATACAACTTACAACAACATCTACACCTTCGCATGTAAGAATACAAACATTCTTACAACAAGGTACTAGTACTTGTTTTACATTACATTCATTTACATTTACAGCATTTCTCATTTCTTGGTTAATTCCAAAACTAGGGTTTGACCTAAGGGCAAACCCCTAATCCCTAACCCCCCAATTGTCTTTTCTTTTCTATGTGTAGGTTGCAGGTATGCAGCTATAATTGAAGATTTGGAATCCTTGTGCAGAGACCAATAGATCCCCCTTCGGCTCGCGGATTTTTCGGAGGACCGTGTGCACACCGGGCGCCATCGTCTCGTCAACTTTCGCTCAAATTTGTAGGACAGCATCATCTCAACATTTTACTACTAATTCCAGGTCTGCAGCTTCATCCTATATCCCTATCTCAGTTTATAAGTGAATCTTTCTCACTTTTCATGCATTCCTAGCTTAATCCTTCTATCTACATTCTTTACAAAAGAGGGTAGCCTTGCTGTCTTAACCCTTGAAACATATTTAGAATCCAATCTTGCATTGTGTGGGATTGGATCTTGTGGGTTTCAACCCCTCTTTTGAATGTAAAGTCTCCCCTAAGTGAAAACCATCAACCCTAGTGACCTCCCTTCTCTCTCTTTAGAGTTGGAGAGGGGAGAGCAACTAGGGTTTGATTTTCTGCTTTACATTTTGGTGAACCCGACGTGAAACATCCTTTCTAATTATTCATGGTTAGATCTGAAAATTGGATTCCTTAATTGCATTTCCATGTTTGATCTTTTGCAAATTTTAGAGGTTAATTGTATAAAAACCCTAAATTTTCTTTTTAGTAATTGAGCTTGTGAAATGTCTAATTGTTAATGCTTGTTTTAGATCTACTCTTCTATTGCAAATTATCAATTCATATTTGTGCTTTAATTTTGAAAATTAAGTGGTTAATTATCAAAACCCTAATTTTTAAAACCCTCTTGATTCAACCATTGACCGACAATTTCACTGATCAAAACATCTCCAAATCAGCTGTAACTTTGGATTCCGCAATAAAATCACAATATCTTTCATCCCTGAAAATTTGGAAAAAAGTTGCGAGGACCATGTGCACCCCGAGCGCCATCGTCCCTGACATTTTTTCCGAAATTTTGGGAGCTAGATCTTACTGTATTTTTCTGCTAAAATCCACAATTTTCGCTGATTTTATCAATTCTAACACTTTCAAAATTACAGTCAAAGTTGGTCTAGTGATTGCTTGGATTAAGGCTCCTAATCATTCAAAATTTGTTGAAATTGAAATTTTGTGTCAAAATTGTGCTTCTTACTGTCCTAAATCTGAAAAGTGTGTTGGCATTCATTCGAAATTTCAGTGCTTTATTCAAATTTTTGCAATTTGTGACTTTTGAAATTAAATGTTTAATTATAACAACTTTGATTTCCACTTTCAAAATTGAATTTTGCGTGAAATTGAGTCAACTTTTAAAATTCAAAACTTGCATTGCTTTTGGTATTCCCTCTAAAATCATAAAATTCAAAATTTCAGTTTCCCTCTCTTTTTCAAAATTCAAATTTTGCATTTTTCAACAATCTTGGTAGGGTTCAATTTTGAGATTGCAACTTTAATTTTGCCCATCTACAGATCATAAAATCACTCAATTTTTTCAGATTAGCTTTAAAATCATCATAACTTTCGTCCCTGAAAATTTCGAAAAAAGTTGCGAGGACCGTGTGCACCCCGAGCGACATGGTCCCTGACGTTTTTTCCAAAATTTTGGGAGATTGTCGTGATTGCATTTAACAGCTTAAATCTAGGAGATTGGCTGATTTTACTGAAATTTGCTACCTCTAAATTCAAAATCTTCTCTCCCTCTCTAGTGCATGAGTTTTATAACAATAAGTCCTACTTACACTATTCCCGTTAGACGAAGCCTTAGAATTAAGTCTTTCTGAGGTTTAATTACCAAGGAGATGGAACCTAATTTGAATAGCCTTTTTAACGAGGACACGGGTAATTCCTCTAATCCTCCTAATGATGAAGAAGCTCTCCATGAGGTTTCTGTAGAACAACTTTCAAAATTGGATAACCAATTTGATGATTTTCAGCAATGGATGTCTCAAGAGTATCCCGATAGTCAAGCTCTTTCATTAATTGAGGGTCTACAACGTATGGTTCAAAGCGATAAGAATGGAATTGATATTTTGCGTGGTATTGCACACATTGTGGATTCAAATGTAATGCCTATGAAGAGTTGTGCTGAAACTTTGGGTTATACACAACCTCCCACTCAAGTTAATCCTTCTATTCCTTTGACAACTTCTATTGCTAGCATACCTACCTTTACATCAAACATAATGACTACTTCTATACAGGACATTCCACCTATGATCACCAATCATGGGGGCAATCCTTCCTCTTCAATCAACCCTCTTCCTTCATTCAATCCAACATCTTCATTCATTCCTTCAATGAGTGTCCCTATTACATCTCCACAAATAAACATGACGTAAGGGGGCAATTCATTTAACCATTCCATTCCTCCTTGTAGTGTTCCTCTTTTCCAATCATCTCCTATGACTAACTATCATAGTGTCCCGCCACCTTATTCTCAATCAATACCCTCTTTCAATAACATAATACCTCCATCACAATCCAACACGTCTAATATGAACTCTTTGACTGAAGCGACCGTTAACAATCTTGCACAAACTGTCTCTTCTTTACAGCAACAAATTGCCTCGATGAATCAATCTAAGTTTAGTGTGCCCACATTTGATGTTGCGAGCCCACTTTCTCTTGACATTGTTCGAGCTATCCCTCCTAAGCATGTTGAAATCCCACAGTTGGAGCTTTATAATGGTAAAGGTGATCCTCTAACACATGTTAAGACTTTTCAAACAATATGTACCGATTTTGCTTATGACCAAAGGTTGCTTGCAAAACTGTTCACTAGAACATTAAGAGATAAAGCCCTACAATGGTATTGCTCATTGCCTTCTTATTCTATTACTTCTTTCAAACAACTCGCAAATGCTTTCATTCAACAATTTCAAAACAATATAAGTCCTAAAGTTACTTTGATTGATTTAATACATTGTAAACAAGGTGTTAAAGAAAAAGTGACTGATTTCATTGGTAGATATAAGCATTTGTATGCTCAAATCTCTTTTCCAGTGCCTGACAATGATATTCAAAGAATTTTTATTTCTAATTTACAAAAAGATATTCGAGACAAACTTCTGTTTTCTAAGTTTACTTCTTTCCAACAGTTGTGTGCAACTCTTCACAATTATCAACTGACTGTGAGTCAAATGGAACAAGCAAATCCTATGGCTCCGAGTGATAAGGGTGATAGTAGTCAACAACCACTTGGGAAGTTTAAACCGAATAGAGAGTCTATTAAATTCAATGAAAACATCATCAACAACAATGTGAATGCAACATCAGGTGTGCCTCCTATTTCTAAGTTTTTCAAGAAAGAAAGAAAGTTTACTCCTTTGAATGAATCATTGCATAGTATTATGAATAAGTTATTGGAACAAAGTGTGCTTACTCTTCCTCCTATAAGGCAAATAGATCCTACAAAGATTAATTCACCCTATTTTGATAACAAATCTTTTTGTCAATTTCATCGTCAACCTGGGCATGATACTGAAAAATGTTTTGCTTTAAAGGGTAAAATTCAAGATTTGATTGATAATAATACTATCTCTGTTTCTGGTATGAATGATAAAGGCAACACATCTGTAGCTCCTCCTAACCAAAATCTTAAGATTTTTACTGATTCATTACCTTCTCATACCTCTAATGTGATTGAGACTAATGATTCCTCTTTCTCATCTGATGGTCTTGTGTCTATGACTCCAAATGTGATTAACTTTGTAGAGCAGCAAGAAATCCCTAAAGAACCTTCCATCACATTTGATTCTAATGAAACTATCAGGGCACCTGATGGTCCTTTATATATAGTTGCAAAAGTCAAGAATACACCTTGTCACGGAGTGCTTATTGATCCTTCTTGCATGGTTAATGTTATTACTAAAGAATTTCTTTTTACTTTGCAATTGAATCAAGTGATCTATGACAAAATAGATGTGATTGTGAAATTATTTGATGCATTTTCTTCTCCTGCAATTGGTTCTATTACATTAACTATTGAAGTCTGTAACAAATCCCTTGATGTGAACTTTGCTATTATTCCTTCATCTGAACAATTTTGTGTGAAGCTAGGCTATCCTTGGCTATCTTCCATGAAAGCTATTGCTTCTCCTATTCATAAATGTTTGAAATTTCCCCATAATGGTGAAGTTGTTATTGTCAATCATAGTCTCTTTAAACCAGCTAAAAGAACTTCTAGCGTTCCTATTGATTATTTTTGGCCTAAACAATTCCAATCTCTTCCTCTGCGAAGTGATCATCTTTTCAAATATTATCAAAAGTGGAAAACAGATATGATCCTATCTCTAAGTGAACCTAGAACACCCAAACTTGATATTCCTATCATTCTTGAGAAGGAAGTTCTTCCTTTGAAAGATAAAACTAATGTCTTTCCTCAAGAAGATTCCCAACCCATTCCTATGGATGTGACTATGTCTATGTCTAATAAACTTTCTAAAAGTAGACCTATACCTCCTCGTCATGATGGACTTGGTCTTCTTCCTAAACCAAATATTCCTCCTTTATATGGAGTAGTTCCTCCTCCTTCCTCTTATGGAGAGAAGAGACCTTCCTCTTATGGAGAGAAGAGACCTTCCTCTTCTCCTATTATCCAGCCTAAGAGACCACAACCCAAACACCTAAGTGATAAGGATGAGAACATTCCTCCTCAATCTTCTCCACTTCCTACTAAGACTAGATGAAACCGTTCTGCGCATGAACGCCAACAAAAGCGTCATCTTAGAGCTCAGGCAGCTGCTTATCAAACTTTGCAATCTCCAAAAACACCTTCAACAAGCATTATTCCATTTTCTCCTCAGCCGGAAATTGAGCCAAAATCTCCTAAACATAAGATGCATGATGGTCTTGATCCTGTGCGAGTTAAAGATCCTATTTTTATAAATCTTGATGATGATATAGATGAAAATGTTATTCATGATGAAAATGTTACTCCTCTTGCTTCTGATAGTGAATATGAATTTGTTGATATTGATAACCATTTATCTAATGAATTTTCTAAAGCACTTATCCTAGCTCCTAGACAAGAACAACGTGGCTTGGAACATGAACATATCCCTTGTTTGGATCTTGTGATAGCTCCATCTGCTGTGTTGAATTTTCCTCCTCTAGCATGTTTCCTGCCTTCCCAAAACATTGATCAGCAAGATCGGGGGGTAGATGACATGCTAGACTAGTTTCATTAGCATAGCAGACTCTCTTCTCCTCTCTTGTGTTACTTCTTCTATGTGTTATTCTCATTCTTCTATTTGTTGTCCTTAGTGTTGTCTACTTGAGGACGATGCAAAGCATTGAGATCTCTTTTGGTCTCTCTCATGTTGACTCAAAAGACACATGTGTTCCCTTCTTCTAGGTAACCTTCCTTGATTGGGGAATGAAGAACAATTATGCATACATACATATGATATACATGAATTATCATACAACATACTGACCCCGAGGAAAGCGAAGTCACCTCGTGCTTTGTGTTTTGTGTCTATTATCCTTGGGTTTATCTCACACTTGGGGGCTAAATCTTTGTGATAATGTGCTCCTTTCCCTTCTCATTTCTTATGTGTATCACTACCTTAAAGCAATCACCCCCGTTGAGGCGTGTGCGATTGCTTTAATGTAGGGGGGCATACACCCCGTCTATCCCTTCAGGATACTTGAAAATTTCTTGGCGAACTTAGCTTTGCCTTGAAAATTTTTGGTATTTTTCTTGCATGACTCATAGTGAGGGAGCCTTACTACTGACAGTCATGGTTCTCCCTCATGATCTTCCCTTTTACTTTGTCAATCAAAGTCGTAAGATCCTTAGCCCACTGGGGGCTTGGTGTGTCTTGCCTCCTTGACATGGTGAAAGTCTTTCAATGTTGTTTCCTTGTACTTTACTAGAAGTATGAGTGTACGCTTATACTCCCGCTAAAGTGGGGGCTAAATGTAGCATCCTAAAATTGTGACACTTGCAATTTTGACCGCATTTGGGTCTTCACGATGGCAATGCAACACTGAACCTGAATGGAGACCCCGAAACTTGTCCACGACATCAAAAACTGCATTTTTCCAGCACCCTGGCCTAATCCTCCTTGCACCCTGCTGTCCCTGGAGGTGGGACCATGGCGCTCAGTGCCCTAGTCCTTCAGGACTAGGGTGCCCAGCGCCCTGGTCCCTGGACCTATTTTTGGGCCCGGTCTCTTTTGGGTCTCGGGTCTTTTTGTTTGCAAATTGGAAAATAATGTTTCCTGGTCGGCCTAAGGTCGGGAAAATCAGTCTATCAACCCTAATTGACAAGTATATAAACTACATTTCCTCTCCCATTTTGGTGAGATGAAAAAAAGGCGGAAGCGATATTCAAACATTCAAGCATTCAAGCATTCAAGCATTCCTTCAAGCAATTGATCATTCTAAGTCTCCATTCAAGGCTAAGTGTTGCATTCAAGACAAGGATTCAACCATTGAAGAGGAGATCACATACCACATACAACATACAACATACAACATACAACATACAACAACATCTACACCTTCGCATGTAAGAATACAAACATTCTTACAACAAGGTACTAGTACTTGTTTTACATTACAATCATTTACATTTACAGCATTTCTCATTTCTTGGTTAATTCCAAAACTAGGGTTTGACCTAAGGGAAAACCCCTAATCCCTAACCCCCCAATCATCTTCACTTTTCTGTGTGTAGGTTATAGGTACGCAACTGTAATTGAAGATCTAGAATCCTTGTGCAGAGATGAACAGATCCCCCTTCATTTCGTGGATTTTTCGGAGGACCGTGTGCACGCCGGGCGCCATCGTCCTGTCAACTTTCACTCAAATTTGCAGGACAACATCATCTCAACATGTTACTGCTAATTCTAGGTCTGCAGCTTCATCCTATATCCCTATCTCAGTTTATAAGTGAATCTTTCTCACTTTTCATGCATTCCTAGCTTAATCCTTCTATCTACATTCTTTACAAAAGAGGGTAGCCTTGCTGTCTTAACCCTTGAAACACATTTAGAATCCAATCTTGCATTGTGTGGGATTGGATCTTGTGGGTTTCAACCCCTCTTTTGAATGTAAAGTCTCCCCTAAGTGAAAACCGTCAACCCTAGTGACCTCCCTTCTCTCTCTTTAGAGTTGGAGAGGGGAGAGCAACTAGGGTTCGATTTTCCACTTTACAATTGGTTAATAGTGTAAACCAATGAAGTTACACCGATAGTCAATGTAATCATATGTGTGTGAGAGAGTGTTTCAATAATGAAAACAAGTGATTAATACATTACAATAATCATCAAGCCAACAGGCACTGGTTCTTGTTGACCATGAAACATATAGTATCTACATATTTGTCCACTACTTCCTTAGGGATCCTTTCCTTGTTCTTCATTCTACCTTGGAAAGTTTTGAAGAAACTCTATAAGGAAGATGTCTTATTTTCTTTATTTCCAAATCATTTCAAACCTTGTTTGATCTGAGTGGCTACCAATAAGTCAAATGGCCATTATAATTTGCATGTTTTGGGGATTTCATTCATGAAGTATAGTGCAAGACAGATAATGAATGAACCAAATTTGAAACATGCTTATTGTCTTATTTGATTTTCTTCAAATTTCTTAGGAGCTCTTCAAGAACAAATGTGCACAAGTCATACTGTATATCTTCTTTCACCATTTGATAGGTTGCATATACTGCAGTACTGGAGACTAAATTCAACCTACTAGATTGATAGAATTTTTACCCAATAATCATTGATGCAAATTTAACATCATGCTCTAAGATATCATCAATCATCATTGACCTACTATCATATTGAGCACTGGGTAGTTTTGTGATGGTTGGGTTTGTTACCTTCCTCAAACTAGGTTTTCCACCAGTTTGGTGTAGAAATGTGACTGCATGTAGGGCCTACTTGGTTATCTTATAGGGTCTATCTAGCCATATGAATTCATCATGGACATGACTTAAAATATATCTTACCCATTCATCCTTATTGAATGTCAAAAAATGAACAAACTGCGCGAAACCCTTCTTTTGTAACTATGCATATTCTAGTTTAGGGTTTTTGACTTTATCCATTATGTGCTCACTATATATCCTTACTTCTAGTTTCCTCAATTGTGTAGTGAATGTATGCCCTAACATCATTAACATGTAGAACTTCATATGGAACGAATGAAAAAGAAGCATTGGGATCATCCTCAATAGATTTAAATGGATTTATTTTGAATTGAGGCCTTGCTCATTCAGAAATTTCTACTACCAAAGGTGTATCAACAAAAGAAGATGCCATTTCAATAAATTTAGAATTCAAAGGATGAACACGCTTCAGTAATACCTTTTTCTTTTGTCATATGCACAATAACCTCTTATCGGATCACCTCAAGCCTTCTAATAGCATTGAAATATGGTTCACCTCACTCTGCAGCTTCAACTCTTCACTCTCAATGTGAGAAATGACTCAAAAATTTCCCTTTTAACTTTGCAAACTCTAACTTTAAGTTGAAATAAATGCAATTGTAAAGTTCAACTGGATGTCCTGTTTAGTATAATCCAATCCACCAGATTACAAAATCGGTATGATAAATACCAGATAATCATCTCCAAGCATCTGCAATCAACCTTGATTGATCACAAATCTCTTTAGGGGGTTCTGTAAGATTTTGCATGAAGATGCCACCCTCTAAGGCCAAATGTCTTAGTTATCGAATGAAGATCCTACACTGGATTCAGGTGAAGTTCCACTAGCTACCTTTGATTCATTTTTCTTGACCCACATCTTCTCATTCTTGTTCTTGATCTCTTCTACCTTTGCTTTCCTTTTTCATCAGCTTTGTTCTTGTCTACCGGAGCATTCTTGTTCATATTCTTGCTTATGCAATACTTTGCAATTTGATTGGCTTTGTTGCATGCATGACAAAATATTTCTCTGCATAGGCCTGAAATTCATCTGATTTTGTCTCATCCTGCATTGGTTAGAGATATGTCCAAACATCCCACAAGCATAGCGTCTCTTGTTGTGAAAATTATTCATTACCAATCTTCACATGTTTGACTTGTGACCAAAATTATTGCATATTAAACACTGACCGGTAAAGATAGGACCATTATTCATATTATTCTTTCCATTATTCACCCTACTTCTTCATTGGTTTGTCATATGACCAACTTTATTACAAGTAAAGTATCTACCATTAATTTATAGGCATTAGATTGTCTTACAAGAGTATTATTTCTCTTTTGATGATTAGGCTTTGCATGTCTCTATCCAGCTTCAAAGGATTTTCCTTTCTCATATCCAAGTCCTCTCATGTCTTTTCCATGTCTTTGACTATCCAACATCTCATCCAGCCTTACTGAGCTAGCATTAAATTTGTATTTGTATTAATTTATAGTAGCAAGTTCATCTCTTAGGGTAACAATCTATCTTTCAAGTTCTTGATCATCATTCATTGATTGTTTCAACTCAAGCTTCAACTGATCATTCTCATAGGCAATCCTGAAGCATTTATTTGATATCTCTTTCAAGGATTGAGTCAAACTTTCTTCATTCTTCTTCTAGTCTTCAATCTCCTTAGTCAATTTCATCACAATGGATTTCATCTCATTCTTCAATACAACATTCTATCTAGCAATCTTTTCACATTCCTTAGTTTTACTTTGGTCTTCAATGCTTTGCTCCTATTTCTCCTTTAGCTTGTCCATCAACTCTTTTCTCTTATCTCTTGAAGTGTTGACTTGATCTTTCAAATCATTAATGAAATCTTTGACTGCACTCAAGTTTCTCTTTAAGGAACTTATTTCATTTATTTCTACATCAAGATCCTCAAGTGCCACACAAATTTGTCACTGCAAACTAGATTCTATTGATTCAATCTCCTAGACCTTCCTCAAGTGGTTAAGAATCATCAAAGGAACTAGGCTCTATTACCAATTGTTGGAATCAAGGAACACTGAGAGGGGGGTGAATCAGTGTTCTACTGGTAAATAAACTTTTAAACTTATTCTTAGACCTTTAGAAGCAAATGCAATAAATTAAAATGCAGGATCATAAGATAATCAACCACAAAATCATAACAACTAGATTTTTATGTGGAAACCCAGAAAGGGAAAAACCACAGTGGGATTAGAACCCACAATATTCATATAATGTGATCAGGAGTACATAAATATTACACAAGGGGAATGCACTTGCATTCATGCACACTACCTATAACCAAAGGTTCAATTACAATATGTAAGTCTCACTAACTTATAGATTGTTTACAATGATAACTACAATGATTGAACTCCAAAATAGCATTAAAAAATGCCTAGATGAGATCTAGTTAAGTGCAAAAAGTCTGACTGTAATTGCTCTGTAACTCTGCCCTGTTCTTCTTCTTAGTTAGCTACTAGATCAAGAATACGCAAGTGAAACTGCACCAAAAAAGGTTTCTCGATCACTACTTTCTCATATCACACACCAAAAAGATCTTCTATATTGGTCATATATATCCGCAATCACAAAATGAAACATTCATCAAGTCAGTCATCCATATTATGCAATGTAATGTGTAACCAAGTATCAACTTAGAACAGATCTCTAAAACATATACAGATCAACCAAATGATGTCAAAATGATTTCTACATGTTGGCCTATCATCCCATACATGAATTCGACCACCACAATCACCAAAAGATTCCAGACCAAAAGTACTCTACTATCCTGATATACTAGTGAAAGATTGCTAGATCACTCCCTCTGTCGATTACCAAAATCCATAACTACTAGATAGGATTTCCATGAAGAGTTTCCATCAATGACATCCCTAATCCATTATCTATGCATTAGTATCAACTAGATGAGTGTCAATTGCCAATAGTATATGCACTATTTTGAGCAATGTATGCTCTAAAACATGACTTTTATGTGCTAATCTTTATGAGAAATGCACTAATATTTGTGGTTGATGTGCCACTCTAGGTATTTGAGCTAACCTGTTAGCTAACTTGCAAGAAAATGTTAAAAATAGGGCAAGGGCCCCATGATATGCACCAAAAATGTGTGTGAGAAAATGTGAATCAATCAATGAAAGCATAAAGCACACACCAATGAAACATTTGTTGGACACAAGATGCCACTGAGAGAGGGGTGAATCAGTGGTTTCCAAAATCTTATCTCTTTTATCCCTAAGTACATGCACTAATTAACAGTCTGATAGCTAGTGAACATATCGGTAGGATAAATCAAGTCAACACAATGCAATCACATAAGAGAGACATCCCATAACACCGACATATACGAGGAAAAACCAAGATGGGAAAAAACTCGGTGAGAAATGCTCTTGGAGTCAGCTACTCCAATCCAGCTTCACAATCAAAACTCTAATTAAAAATTTTAGGGAACCAACCTAAGGAGCACCAACCCCTGATAGTTTATGGGCACCAACCAAAAGGAGCTACAACCCCTGCATTGAGCACCAACCCAGTGGTCTACAAAACATATTTTCAGATACTAAAGCAATACCCTGGTTACAAATGACTTTTGTAACCACTCATGAACAAAATCTCAGTTGGTATTTTGGTATGGTTTTGTCATTGATTTCAACACCTACTAAAAGACTAGCACTTTGGAGATCCAGCAGCATTCACCTGCAAGCAAGTAACTATTGCACAATTATTGGTATATGGTACACCGGCAAGATATAATGATTACCAATACTTGGAATGATATGGGAAACACTTTGTAATGTCGAAAAAATCATCTGGACATCTTGTCCTAGAGTTTTGTTCATTGGTATATTCATAGTTGCATATTTGCTATTACTGGCAAATAGGTCTAAGGTCACACCGATAGGATTATCTTTTCCAGATCAACATGGCATGCTATGGAGATGATTAATTATTGTTGTAAATGCATTAAGCCAACATGTTCAATTGGTTATTGCATTGGATATTATATTGTTTGTAAAATATTTTTATTGTAATATCTTGTAGAGCTGACCTACTAAAATTGGTCTTAGGTTATGGTATAAATGTAAGATCTTATTTGTAAGATCAAGTGTGGAATGCAAAAAAGGATTGTGTGAAGGTATATGCAAGATTGAGCGGAGTTATACATGAAGACATGATTTGAAGGTGAAGCTAGGTTTTTGTGAAAGCATATTAGCATTACACTAGTACTGAATCTAGCATATGAAGATGCTATTTTGTGTAGTACATTCTTATTGGATTTAACCATCCAACTGTAGTCAGTGTGACTCCCATTTTGTGATTGAGCAGTTAGCTCTAGGCTGTTGGCCTTTTTGCATGTGCAGACCCCATTTATGTGCACTTATTATCTGCTATAGTATCATCTAATTGTGGGTAAGGTTTCCCACCGTGTTTTTTCCCCTTACAGGGTTTCCACATACAAATATTGGTGTTATATGTTGTGGATGACTTTGTGTTTATGTTTCATACATTAATCTTTACCAGTATAGCAATTAACTATTAAAACTATCTACCGGCATACTTAATTGGTTTACCGATATTAAGCATTAAGTTGGTTAAGCTATTTTTGGTTTGAATTTATTTGACAACTAATTCACCCCCCCCCCCCCCCTCTTAGTTGTCTTCGGGACCTAACAATTGGTATCAGAGGTTAGTCTTCTTTTGCAGAAGTTTAATAGCTTGAGGAGATCCAATGTCTACTAACTATTTCAGGAAGGACAGTCCTAAACTTGATGGAACCAACTATGGCATATGGAAGATCAGAATGGAGACACATCTAAATTGCATTGGAAAAGACATCTAGGAAGTTACAAAGAATGGTTATACTACTTCTATATCTAGTCAGCCCAGTCTAGCTAACTTGACAAAAGATGAGGAAAATGATTGCAAAGCAAGAGAAGCACTTTTGAGCATATTATCAAATCAACAAATCATGGGACTATCAGATAGGTCTACTGCTAAAGCTATTTGGGATCATTTGGAAACACTGAATGAAGGAGATTCCACAGTCAAAATTGCAAAACTTGAAAGCTTCCAAGTCAGATATGAACATCTGAAAATGGAAGAAGATGAAAGGATTTATGCTTTTATGGAAAGAGTAAATGAAATTGTTTTGGGTATTAAATGTTGTGGAGGAACCTTAAAGTTTTAGGAGGATTGCCATTGGCATATAAAATGAAAGTCACTTCTATAAATGAGTTGAGAACAATGCCTAATACATCAATAACTAGGGATACATTGATTGGGAAACTTTCAGCTTTTGAAATTGAAGAATTTGGTCGTATTGCTACTATAAAGATAGATTTGGCCTTTAAAGCATCAACATCATCTACTCCATCATTTGACAAATCTGATTGGAAAGCCTTTTATGCAAGAGAACTTGAAGAAAGTAGGAAAGAAAATGAAGAACTTGAAGCACTATTTGCAAAGAAAATGCCAAAAGGTCTAGTTGGAAGTAAGTATGAAGGTAAAGCACCCTTTAAATGTTTTAACTGCAATAAGATTGGTCACATGGCTTCAAGATGCCCTGATAGACATGCTAGATTAAGAGAAGAAGCTAGAAGAACATACAAGCCTAACCCTAAATATTAGAGATACAAATTTAAGAAGAATAAAGACAAATCTTGTTACATTGCTAATGAAGGTGTGACTGATGATTCTGATGAGGATTCGATAGACAATGGATGGGTTTTTGTTGCTATAATAGAAGATCAACCGACACCTACTGCTCAACTAGTAGTATAGACTCTGGTAGCTAAAGTTGAAGTAAAAGATGAATGGATCATTGATTCAGGATGCTCACATCATATGACAGGAGACAAAGGTAAATTCTTGAACTTTCAAGAATACAATGGAGGTTTAGTAAGATTTGGAGATGACAAAGCTTGTTCAATCAAAGGTAAGGGCACAATATCTCTTGATGGTAAGCATAACACTGAAAAATGTCTACTATGTTGAAGGATTAAAGCATAATCTTTTGAGTGTTGGTCAATTAGTTGAGAAAGGATTTCAGTTACAATTTAAAAATGGAAAATGCAAAATCATGAATAGAACTGGTTTGCAAATTGCAACAGGTAATCAGACTAGAGGTAATATCTTTCATTCGAATAACAATGAAAAGACATGCTTAATTGCATATATAGATGAAAGTTGGTTATGGTACAAGAGACTCTATCATGTAAACTTTGATTGCATGGTAAAACTCAGTACTACTAAGGTAGTTAGAGATTTACCTAAAATTGTCAAACCTCAGAATACAGTATGCAAGGAATGTCAATTTGGAAAACAAGTTAGAGTTGGTTTCAAAAGTATTCCAGAAAAATCAAATAATGCTCTTGATTTGATTCACACTGATTTATGTGGTCCAGCTAGAACTAAAAGCTTTCAAGGTGATAGATATTTCATACTAATCATTGATGATTATTCTAGAATGTGTTGGGTTACTTTTCTCAGAGAAAAATTAGAAGCACTTGGAAAGTTCAAATTATTCAAAGCAATGGTAGAAAATGAAACCGATAAGAAAATAAAATGTTTAAGATCAGATCAAGGAGGTGAATTTACATCTAGGGACTTTAATACATTTTGTGAAGTAAATGGAATCAAAAGATAGCTATTAGCACCTCGGACACCACAACAGAATGGAGTTATTGAAATGAAAAATAGAACTATCTTGGATGCAACAAGAAGTATGTTATCAGAAGCAAACCTACCACATGTTTATTGGAGAGAAGCAGTCAGCACAGTGGTCTATACATTCAACAAAGTTCACATCAAAGGTGAAACCGGTAAGACCCCTCATGAACTATGGTTTGGTAACACTCCTACTCTTAAGTATTTCAGAATTTTTGGAAGTAAATGTTATATCAGAAGAGATGAGTATATTGGAAAATTTGATCCTAGAAGTGATGAAGGAATATTTCTTGGTTATTCATCTAAAAGCAAAGCATATAGATGTTTTAACAAGAGATTGCAAAAAATTGTTGAGAGTACAAATGTAAAGATTGATGAACAATTCAGAGGAACTTCAAGGTATATAGACTCTGAACTGGCAACAAAAATTTTGACAAATGAACCTACTCTAAATCCACTGGTATAGAATGAAGATCTAGTTACCCCGGTACCATCTAAGGATTCCACAATAATTGAGGAACAACAACAAACTAAGACACCTCAGTATGTAAGACTGAATCATTCTGAAGATCAGATAATTGGAAACAAGTTTAAAGGAGCTATGACAAGAGGAAGATTGGCAAATGAAGAGGTATGTCTTATTTCTCAAATTGAACCATCATCTGTTAATGAGGCATGTGAAGATAAATTTTTGATTATAGCTATGGAAGAAGAATTAGAAAAAATTGAGAAAACAGCACTTGGACATTAGTTCCTTGACCTAAAGATAAAAATGTAATTGGAACCAAATGGGTATTTAGAAACAAACTTAATGAAGATGGTAAGGTTGTCAGAAATAAAGAAAGACTACTATGTAAGGGATATTCTCAGAAAGAAGGATTTGACTACAATGAAACCTTTGCACCGGTAGCTAGAATTGAGGCAGTCAGATTATTTTTGGCTTTTGCAGCACACAAGAACTACAAAGTTTATCAAATGGATATTAAATGTGCATTTTTGAATGGAGATCTTGAAGAGGAAGTATACATTGAACAACCTGATTGATTTTATTTGATAGATGACAATGATATGGTATGCAGGTTAAGAAAAGCTTTGTATGGACTAAAACAAGCTCCAAGAGCTTGGTATGCAAGATTGGATACGTATCTTTTAAAGATTGGTTTTACTAAAGGAAATGTAGACAATAGTTTATATTATAAAATAACTAATGATGACATCTTGATTATAGAAGTATTTGTTGATGATATAATCTTTGGAGGAGAAGATGGATTATGTAAGGAATTTTCTATTAAAATGCAGCAAGAATTTGAAATGTCTATGATTGGTGAAATAAAATTCTTTTTAGGATTGCAGATTTCACAGACTGATAAAGGTATATTCTTGAGTCAATAAAAATACTTGAAAGAGTTACTAAATAAATTTGGGATGGAGAACTCTAAACCGGTAAGCACACCTATGACAACAAATGATAAATTATCACAAAGGGATGAATCTACACCTGTTAATCCAATTAGATACAAATCTATGATAGGAGGTTTACTATATTTGACACAAACCAGACCTGATATTATGAATTCAGTATGTATTGTTTCTAGATTTCAAAGTAATCCTAGAGAAAATCATGAATCAGTAGTAAAAAATATTTTTTGGTACTTACATGCCACTATAAATCTTGGATTATGGTATCCTAGAGATGAAAACTTTGAATTATGTACATACACAGATGCAAATTGGGCAGGAGATGTGGATGATAGGAAAAGCACCACTGGCAGAGCATTCTTTCTTGGAAACAGACTAGTTTCTTGGTTGAGTAAGAAACAAAGTTGTACATCTTTATCAACAGCAGAATCAGAATATGTTGCAGCAGCAACTAACTGTACATGGGTACTATGGCTTAAGCAAATGTTGAAAGACATAAAGGTAAAATGCAAGGAACCTATTACTATCTATTGTGATAACACTGCAGTAATTGATATATCTAAGAATCCGGTATTACATTCTAAAACCAAACATGTTTCTATCAAACTAAATTTTCTAGGGGAAAAAGTTGAAGCAAAGGAGATAAAACTAGTTTATGTGAATACTAAAGAGAAGATTGCAGATATTTTCACTAAACCTTTGCTTAAGGAGACTTTTGAATATCTCAGAGATCAGCTTGGAGTCATACCACCATCGGGAGAGACTTAGACAGTTGATGATTGTCATCAACCGACAGAATTAACAGACAAATCTTTTACTCTGGTCTTTGATGAGGAAGCTACTTCTCAGGGGGAGTAGTTGGTATATTGAATTGATGGTTTTTCCATCTTGTGTTGCCATCAATGCCAAAGGGGGAGATTGTTGGTATTTTGGTATGGTTTTGTCATTGATGTCAACACCTACTAAAAGACTAGCACTTTGGAGATCCAACAACATTCACCGACAAGCAAGTAACTATTGCATAGTTACTGGTATATGGTACACTAGCAAGATATAATGATCACTAGCACTTGGAATGATATGGGAAACACTTGGTAATATCAAAGACATCGTCTGGACATCTTTTCCTAGAGTTTTGTTCATTGGTATATTCACAGTTGCATATTTGTTGTTACTAGCAAATAGGTCTAGGGTTACACCGGTAGGATTATATTTTCCAGATCAACATGGCACGCTATGGAGATGATTAATTATTGTTGTAAATGCATTAAGTCGACATGTTCAATCAGTTATTGCATCGGATATTATATTGTTTGTAAAATATTTTTATTGTAATATCTTGTAGAGCTGACCTACTAAAATTGGTCTTAGGTTATGATATAAATGTAAGATCTTATTTGTAAGATCAAGTGTGGAATGCGAAAAAGGATTGTGTGAAGGTATATGCAAGATTAAGCTGAGTTATACATGAAGACATGATTTGAAGGTGAAGATAGGTTTTTGTGAAAGCATATCAGCATTACACCGATACTGAATCTAGCATATGAAGATGCTATTTTGATCAGTACATTCTTATTGGATTTAACCATCCAACTGTAGTCGATGTGACTCCCATTTTGTGACTGAGCAGTGAGCTCTAGGCTATTGGCCTTTCTGCATGTGTAGACCTCATTTATGTACACTTACTATGTGTAGTAGTATCATTTGATTATGGGTAAGGTTTCCCACCATGGTTTTTCCCCTTACAGGGTTTCCATGTACAAATATTGGTGTTATGTGTTGTGGATGACTTTGTGTTTATGTTTCATGCATTAATCTTTACCGGTATAGCAATTAACTATTAAAACTGTCTATCGACATACTTAACTAGTTTACCAGTATTAAGCATTAAGTTGGTTAAGTTGTTTTTGGTTTGAATTTATTTGACAACTGATTCACCCCCCTCTCAGTTGTCTCCAAGACCTACAATCTCTACCGGTTTCCCTTCTCCTTAGCCTTTTTGGTAATATCTTATGTCTTCCACTCAACCTCCTTTCCACTGATTCACACTCTACTTACCTTCTCACCTATTGCAGCCTAATTGATTCAGCCTCTACTTCTTCTTTGTTGGTACTTTGCACTTTTCTTACTACTCTAATAATTACTGGTTCTTAGCTTGCTCGTTTACTCCTACACTACTCTCTGGCCTTCTCGATCTCCTCAACCATTCACAATTCACTGCTTCTTTCTCTACAACCTTCTTACCAGTTGGGAAATACTAGTTCACCCCTCTATCAATCTCAATGAGAGTCTACCAATTTCCTAACCCTTTTTGATTTAGCTTTTCTTGCCAGTTCTCTCTCGAGCAAATAGTCACCTTGATCTTCAATGAACTCTTTGACTGGTTGGCTCTCTACTACACTCTCACACTCTACTCTTTAATATTCAACTTGCAACATCTCATAATTCCATACTTATCTCTGAGTTTTCTCTCCAAAACATGAAGTTGAAGTTGGTTCCCTAGGGTTTCTTCTTTGACCAATGAGGTATATCAAATCCAATTTGATCTTGTCAAATCTTCTCTTCAAGATAATAACCAGCAACAAATCACTCATCACCGCGAATCTTGTAGCTTCTAATACACATTTTCTATGTTTAGCAAACATGGTCCCATCCCTTGACCTACTTCTATAAATCACATTAAGTGATCTCTTGGTTGCCTTCTCAAGGTCAGATCTACAACTGGATATCCTTCCTTGCTCATAAAATCACATAGATCTTCATTCTTCATCGAACCAAAAACCCTCTACAACTCTTATGTGATTATCATAGTCAACATTCAATATTGACCAACCGCTAGGTACCTCATTGATGTGACACATCACAAACCTTCTCCATGCTTGCCACAACAATTTCATGTGGCATCATAGTTGGCACCCACCTTGGCTTAGAGCACCATGTTGGTTTAGACTCTGTCACAAACCAACACACAACCGGGTTCTTCTTCTGATTCACAAACCCTATCGGCTATACTTTAACTATTTTATCTTCAACCTATTGGTGCCCAAAACCGTAGATTGGAAAACCTAAAGACTTGCCAACTCCTTAGGAAATCCAATCAGCCTTGGCAAATGAATAGGGATGGTCGAAGACCAAATCCCTCTGTACTTCAAGCTCCACAAGACCTAGGCGGGTGTACCCTTCCCTCTCAAGCACAAAAGAGTTATTTAAATGTGGATTTAATCCTCTAAGAAAGTTTACACAACTGGCAAATTAGTGTTCTGCAACTATGCTATCTCATGTGCTTTAGCTGAATACTTTGAAAACTGAAAACTGAATATGAATAAAAGTGTATGTTAAAGATATTGTATATTGAAAATGAAATGCTTTCAAGACTTGAATGAAATCTACAAGGATTAGATCAAATAGGATATGGAAGAATGTTTCTCTGTAAGGACCTTATGCATACAAATCAAAATCTTAGAAATAAATAACAGACCAGTGCCTCTATCCAAGAATATGCACGATACTTTGTGGACAAATAATTCAATTAAACTCTTGAGATAGTTTTCAAGCAACTTGTAACACAAGACTATCAATACAAAGGTTCCATTAAGTGCTATAAGAACATGAAGAAGTAAATCTTATATTCAATTATAGCAACTTGTGGTGGCACACTATATTAAACCCTTTACTAGATTTATCAAGAGGACAAAATGAAATTCATCAACACAAAAGTATACACAAATTCTGGAATTGAAACAGCGAATCTTGTATATTAATTTTTGGAGAGTGAATGCATACAATAGCTACACTTAAAGATACTCCATTACATAGTGATTTCTCAAAATGATACTTCCATTCCTACAGACTTCTCCAATGCAGACATCCCATAGCCCCTATTGGCAGCCTGACAGATTGTGAATTGTTCTGGATCCCTTTTCTTAATTGAAAAAGACTCCCTATAAATACCTAATCCAAAAGACATATGTGAAAGGACACACCCTTTCGCATACAAGAGGGAGTTACAGACAATTGTTTTTCCAAAGGACACACCCTTTGGTTTACAGAAATAATTACATTTGAATCCCTAAAATACACACTAAATAAAGCTTCAATAATATATCCTTTATCCTCCGCTTTGATAATACTTCCCGTAAATATTCAATATCTCTTGCACATAAAATAAACCAATCAAATGCCTTATTAATTAAAGATTAAATATATTCCGCTTTAGATTAGGCAATAATCATTTTACCCTATGTAAAATACTTATTTACAACAATTCACTTAAATCAAAGTATTAAACACTTATAAATATTTATTCCAAGAATAGTTTTTATTAAATAACATAAGGTAAAAGATTTTGTATAGTAAGTAAAAGAAAATACTTCCCTTTTGATAATGTTACAATACTTTCTCACCTTTTGGTAGTCTTTAATTTGGGTGGAGATATTATATCATTTAAAGTAACCTTCCCAAAAACCAATCAAGCATTAAATGACTCACCCTAATGAATATGTTCAAATTATTTACCTAGGGTGAAAATAATATGTATATGGAAGGATCACTTAAATAAATAAATGCTTTTCATCATTTTACTTATGGTAAAAGTATATTTTCTCGAAAATAATAATAATCATTCTTTGATCTTGCATAAAATCAACCCTAATATATACATGTTCCATTTTATTCACTTAGGTAAAAATATAAATGATCAAATGATAATATCAAAATGCGAAAATTTATTAGGTCATCAAATTAAAGAATTAACCATGGTAAAAGAACTTATAAAATATAACTTTCTTTGTGATAAAATATATCCCTTTATAACCTCTCAAAAGGTAATTTCAAAAGATAATATTGAAAACTATTATTATCCTATCAAATGTTGTAAACAAGATTTCTTTTGCCAAGGTGCTCCTGAAAATCATCAAATTATAATATCAAAACATTAAATTAAATTTCTTGAGTAAGGGATACTTCGTGCTAATATGCACCCAAGAAATATAATTTTTGCCTATAGTATCCTGCACAAAACATAAAAAAAATCAACTAGCTTGATAGGTCATATGTTCCTATTTCATAGGGATATATTTAATAAAATCATTGATAATATTTTCCCCATGCAGATAAAAATATTTTCCCCCTAAAGAGACATATGATCTTTGCACACAATTAGGGTAAAATATTTCTAATAAAATATGATATTAACATAAAACTCCAAAAGTAAATGGAAACTTCTTGAGTAAACATTCAAATAAGGATATTAAATATTTGAGAGTGTTTTTACTTTCACTTGAATAATTTCCAAAGTAACAAAGAATTTGCCATAATAACCTCTTCAAATTAATTTTACCTTTAAAATAATAAATCAAAAGCAAATGATTAAAACATACCTACCTCCGCTTGATAAAAATACATTACCTTGGCAAATATTCCAGAATAGATTTTCATCTTGAAGGCAAACTCAATTTGGTTGGAAATAATTTAGCACATGGGACGCATACTTGCAACAAACCAATCAAACCATTAACTACATGATAAGATGGTTTACCCTAATATAAATTATTCAATTTATTAACTCTAGGGCAAATAATATGCATATGAAAAGATTAAAAATCCACTTAAATAAACACATGCTTTTTATTATCTCCACTTGTGATTTGAAACATTTCACACCTTTGAAACATTTTTCAAAATAAGATCCATTTATATGAAATATTTGCAAATTATTATCCATAGTAATTTACACCAATAAACATTTTCAAGTAATACAATAGAGCAATTGTTAAAAGGGGAGGGTAGGTATGGCTAGTTAGGAAGGTTAGGTTGAGAAGTTGAGTGTTCAACTCCCTCTCCCTGCCCTTTTGTAAAAATATATTTTATTTTTAAATCATTTATATGCAAAATATAATCACATTGAAAAAAATATTCTTGGGTAAGATATACTCCTTGTAGAATAATTTTTTGATTGTCCGACCTGGATAATTTTAGGTTCCACCACAACCTTGCACTTTTATTCTCTTTCGGTGGAACACCTGTTGGCATATGCACACTCCAATGAGACATTGCAGGTGATTGAAGGTTTTGTCATTGATGACAACCTTACAATCCTATGGCACTAGCAAGGCATTACACCGGCACTAGCAAGATAAGACTCTACACCAGCACCTAGACCACTGGCACTAGTAGAGAAAGGAAGCATATCGACATAGAGGCCAACAAGATTTTTGTTATAATATATTTTGTTTATTATTGTAAAATCTTTAGAAGCTGACTTGGAAACATTGTAAAATGACTCATATATATAAGAGATCATTGTAGGACATTCATAAAAGGAGTAAGGAAGATATATAGCAGAATGTAATTAGGCAGACCTATTATGCAAAATATAGGTTAAGGGTTTATGTAAGAAGCAGAGCAGAAACCAGTACACTGTTATAATATGTTCTACATGTTTTAAGTTAAGAAATTCAACCCATCGGTTAGATACTGATTCACCCTCCCTCTTAGTATCTGTGGGAATCCTAACAATTGGTATCAGAGCTTGGTCCTCTATTTTCAGAAGCCTAACAGCTTGAGGAAGATCTTAACACTGGTAGAGATGGAAAATCTAATGAAGCAACTAGAAGTAGCTCTCTCAGACTATGATGCAGAGAAATTGAAAAACATCAAACTTGAAGATGATCTAAAGGCAGCCCAAGATATCATTTAGGCACTTCAAGAAAATTTTACCATTGCAAGAAACAAGAGAAGAGAACTTTGTGAAAAGATGCAAATTGAGAATGATGAAAAATAATCTCTTAATGATATGATAAGAAAGCTAAAACAAGAGAACATGACAATGAAGAATGAAATGAAAGACATGACTATGAGATTTTGTAAGGAAATTGAAGATAGAAAGAAGAATGAAGAAGAGTTAAATAAAAGACTAAGTGATGCAACAAATGAGAACACAAGACTTAGCTATGAAAGTGATTTATTGAACACAAATCTGATGCACACTCAGAATGACTCAAATGAACTAATGAGATAGAAAGAGATCTTAGAAAGAGAACTGGATATTGCAAATCAACACAAAGAAAAATTCAAGAAAAGCTCAGAAGAACTTGGTGAACTATTGAAGATTCAGAAACCTAATGGTGACACCTATGGAATTGGCTTTGAGGTAGGAGAAAGCTCCAGTACTGCAAACACTCAGGATCATAGCAAACCAATAAGGCAACTTAATGCTTATAAATTCAATGGGAAATGCTTTAACTATAATAAGTATGGTCATAGAGCAAATCAATATAGATCTAAAAATTACCAGAATATCAACACACCCACCAGTGAATGTTCTAAATGCAACAAAGTTGGTCATAACTCTAAAAATTGCAGAATGAATGTGAGATGTTATGTTTGTGGAAGATTTGGACACCTATCTAATCAATGCAGAACACATACCGGCATAGGTTATGGTAAAGTTATTCAGAAGAATAATGTGACTTGCTATGCATGTAACAAAATTGGGTATATTGCAAAA
Source organism: Cryptomeria japonica (assembly GCF_030272615.1). Lineage (NCBI taxonomy): Eukaryota > Viridiplantae > Streptophyta > Pinopsida > Cupressales > Cupressaceae > Cryptomeria > Cryptomeria japonica. The sequence continues at coordinate 530,542,867 of NC_081405.1, forward strand.
TTCTGCAGAAGTAAAGGATCACCAGCAGACAAAAAAAGTTCTAGTTTGAAAGGAAAAGAAAAAAGTTGAAGAGGTTAAGCAAGAAATCTCAAAACAATGGATTAGAAAGTCAGACCTAAATATTGTTGGGAATACTCCTCCACTAGTAGAATCAATCAACATTTCATCGGCAGGTCAGAGTAGTACTTCACCGGCAGGACAGAGCAGTACTCCACCAATAGGAAGCTCTTCATCAAATTGAAGAAAATTTTCTTAAGGGTTTGGCAATCAATGAGACATATGCTATAATTCCCTCGGTTAATGGTAAGAAGTTGGAAATTACTTCTATACTGGTAGACAATGTTAAGTGACTACTTAATCAACATGCATTAAATGTGGTAGATGGCAAATAAAAATTATAAATTTGTGTTTTTGGCTCCATTTCACTTCACCTAGATTTCAAACATTCGAAGACTATGAAATTTGCAGAGCTAAGGTATTTCAAGAAAAGAGGCAAAGCACTTCAGCAATCAATCCATCCAAAGATAGAAAAAGGTATTTATCATCATGGCATCCTCCTCTACACCTGAATTCATAGAAAACCCTACAGTAGTCAAGGTTATAAAATGCTCTAGGCCCGTATTTCAGCTAGTTCTCGAAATAGCTAAGAAGGATGACAATGTAGGTGCTTTTTATAGGAGTTGAGAAATACAACACCACAGGAGCCTGAAGATCTTCTGCAAGCCAAATAACCTATTACAAGGAGAAGCAATGAAGCAAAATCTGAAGAACAAACAAAACACAGAGAATATGCTCCAAAAGAGAGAGCTCAATATTCACAAAAATATGTAATGTAATTCTTAAAATGAAAAGAAAGAACTCAACCTTTAATAGGTCAAGAAACCCTAAAAAGGGAAAACCTAGGTTTGCACATAATAATTAATTAAAACAATTAATTATATGCATCTAAAGTTAGCTTAAGTGTAAAAGAGATAAAGGGAACTTAAATAATTAAACAAATAATGTTTAATTAATCAAGTAAACACCCGAATACTCTAACACCCCCCCTTAAGCTAGACTTAGGGAGAAGCTAAAACCTAGAACAACTACTGAAAGCATGAAAGATGGGTCCCGGCAACAAGGCCTGATCAGGTACCCAAATACAATGAAATTTTTATGAACTGGAGAAATAGAGAAAACCACATGGGAACAAAACTCTACTCCAAAAAGAGATGGAAAAGAATATCATTGAAGTATGAAGACCCTGCAAACTCTGTTGAAGAATAATTGCTGATCTAAAGAACATCCATTGAATTAGAACATGACTGGGTACCCAAATACAATGAAATCTCTATGAACTGTAGAAATAGAGAAAACCACATGGGAACAAAACTCTACTCCAAAAAGAGATGGAAAAGAATATCACTGAAGCATGAAGACCCTACAAACTCTGTCGAAGAATAACTACTGATCTAAAGAACATCCACTGAACTAGAACATGACCAGGTAGAGAAGACTGTAATCTGCATGAGTGCCCTCAAATGACACTACTTGAATCAAGAGGCAAACAAAGCAAAACAACTAAAATCGAAGAAACAGATGACATGAGAAACCAAAGCCTGAAGAGCTGATCAATCAAACCATAGAAGCATTAGAACCAACAGGATAAACCTCCCCATAATGTGAAAGTCGGAGAGGGATAGGAACACTGAAAAGGACAGCCAAAAACAACTACATGACGAAGAACCAAGAACATCAAAGGTGTTGAGACACATCATCATGAGGTGAATGTCGTGGAAGGAACACTCACTTGATAAAGGAAGATGGCAAACAACAAGAAAACATCAATCCCCTCATGGCACTTGATCAACAGTGCATGTACAACAAGACACAAGATATGCAAGATTCCAAGTAAACAATGCATGATGGAACTTTATCTCAGTGCATTTTCATAATTACAAGCTACAATGATAAGAAGACTGGAAATAGAAACGAGAATCAAAACAGAGACACCCTACTCAGAAAAGAGATCCCAGGACTCGAAACAACCACGATATCCACCTGAGTGCTGAAAAGAAAAAAACTAAATAAAATATGTATGGAGTAGAATTTGGAAATAAAACCCATTTTTCTAGAAAGTACACAGCACAAGCTTTCCAAAAATATAAAGTTTTTGAAAAACAGAGTTCGGATGCTCATTCTACGTCTCTCGGAGTGCAAAAAAGACACTTCACTTTAACTATAAAAAAACATAGTCAAATAGTAAAATTGGAAACAATTACCAACACCATGAGGTCAGCCTCGGAACTAGCTTTTTGACACCTATTCATTTTCAAAAAAATGACTCTGTATGCCCAAGATAGGGCCAAAAAACCAAACCCCCCCCCTAAAAAGTCAAAAAAGGGAGTCTGGTGTCTTGTTTGGGTGTCCGGTGGCCAGTGGGTGGCGGCCGGGTGACAGGGCAGTGGTCGGGTGGTGGCCCAGTGGTGGAGCGGTGGCCGGCCAAAAAAAAAAAGGTGCCTGGGGAGTGGAGCGGATGGTGGCCGGAAGCAGCGGTGGGGGCCAGGGAGGAGGCCGGGGGCTGCAGGAGGCGGTGAGCTGGGTAGTCGGCAGCGCAGGGAGGCGGCAGTTGGTAGGGAAGTGGCGGTCGGGCAGTGGGAAGGCCAGGGAGCTAGGCACCTAGCGGTGTAGTGGGGCTAGGTTGGGCGGTGGCAGCGGAGCCAGGCGGAGCAGCGGGGCCAGGTTGGGTGGCGCGCGGGAGACCGAGATCTACATGGCTGGCAGGGGCCGGAGACTGGGAGCTGCATGGCCGGGGGGGACTGGAGACTAGGCTGGCGAGGGCCAAAGAAATAGTGGTGGTGGCCAAAGAAGGATGGAGGGGCTGCCAATGGGGGCCGCAGGGGCCGGACTAACAGGTCTGACAGGCTTGTCAGTCCGATACCCTGCGGTACCCACAAAAAATGTGCCCAAAAATTTTTTTTTTTACCTCCTTTTCTTTTTTTCACTTTTTTTGAAAGAATTTTTTTAAAAGCAAATTTCGGCCTACATGTCGTAAAAAGGCAATTTTTTTTTTTGAAATTTTTTTCTCGATCTACGTGCCAAGGCTGTACGACCTAGATCTGAGAAAAAATTGCCGCCAGAGGCTTAGGAACCAAAATAGGTCAAATTTTATATGACCATAAGGGTTTTCATTCCTTTTGAGCATGATGGTGAGGTTCATTTAGGCCCAAAGTGCTCAGAAAAAAAAGCTCAAACCCTAGGTACATAAAAATTCCGGAAACCCCAGATCTGCTTCCAAAGCAAAAAATTCTCAAAAAATAGGAATAGGTAGCTATAGATGTGAAGCTCTGATACCATATAGGAGTTGAGAAATACAACACCACAGGAGCTTGAAGATCTTCTACAAGCTGAATAACCTGTTACAAGGAGAAGCAATGAAGCAAAATCTAAAGAACAAACAAAACACAGAGAATATGCTCAAAAAGAGAGCTCAATATTCACAAAAATATGTAATGTAATTCTTACAATGAAAAGAAAGAACTCAACCTTTAATAGGTCAAGAAACCCTAAAAAGGGAAAACCTAGGTTTGCACATAATAATTAATTAAAACAATTAATTATATGCACCTAAAGTTAGCTCAAGTGTAAAATAGATAAAGGGAGCTTAAATAATTAAACAAATAATGTTTAATTAATCAAGTAAATACCCGAATACTCTAACACTTTTTCCCAAATTCCAAAAGGAGTTGTTTTTGTAGAAGATCCCAGAATATACATCCATTGCAACATAGAGGAATTAGGAGATGAAGAAATTAAAAACATGTATAAAACTGTTATATGTGACAATTTTGGCAATGTAAAACCTGAACATAAAATTGTTGAAACCCTAGGATTCACCGAAATCCTCTGCATTCCAGAATTTCCTAAGGAAGTGATTAGGATAGTTTTGAGTAGGGTACATGGTTCATTCTTTTGGCTTGATTCAATTCACAAAATTACAAAGGAAGTTGTGAAAGTTGTAACAGGGTTACCTTCCACCGGTAACAGACCCGATAAGACCAAGAAGGTCTCAAATGACCTAGTAATGAACTTAACTAGTGCAACATCCAACAAAAGGTCTCTGAGGGTTAATGATGTGATGGATATAAATGTGAGATTTGTTAGCATGATTTTAGGGTACAAAGCAACTCATGCAAACAAACTTAACTCAATTTCCAATTTATACATAAAGAGTGCTTATGACATGGTTAAGGACAATGTGAAAATTGATGTATGTGAATGGTTAAAAGATGAGTTGATTGATAACTTAGGAAAAATCAAGAAGGATAAGAAAGGAACTTTTAGATCTGGTAATCTACTTGTATGCTTGATGCTACACATAACCAAATAGGTTTCTGGTATAAGCAATAAGAACCTTGAATTTGATATACGGGTAGGAAAACAATTAACAGACCTATTCAACAACATGGGTGAAAACAAAGAAAAGAATATTCATGACTATTTTCAAGCATTGAAGGCTAGGATGAACAAAAGAATTAGACTGTCACAAAAGATTGTAAACAAATACAAGGATGAGATCTGGATGGAAGCAATCATCCCAAGAACAATTTGGGTAATAGAGATGGGTTATGAGACTGATGATCATATCATTGAGACTTATGCTAAAGAACTTCTGGAAGCACCAAATGAACCTAAGGAAGAAGTATTTGGTAGTGGTGAGACCATTGAAAAACAAATTCAATCTAAGAAGAGAGTGAAAAAGGTTGAAGCAGTTGTGAGAAGAGGTTCTAGATAGGCTAAGGGTATTAAAGAAGATGTACTGAAACAAACCGATATCACTGAGGATAAGTTAGGAACTCTACAGCCTGAGACTCACCTATCACCGGTAGCTACTTCTTTGGAGAGTGACATGCCTGCAACTTTCAAAAGAGTTGTAAGGAAAATGGATCCTTCACCGACATCCACACCCTCGCCTAGAAGGACTAGACAAAAACAACAGGTAGTGAGGTCTCCGGTTAGAAAGACAACACCAAAGAAGAAGACTAAACAAAACATGGCCCCTCTTGCCAAATTGCTAAATGAAATCATAGAATAAGGAAAACTCAAGAACATAGGAAAGGTATATGATACATTGTCAATAGATGAGAAAGAACAGGTTGAAAACAGTGTCATTTTACACCTGGACATCTATAAGAAGTTTTTGATGGAAGTGGTAGATGAACTACCAGATGAACTATTCAAGAGATTGGAAGCAAGAAGACAAGATGTTGTAGATCTTTCTAAGAAAATCAAAGTTGAGAAGTTACTTGTTGTTTACCCAGTAAACTCACCTAAGGAGATAGATGACTTAATTGCAAAAGCCAACTAATCAGTATTCTGTACTGCACACTAACATATTGGATTAATGGTTGGAAGAGTAAAAGAGATAACAAAGGAAATAGAAAATGCATGGGATATATTCCTTGTTGAAAAGGAAAAATAGGAAGAGTACAGGAACCCCAGACCAATAAAAGTATATCAAAAGGTCATGGACAAAGGAAAAGGAAAGGTTGGTGGACCTTTGAGCATCAAAGTAAAAGACAACTTACTCCCACCACCTCCAATTACATCACCGGTAACCACTACTGAAGATCAACCGGTAGATGAGAGTATGGACATAGAGGATACTAAGCCTAATCCTAAAGTACTATACACAGTTGACATTGATACACAAAAGGTCAACATTATGATAGACAAAGATACATCAGCAAGACAGATATGGCTAGTGAGCCACCGACAACTGACAACATTGAAAATACTGAAAGAAAATTTTAGATTGATAATATAGAGCAACAGGTAGAGACTCAGATAGAGAATCCAATAGAGCAACAGACAGAGAGACAAGCAGAGCAACAGGCTCTGGAACAGGAACAGGTTCACATGGAAACAGTGCCACCGACAATAGGAGAAGATCAAAAACCATTGCTTAAAGAAATGGAAACATAGACAGACCTACCAGAGGTCACTACAAGCTTGGTTACTTCCTCTACAGGTGGAATTCAGAATGTTGGTTCCTCCTCAACAGGTAACAAATCAACAAATGTAACTGAAGTACTTTTGGACTTCATTAAAAAGATAACAGATTGTAGTTCACAGGCTTATAAAGATATAGATGACACAATCCCACTTTTGAAGATGATAGCTCCTAACTATAACATAGACAATAAGGATTCTTTAAGCCAACTTGACACTTTGGGTAAATACATCACTGAGAATGTAGTGATTGTTGAGAAAATAAAGGAAGAAGCATTCAAGGATAAGTTGGAAATTGAAAAGCGAAAATTCTTTGAAGATCAAATAAAGAAGTGTACTAGAGAATTTGACACACTTATACTGGAACTATGCAACTCACTGAAGGAATTCAAAACTCTGTATAGAGACATCTGTAAGACAAACTTTCTAACAGTTGACATAGATAAGAAAATGAGCAAGGTACAAGAAGAAATCAATAAACTTGCTGACAAATTTGTTAACTCACCTGATACATTATCAGTTTTTGAACAAAGGATAACAAGTTTTGAGGAGTTACTTAAGTTAGAAAGAGAAAAGGAGAGAATAGTAAATAAGGCAAAGAATTTGAGATTAAGACTGAGTCCAAGATTGGACTATCTAGCATCATTACGGAAGGAAATATCTGAGGCACTAGTACAGGGATAGAGAACACCAACAAAGCATATGCAGCACCTCACCGATATAGTTCAAAGAACAGAGACAACAATAAAGGATAGCAAGAAGTTTATGGAAAATATAAACCTGATTTTGGTGGATCTTTTTCAAATTGTAACCACACAGTTACAAGGTTGAGACTACAACTCTACTGACATCTTGACAACCTTTGTCATTGATGCCAAAGGGGGAGTAGTAGTATGAGAAAATAATCTGCAAAAGACTTATCTACTCAGGGGGAGCTCTTATATTTTTGGTAACATATTATTGGAAAGATTTTTGGATTACAAGTTTTGGATACACTTTTGAATTTTCTCATGAGTGTTGCCATCAATGCCAAAGGGGGAGATTGTTGGCATATGCACACTCCAATGAGACATTGTAGGTGATTGAAGGTTTTGTCATTGATGGAAACCTTACAATCCTACAGCACTGGCAAGGCATTACACTGGCACTAGCAAGATCAGACTCTACATCGGCACTCAAACCATCGATACCGACAGAGAAAGGAAGCATACCGGCACAGAGGCCAACAGTATTTTTGTTATAATATATTTTGTTTATTATTGTAAAATCTTTAGAAGATGACTTGGCAACATTGTAAAATGACTCATATATATAAGAGATCATTGTAGGACATTCATAAAAGGAGTAAGGAAGATATATAACAGAATGTAATTAGGCAGACCTATTATGCAAAATATAGGTTAAGGGTTTATGTAAGAAGCAAAGCAGAAATCGGTACACTGTTATAATATGTTCTACATGTTTTAAGTTAAGAAATTCAACTCACCTGTTAGATACTGATTCACCCCCCCCTCTCAGTAGCTATGGGAATCCTAACAACACCTTCACTTGTCATCACACTAGCCAAACCATCTCATGCACATCTTCATTAGATGGGAGCCTAACACTTCTGCACTTTATTATCTTTACCGATGAACATACTTATCGGTAACCACCTTGATGACACCATGCCATCGACCTTCATTAATCTCCACCTGTCTATATTTGTGACAACACCTTTCTCCATCTTCAGTCAGTTTCAACTCTCTGTCTGCAACTACTCAACCTTTTTCCTTCTTCATCATTTGATGGGTTCTCCTCTTAACTGGTTTTCCAAGATGGCAAACATATTCTTCCTTCTTTGTATCGATAACTCAGCATGTCTGACCTTGCAGATCTAGTACATATCCCTACCACATGCACCTAAGGAAACATTATGATTCACCAGTAGATCTGGTGTGAGCCACCAATCTCCTGCCTTCTACTTTCCTATCTTATCTTAGAGGGATATGATGCATTCCATGCATGTAGTGAGATAAGTTACACTTACTAGTTGGAGTGGATCCTTGTCATCTGATTCTTCTTTCAGCATTGCACCAATATGGCTTCCCTATTCGAGCATGCATATCTTCAAATAGGCACATATGACCCAGTTGGGAACATTCACTATTAGTCATCTCTTCATATGGTGACTGCAACTTTATCTGATGGGATTCCTATTATTTCACATCCACACAGCATATCGGTGGCCAACACATACTTCAACTCTGGTGTTGATATGATTTTGTAACATTTCTCCTCTTCATCACAATCAATAACCCAACATCTTTCTCTCTTGTCGGTTGGAAATAATGCACTGCCAACATGTCACTTACTGACATCCAATCCATGTCTTCAACACAAATCAATGGTAACTTGTGTATCGGTGACTCTAATGGCCATTGTGTTGGATGTCATTTTCTTTCTTATGGGTGACCAGCTAAGCTAGGTGACATCACATCCAATATGCATTATTGATAGTGCTACACATACATTTCCCATATCAGTTACCATCTTATACCGATTGACATCAATGACAACACAATGCCAACAATATTCCCCTTTGGCATTGATGTCAACACAAGTGGTATCCAACATACCACAGACTCTCTCTCCCCCTTTGACAACAATAGCAAAGGGTCTTAACATCTGGTAGGCTGCATGCACACTCTCCCCATTTTTTGATATGGGCTACAATATTTTCTCTCCCCCTTTATATGCATTATTTATGAAGGCACTGATACCAATTGATATAAATCTGATACCAATTATACATTCTTCCTTTGTGAGGATTGCTCTAACACCAACTTATTGATGACAATCAGGAACCAACCTGATATATTGTCCCCCTATGTAGGTAACTCTCCCTTTTTCTACTCATAGTCTAGCTAAGTGAGCACTTTTCTCTCCTCTATAGGTAGATCTACCAAGCACTAACAGAGTTATCTCTCCTCCTTTTTCTCTATCAGGCTCTTCTCCTCCTTTGGCCATCATATATTGCATCCTCTCAATTCATACAACAATTTGAAACAGAGGAGTCACACACCAACTACCGGTTAGATTGCGACACTCCCATGTGATACCAATTGTTCTTAAGAATCAAATGCGATTGTACTATGAGTGCTACCAATTGGGAAAGTAGATACCCATAATCATGAAATTCTCCTGGGTATTCCTACAAAAATCACCAACTTTTGTAGTTGATGTTGTCAGCACATCCATGAGGTTAAGCATGTTAGTTCTGCATCACTAAACACTTGATCTCCCCTTGTGCTCATTCAAGAGATAGGAGATTTTACCAAGAACTCCCCCTGAACCACAAATCTTAGATCCTCATTGTCTGTTAGGTTAAAAAATCAGAGCTCCAATTTGCACTATATTGGTTGAGCTGTGCATATGCAATCATTTGATGATTTATTAGCTTTATTATATTCACCACAACATATGACATGATCCTAGACGTACACAATGCCATACTATAATACTACCATGCCATAAGTCAAAACGATTAGCCCACAAAGAATGCATGCACACAAGATCAACTACTAGGTCAACATATGCAATTCATGTCTTTTCAAGTACCACCTGAGACATAAACACCTCAATCAATGCTACTGGAGTTAATATAATGAACCTAGACCTCATCAACTTACATAACCTGCAAATACTGGTTAGTTTACATATCAGTAATATACTGCACATATCAGTTTCCTATTCTAGTCCATTATCTCTGTCAGAGCATTTGTCTCTAATTCCTGTCTTTTTGTGTTAATGCTTTTGATCCCAATTTGCAAATTTGTCGCCCATTGACACATACAGTGGTGATCCATTTCTCATTTGTAGGTGTGTAGCCAAGGCAATCAGTACACACACTTGCCATTTCATTTCCTTTCTCTATATTGGCAACACCTTGTTATTCAATTTGTCCTTTTCCACTAAGGGGGTGAATAATATGGTCAATAAGTAACTCCCCTTGAATCCTGCATCTCCTTTAGGCCTTTGAAGATATCACTTGTACATTGAATTCATAGTGCTGGTCCATGGTTGCATCTTCTTACTTCTTCATCCACACCTTCTTGGCTTCACTCTTCTTCCCATTTTTGGTCTTGGGAGTAGGTCTTACCTTCTTATGTTGATTTATCCTTGGTCTACCAGATTCTATAGCATAACCAAAATTATTATTGTAGTATCACACAACATCCATTCCAATCTCATGATTGGGAAACTTTCTAACATATCGGTTTTCTCTTCCTTTTCTAACCATTCCATTGTAGCCAACTGTCAGTCTCCATGGATTCCTTGCATGTTCAGGTACACTTCTCATCTTGTTCCATGCAAGTCTTTGCTGCTCATGTCTTCTATAATTGCTTCTATACTAAGTGTGATTTTTCCACTAATTGCCATAGGACTACAAGTTCTTCTTCCTGCATTCATAACTTCTATGGCCAGATCTATTATAGTTATAACAAACACTATTTTCATAACCGAGAGAGGGGATATGTATGTATCTACTCCTAGATACATTTTACTCATATAAATGATATCTATGAGATCCTAGATTGTTCCTTCTAGATCCCTTTCTACATTCTTCTACCCTATGGACATAACCATTACATGCAACACAATAACCAGAGAAGGAAGATTTATAACTTAAAAACTTAGTTTTCCATGCATGGGGAGATCTTACCGGTCTATTTTCTCCATTTCTCCTTCTCTAAGGATGGATCCAAGGTTTCTCATTCTCTGTATTTCATCCATTTGATCCCTTCTTCTGCCACACTTGTCTTGACTTGGTGGTAGAAACTCCTCTTCATTTTTTGTTGGTAGCAAATCTTCTAGGTAGTCTTCTCAAGTTCTTACTACCAATGAAGCTGTCTTCTCTCAACTTCCCTTTTCCTTTTGCATCTGCATTATTTCTCCTTGCAGTATCAGTCTTCTTCTTCATGTCTTCACTGGTTGTAGTCAGATCAACCTTCTTCCTGGGAGCATTTTTGACTGTGAATGTCTGAACCTTGCCATTTCCATTTGAGGAGACAAACTGAATATCTTTGTGGGAGGTCTCCTTTCTTATGGAGCAATCACCAATATCACATCCTAATCCATCGGTATCCTTGGAATGTTTTTGCTGACTTAACATCTTATCCAAGGCCTCAGTGCTGCCACTATACCTGATCCTTACCTTCAGCTCATCTTGACACTTTTCAAGGTCTTTTCAGAAGTTCTCCATTTATCCTACTAACTTCTGACATTCTTTGTCCTTGACCTCTATTTTAGACTCAAGATCTTTACACTTGCACCTCTTGGTGTCTTCTTTTTGAGTCTTCAACTCTAAGATACATTTCTTAGATTTTTCAAGGTATTTGATCAACCGGTTTTTCTCCACAACTGTAGCATTTTTTAACAATTTGTATTCATTCCTCACTTTCCTAAGCTCCTCAAGTGCACTTACAAGTTCTGCTTCAAGGTCTACTTCAGCATATTCTTCTTCTTCACCTTCTTCATCACTACCAAACACATCTTTCCAGTGGGATCTATTTTCCTTATCACCTTCAAATATTTACTTCTTACTCCCTATCTCTTGGACTATGAAAAGATGAATTTCATCTTCACCATTGTTGTAGTAGCTGATGGATCTGCTTTCTACACCTCCACATGTGTCTATGTTGTTGTTCTTTATGCTTCCATAATCTGATTAAGTAGTGCAGGGTTCATTTCCATAAAGCTTCTTCAATACATCCCACAGACGTTTTGCATATATGCACCTTTCTACTTGTGAGGAAACATCACTAGTAAGACCACTGAATATGGCCTTCATTACCTCTTCATTGCACCTGCCATTTTTTTCTACTTTAAGATCAATGGGAGGATTAATATTGTTGGCATTTTTGATGTTCATGTTGTGATTGTCATTGATGAACACACACTTGCATTAAGATCCTCTTTATATGTGTGAGTTAGAGCACAACCGGTATTCATTCCAAGTGGTATGTTGTATTATAGTCTTTAGACTATTGATGTTTTGCAGAATGTGTTTACCAGTCTGAAGCGGCTTGTCAACCCCAAGTGGTTCATAGATACCAAGCGGTACGAGGGATTAAAGCGGCATAACACATTTTTACCAGTCTTCATTTTGACAAACCGACAACCAGTATTTTGTATAAACTAGTAATACTCTATGATGAGTTACCAACCGACACTTTGTGATGAGTTACCATCCATCAATCACTTGACGGTGCCAACTCTCTGGTGGTGCTTTTTGTGTTGTGTTACTAGATATGTCTAGATGCATTGAACCTAGGAAATTGTATTATAATCCTATTGGACCGACATGAAATCAGATTCCTTTATAAAGATATCATGTCTAGGGTTCTAAGGTTGTTGTTGTTGTTGTTGTTGAGGTTTGATGTTGTTGCTAGGGCTCAAGGTAGGTGAAGAGTTTAGAGAGAGTTTGAATGTATAGAAGACTGAAGTAATTCTATAATGCATTAAGATTGAGCTATCAAGGATCTAACCAAGCAATTTGTGCTATTTGATAGATCACTCACTTGTTGATTACTCACATCTTCGACAAGTCTGTAGCCCTTAATTGAGCAGGCCCAAAAGCCTCTTGTAAATCCTCTAACAAGGTGATTCACATCTGTGAATCTAAAATCCTCTAGCGAGGTAGTCTTTAACCGGACTTATCTCCTAATAGAGATTGAGATTCTTAATAGGATCTGTTCTGGTCACATTGCCAGATTCTATAGATCAAGAAAGAACATATCTGATGATATACCAGTCACTCCAGAAGGAGACATTGATGTTGACACCGTTCAAGCAGATATGAACAAAACCTAGAAGAAGAAACCAATGGTGTTACAAGAGGAACCAATTTTTGCACCTAGTGTGGAAATATCAGAACTGGAAAACTAAGCCTCAGAAAAGCTTAGGGGGAGCAAACGGCGAAATGTTTTGAACCCCCGGTTCACACCAGTAAAAGACCTTAACTAGTATGTGATACCTATTGCTTGGCAGAAGACCAAAAATGGTAAAAAGGCAAATTAGGGTTTACGCCCTAATAAAGGAGCATTAATGGCGGTAGGTGAGATATATTTAAAGGCATTTTTCAAATCATTTCTCACTATCTGATTTCAAGCAAAGAAAAGTTTTTCAAAGAGTAGAGTGACGAAAAGGCAATTTGAGCTGAGATCTTGAGAAATTGACAAATCGTGAAGGAGATTCAAATTCAAATTGCAAGCGGTCAAGTGGAGAACACAAAGCGGTGATTCAACAACTGATAGAGTGTGGAGTGAAGGAGAATCAAAAAGCCCTAAATTCACATGTTTTAAAAAGGTATTTCTTGAAGTTATTCAAGTTTCTATCATGGCTTCCGCATCTCATACCAGTTCTAGTGCATCCATTGAGTCTGAAAGTTTTATTCAATGAAAGTCCAAGTATAATGCTCTATCACAAGTTCTAGCTAGTGTGATAGTAGAAGAGGGAATTTCTGACTACATCTAATAAGATTGAAGACCTAGGGTCTCTAGCTATCCACTCCCAGTTAGGTTTGTTTTGTGGCAAGGATAAGAAAATCAAACCAAAGTATAATATCTTGGGGAAGAAGAAACTCCACAATGCTATCTACTTCCTGGAAGATTTTACTGAAGATCGCATAAGGATCATTTTGAGCAGAGTCCACGGTGACAAGATGTACCTAGAGAGGATGCATGATATCACACCGCAAGAAATTCATGTAGTCACTAGTTTCTGCAACACAGGGGAAGTGCCAACCCTAAGGACAATAAGCAAAACTGAAATGACAAGGCTCATTGGTTCAGTGAGTGACTCATGAGGCATGAGAGTCAACTCCATCAAGGATGATTTAGTTAAGTATTCCTGCATGGTGATAGGCTACTAGACATTCTCTGCTAGCAAAATTAACTTTGTATCTGTTGCAGCGATAAATGTCGCTTATCAGATGATTAAGGAGGATGCATCATTTGACCTGTGCACTAGTATGTAGAGGCAACTCCTGTCAAATCTGAAGTTGATCAAATAGGATAATGCACAAAGGTTTAAGTTTGGACAACTACTGGTCAGGTTGTTCTTTTACTTTCAAGGATACTTTCCAGGAGTAGGAGATGTCCAGTGGTCTCCTGACCAACTAATAACCAAGCAAATCAAGGAGAGCATTCAAGCAATTGGAATCGGTTACCCTGATGTTCTGAACAAGTATTTTGATGAGTTTAGATAAAAAATGAGCCAAAGGATGAGGATCTTAGGTGATATTGTCAAGAAATATGAAGATGACATCTGCTTCACCATCCAAGTAGATAAATGCATAATGGAGGCTGTTGAGCCTAGATAGGAAGAAGTAGAGCCAATGGGCTATGAGGTGATGTATGATATGCTGGAAGGGTATGCCTCTACCCTTATTGCCTCACCACTTGATCCTAAGGCGAAGAGAATCAACACCTACCTAGAGAGGATAGCACCGCTTGAGGAACCACCAGCAAAGAAAGGAAAAGAACCTACAGTAAAGAAGGCAAGGGCAGTGCCTACAACGTCTGCACCGGTTACTACTGCAACTCCAAAAGTGACCGAGTGGTCACCAACCAAAAAGAAAATGGAAGCAACATTGGCTAAAGTCTTCGAGAGGAAAAGGAAGACAAAAAGAAACTCTCCGGACTCAGAGGAAATTGTGTCTGAGGAGCAGCCCAAGAAGGTGAGACAGACAAGAAAGAAAACAAAGAATGAACCAGCAGCGTCTGCACCGGTAAATATTGATATCTCCTCGTATAAACCTTTGACACATTGTCAAAGAACAATGAAGAATATTAGGAGAAAATTATTACATGATTTAGTAGACTACTATGATGATTTTAGTGATGAGGAGAAAGAAGAAGTACTACAGGAGATTATTGTTTATTTGTGTACAAATGACCGGTTGCCATCAGAGATTAAATCTTAGACACTAGATTCTTTTTATAGGGAATTATATATAATAAATGGTGCATTGCCATAGAAAAGGAACAGGAAATTAAGGAGAAAGTTTTTGCTCAGTACTTTCCTGACCTGTCAAATTCTAAATTATTTGATGTTATTGACCAAAATAAAGGACTCTTCTTCACTAGAAGAAGAAGAATCTAGCTGTTAGAAGGAAGAGTAGATGATGTCGAAAGGGACACTCATTATTATATGGTAACTGCTGTCCAAACTCACAAAGTGCATCTAGCTAACCGGCAAGCTGAGGAAGAACCGGTTATATCCAAACCGGACGAAGCATTTGATGATGAAGGAAATCTGGTTGTAGAACCAATCGACACTATTGATGTTGATGCCCTAGATGTAGAAGATGTTACTCAGGACATACCTTTTGAGGGAACAAGACAGGAGCAACAGGCTAAACAGGCTAATGAGCAAGTCGAGGACAGACAAGAAGCAGCTAAAGAATAGGCAGAGAAAAAGAAAAGAGATGAAGATGAGGAAAAGCGAAAAGAGGAAGAGAAGAGAAAAGAGGAAGAGAAGAGAAAAGAGGAGAGAAGAAAAGATGAAGAGGAAAAGAAGAAGAAAGACGAAGAGGAGAAAAAGAAGAAAGATGAAGAGGAGAAAAAGAAGAAGAGAGATGAAGAGGAGAAAAAGAAGCAAGAAGATGAAAAGAAAAAGAAAGAAGAGGAAGATAAGGAACAAGAGAAAAAGAAGGAAGCAGAGAGGAAGAAGAAGGAAGAGGAAGATAAGGAATAGGAGAAGAAGAAGGGAGCAGAGAAGAAGAAAGTGGAAGAGGACAAGGTAGGAGAAGCGGAGAAGAGCACACAGATGGAGACTTCGAAGGAAACCAGGAGTCAAGCCAAACTAGCTGACCTCACCAGTCCCATCGATCTCTAGTCTGCAAGTGAATCGGAGCTAATGCAGAGCATCAAGGTAGCTCAAGAGAACCTTGAAAACATATGGAGGAAGAAGGAGCAGGATGTAATTCAAGTGGCTGTGGACACACTTACCAGTTTGATGCTTAGTACAAATCTTCCAAACACCGATTCAACACTAGCTAGACTTAAGCTCCTATGCATAGTAGTAGATGATCAGGTGCAAAGCCTTGAAGAGGTAGCAGAGGCTAATGTCAAGAAGGAGCATCAAAAAGCTCTCAATATAGCTCTGGTGAAGAAGTTGAATGAGATCCAGACTAAACTGAAGAAAGAACAAAATGATATAAGGGATGCTTTGGATGAGGGAAATTTACTACTTAGCAAAATCTGTTAACCCCATCTGTTCTATGATGATGTGCTAGCTCAGAAGAAAAAGCTTCAAATAGACTTACAGTCCTACATGAGCACATTCAAGAAACCTTATGATTCCTTTGCAACTTATGGGAAAACCATTCACCAGTTTCACATCTAGCCAGCCAAAATGGAGCAAGAGATCAACACACAGTCTAGAGATTTGTAGGAGCTACAATTGGTTCTACTCCCACATCTACAAATTCTTTAGAAGTGTTATCTAAACCTAGATGCCTTGATAGTTACATAGGAGATGAGCATAGTTGATGCCATGGAAGAACAAGTCTCCCAGATGCAAATAGAGAAAGAAGTAGCCACCTCCCTACTTGAGTCCTGGTCTCTATAGATGAAACAATTTTTGTAGGACTATAAATCTATTTTTGACAAGTATTATTCCTTGTTGTCATAAACTTTTATTATTTTAATATCAAATGGAAAACAGGGTTGTTTAGCGGTACTTTGTCATTGTTGGCAAAGGGGGCGAAGTACTCTATCTATTTTGGATAAGTATAGGGGAGAAGTATCTGGATTTAAAAATTTTCTATATGCTTTGATATATGCTTTGATATCTCAATGTTTATGCTCTATATGCAAAATTTTTATACATCGTATTGTTAAAGGGATAGTGTATTTGCTTAGGGGGATCAATTTTGCTAATGGCATGTTTTTGTTGTAAAACACTTAGATGTCAAAATTTTATTTTCCTAAGTGTTGCCATCGATGCCAAAGGGGGAGATTGTTGGCATTTTTGATGTTCATGTTGTGATTGTCATTGATGAACACACACTTGCATTAAGATCCTCTTTATATGTGTGAGTTAGAGCACAACCGGTATGTTGTATTATAGTCTTTAGACTATTGATGTTTTGCAGAATGTGTTTACTGGTCTGAAGCGGCTTGTCGACCCCAAGCGGTTCGTAGATACCAAGCGGTATGAGGGATTAAAGCAGCATAACATATTTTTACCAGCCTTCATTTTGACAAACCGGCAACTGGTATTTTGTATGAACTAGTAATACTCTGTGATGAGTTGCCAATAGGCACTTTGTGATGAGTTACCATCCACCGATCGTTTGATGGTGCTGACTCTCTGGTGGTGCTTTTTGTGTCATGTTACCAGATATGTCCATATGCATTGAACCTAGGAAATTGTATTGTAATCCTATTGGACTGACATGAAATCAGATTCCTTTATAAGGACATCATGTCTAGGGTTCTAAGGTTGTTGTTGTTGTTGTTGTTGAGGTTTGACGTTGTTGCTAGGGTTCAAAGTAGGTGAAGAGTTAGAGAGAGTTTTAATGTATAGAAGACTGAAGCAATGCTATAATGCATTAAGATCGGGCTATCAAGGATCTAACCAAGCAATCTGTGCTATTTGATAGATCACTCACTTGTTGATTACTCACATCTTTGACAAGTCTGTAGCCCTTAACTGGGTAGGGCCAAAAGCCTCTTGTAAATCCTCTAACAAGGTGATTCGCATTTGTGGATCTAAAATCCTCTAGCAAGGTAGTCTTTAATTGGACTTATCTCCTAATAGAGATTGAGATTCTTAATAGGATTTGTTATGGTAAAGAACATTGTAAGACCTTAACCGGTCTGGTTTCTATTCTACAGATAGTTACTTATGAGTTCCATCTCACCATGGTTTTTCCCATTTGGGTTTCCACGTCAAAATATCTTGTGTTATGGTGTTTGTGCTACTGTGGGTGAATGCATTATTAGCTATTTGGTTTGCATGTTTGTTAACCAGGTTGTCTGCTAAATTGTTTTACCGATTTACTGTCAGCCTTGCAAAGTGTTTAAGTGCAAAGATTTTTGGGATACTAATTCACCCCCCCGCTCTTAGTATTCATCAAATATTACTAGGGAGACCATTAAAGAATGACATACAAAAATCATACCCTAGGGAGGATAGGTAGACTTCCATTCTGCAACTCCAAATGAAATAATTTGACCCATTAAATATAGGAGTTGGGTTTGACACTAAACAGACCATTGTGTCCAAATACCATAATCTACCCAAGCTAGAGAAAGCTTATCAACCCGAAACCTAGGCTTTGATACCAATTGTTGGACACAAGATGCCACTAAGAGGGGGTGAATCATTGGTTTCCAAAATCTTATCTCTTTTATCCCTAAGTATGTGCATCAGTTAACAGTTTGATATCTAGTGAGCCTACCGGTAGGATAAATCAAGACAACACAATACAGTCACACAAGGGAGACATCGCATAATACCAACATATACAAGGAAAACCCAAGATGGGAAAAAACTTGATGAGAAATATGGCTGTAGTCTACTACTCCAATCCAACCTCACAATCAAAACTCTGATTACAAATTTTAGAGCACCAACCCAAGGAGTACCAACCCCTGATAGTTTATGGACAACAACCCAAAGGAGCTACAACCCCTGCACTAAGCACCAACTCAGTGGTCTATAAAACATATTTTAAGATACTAAAGTAATAACCTAGTTATAAATGAGTTTTGTAACCACTCATGAACAAACTCTCTACTGGTTTCCCTTCTTCTTAGCTTTACCGATAATATATTTTGTCTTCCACTCAGCCTCCTTTCTACCGATTCACACTTTGCTTACCTTCTCACCTGTTGTAGCCTAACTGATTCAACCTCTTTTTCTTCTCTGCTGGTACTCTTCTCTTTGCTTACTACTCTCTAATCATTATTGGTTCCCAGCTTGCTGGTTTACTCCTGTACTTCTCTCTAGCCTTCTGGATCTCCTCAACCATTCATACTTCATTGCTTCTTTCTCTATAACCTTCTTACTAGTTGGAACAATATCGGTTCTCCCCTTTGTTAGGCTCAATGACATTCTACCAATGGCCTAACCCTTGCCGATTTAGCTCTTCTTACTAGTTCTCTCTCAAGCATATAATCACCTTGATCTTTGATGAAATTTCTAACTGGTTGGCTCTCTATTGCACTCTCACACTCTACTCTTCAATATTTGGCCTACAGCATCTCAGAATTCCATCTTTGGTTCGCATACTTATCTCTAAGTTTTCCCGCCAAAATGTGAATTTAAACTTAGCACCATAGGGTTTTTTCTCTGACCAATAGGGTATATCAAATCCAATCTGATCTTCTCAGATCTTTTTTTTGGGATGATAGCCCATAGGAAATCACTCATCATCACCAATCTCACAGCTTCCAATACATGTTTTTTATATTTATCAAACATGATCCCGTTCCTCAAACTAATTCTATCAATCACATTTAGCGATCTCTTGGTTGCCTTCTCTAGGTCAAATCTACAACTAGATATTCATCCTTGGTCGTAGCATCACCCAGATCTTCATTCTTCATCAAGCCACAAACCCTCTACAACACTTTCATGATTGTTGCAATCAACATTCAATGTCAACCAACCATCGGCTACCTCATCGATGCAAAAAATCATCAACCTTCTATATGCTTTCCACAACAATTCCATGTGGTATAATAGTCCGCACCCACCTTGGCTTAGATCACCATGTCAGGTCAAACTCTATCACATACCAACACATAACCAGGTTCATCTTGCAGTTCAAAAACCATGTCAGCTATACTATAACCGGTTCGTCTTCAACCTTGCACTTTTCTTCTCTTCTGGTGGAACACCTTACCTATCATCACACTAGCCAAACCACCTCATGCACATCTTCATCAGATGGGAGCCTAACACTTCTATACTTCATTAGCTTTACTGATGGTCATACTTACCGATAACCACCTTGATGAAACCATGACCATCATTAATCTCCATCTATTTGCATCTGTGGCAATGCCTTTCTCCATCTTTAGTCCTATTGTACTCTTTGTCTGCAACTGCTCAACCTTTTGCCACCTTCATCATTTGACAAGTTCTCCTCTTAACTAGTTTTCCAAGATGGAAAACATATCCTTCCTTCTCTATACCAGAAACTCAACATGTCTAACCTTGCAGAATTGATACATATCCCTCTCACATGCACCTAAGGAAACTTTGTGATTCACTGGTAGATCTGATGTGATCCACCAATCGCCTGCCTTCTACTTTTTCATCTTATCTCAGAGGGATATGATGCATTCCATGAATGTAGTGAGATAAGTTACACTTACCGGTGGGAGTGGATCCTTGTCATCTAATTCTGCTTTGGCCATTGCAACAATGTGGCTTCCCTGTTTGAGCATGCATATCTTTAAATAGGCACATGTGATCGGTTGGGCAAATTCACTGTTAGTCATCTCTTCATATAGTGACCACATCTTTATCCGGTAGGAGTCTTGTTGTTTCACATCCACACAGCATACTGGTGGCCAACACATACTTCACCACCGGTGATGATAGGATTTTGTAGCATTATGCCTCTTCATCACAATCAACAACCCAACATATTTATCTCTTGTCAGTTGGCAATAATGCATTGCCAACATGTCACTTATCCGTCTCTAGTCCATGTCTTCAACACAAGTCAATGCTAACTTGTGTACTGGTGACTCCAATGGCCATTGTTCTTGATGGAATTTTCTTCCTTACAAGTGACTAGCTAAGCTAGGTGACATCACATCCAATATGCATTATTGATAGTGTTGCACATACATTTCCCATACCGGTTGCTAGCCTATACCAGTTGACATCAATGAAAACACAATGCCAACAATATTATATCAAGGAATTCAAACAATTAAAAAAATTAATCAAATCTCCTCCTTAATGGCATCTTGTTGTCGTCCATCTTCAACGAATTTGTGGATCTATGGATTGGCTTTCGACAGTTGCATGATCTATAAGATGACTACTTGAAGAACGAGTATGACCTATTATGATTCTAAATTCTAAATACAAAATTCTAGATAAATGATCATGATCCTAGATTGATATAGAAACTATGCTAAGATGATGGATACAAAAAGACTATAATGCTGATATGCTAAATGAGAATGCACAATTTCAGTATGTAAGCCTAATAATGCAAGATTAATGAGAGACAACCCTTATGACTAAAAATGAGGAGATTTTTATAGATTTTCCAAGGCATGAGCCTAGTTGGAAGGAATCAATGGTCTAGATTCAATCTGGAGAGATGGAAGGTTAGAGAGAAAAAGGGGATCTTGTACCCTTCATGAGAACAAAATGCCAAGTGGAAGATAGAGGAAAAATGGATAGAAGGCCAAGAGTCCTTAGTTTGTTGAAATTTTCATGTATCCCTTAGGTTGTTTAGCTGGTTGAGGATAATTGATTAATTAAATATTTAATTTGTGAGAAGGCAATTTGATGTCACTTGATAGGACAAATGGTTAGATGAGGTGGAGGGTGGTTAGAAGTTAGAAGCCATGTGACTTAATTTGAATTAAAAATTCAAATTAAAAGAAAGAGGAATAATTAAATAAAACAAATTAATTAAATTTGTTTATTTAATTACAAATTGAAGAAAATGAGATAAGATAGGAAGAATTTAGAAAATGAACTATATAAAAAAATTATTCAATTTATCTATAAGTAGAAGAATT
Organism: Cryptomeria japonica; assembly: GCF_030272615.1. Taxonomy (NCBI): domain Eukaryota; kingdom Viridiplantae; phylum Streptophyta; class Pinopsida; order Cupressales; family Cupressaceae; genus Cryptomeria; species Cryptomeria japonica. The sequence goes on from NC_081405.1 coordinate 530,564,628, forward strand.
AAAGATTATTAATTCAATAACTCTTATTTTAATTAATTCTATCTAGATTAACTATGAAAAATAAAATAAAAAATAATTAAATTTTACATTTATTAATTCAATTTAAACGATATTATGAATTTCACAATATAATAATTTAATATAAGTCTTAAATTAAATAGAAAATAAAACTACTTTAAAAATCATAAGAAACAATATAAAAATTATAATAATAAAATAATTCTAATGATTTTAAAAATTATCAATATATCACAATTAATTTTTAGCATAAATTAAATGTCAAAGTTTTTTATTTCTATAAAATTCTTCAATATGAAAATCATTAAATTTTACATCCATTAATTCAATTTAAATAATATTATGAATTTCACAATATGATAATTTAATATCAGTCTTCAATTAAATAGAAAAATAAACTACTTTAAAAAATAATATATGATTTTTAGAAATAATAAAAAAAATTATAATAATAAAATAATTCTCATTGATTTTAAAAATTATAAATATATTACGAATAATTTTTAACATAAAGAAAAAATCATGCACCAAAAAACAATCATTTTATGGTAGGTGTATCATAGTGAATCCCTACAAATTTGTGTATAAGAGGTAAAATGATTTTGGCCAATCAAATAGTCATAAAATATCCTATTTTATTTAAAAAGTAAAAAAATATGCATTTATATATTAGAAAAAACATAATTTTGATAGTAAATTAAAAAAATACTATATTGTAATTGGTTTTAAGAATTTTTTTCAAGGCAAAACTTGAAAATTCATTGCACTAGTACTAATAATAAAACCAAGGTCATAATACAAACGTCAGAAAATAAAAATAACAAGGGCTATGTAGTGGCAAGTACTTGGCATCATAGTATTGTAATAAATATATTAGTTTTAATTTTAATAATTATAATTTTGAATTGCAATAAAATATTTATTTTAATTTTTAATTATTATAATTTTAAATCATTGTTATTTTAAAATTATATTAGAATAATTATATTTATTTAATATTAACTAGAATTCTTATTTTAATAAAATTAATATAAACTAGCAATTTCACTTTGGTGTGCAATGGATATGCCAAAGAGGTGTGGAAGGTCAATTGGGGAAATTTTCTCTATTTTTTGGATAAATTTGTGTAGTGCATGAGGTCAATTTGTGGCCATTATGTTGTTTGTGCAACCAAGGACTTAATTGAGAGGTGATAACTTAAAATCAACCATGCATCCACTTAAAAGGATTTAGTCATAACTAAAATGAAACCTTTTAATTAAGATGGTAATCAAGTTTTATTAGGAACAAGCTCATGTTATGTTTGCAATAGGGTGAGTGCAACAAAGAGGTTGAGATAGTGCTAGAAGTGGGATATATAGAGGGGTAAGAGTGAGAGAGAGAGATGAGTAAAGAGATAGATAGATATAAAGAATAAGATGGAGATATAGATGGAGTCGAAGATAGAGATAACGGAACATGGAGCATGGGGAGAGGAAAATGGAGAGAAGGACAGAGATATGAGAGAGACAAAGAGCGAGGGAAGATAAATATATAGATATGGAAGAGACAAATAAATAGTTGGAGAGAGATGAAGATATAGAAAGATAAATATAGAGATGAAATGATATATAGAGAGAGGGAGATATATAGTGGTAGAGAGAGATGAAGATAGAGGGATATATGAAAGAAGTTATAAAGAGAGATAGATATAGAGAGGAAAAGAGATATGGATATAGAGGTCCAAAAGGAGGGAGAATGGGAGAGAGATGGGTGGATAGAAGGAGGAATGTATAGAGATTAGGGGGAGATAAAGATAGAAAGAGAAGAGATAGAGAGGGAGAGACAAAGAAGAAGAGATAGATAGATATATAAAGGAAGAGGGAGAGATGATATATATATAGAGAGAGAGAGATAAATAAATGGACAAATAGAGACAACGAGAGGGTGAGATAAATAAGGGGGATAGATATATATTGGAAGAGAAAGAGAGAGAGATATAGAGATATAAAGGAAGAGAAAGGGAGAGAGAGGTAGAGAGAAAGAGATAGATATGGGGATAGGGAGGGAATGAGGGAGGGTGATAGGGAGATTGAGTGAGAAGTTACTCAATAAGCCTAAATTGGTTTAATTTGTCAAGTGGACCCAAGGATATGCTTTTTTTCTTTTTTTCCAATTATTGTTTACAATAAAAAACTTCAACACCCACACCTCTTCTCAAACAACCACCCCATTGTGTTATACAACTTTGTTCTAGCTTGCCTCCTCAAGTTACTCAAGTCCTCCACCAGAGGTCCAAACTCCAAAATTATGTCTTAACTGTCAAAATTGATTGTAATAGGTCCATTGTGTGTCTTTCAACTACTTTTCACAAGTTTGGAAGGTTCTTACACCCTTGGGGCAATTGGGTTCAACTTTTAGTGAAAACAAGGCTAAAAGGCTACTAGCTCATGGAGGCCTAATTTGAGTGAAATTTTCTTATATGGTGCAATGATGGCCAAGACAACCTAGGAACCTAACTTTGAAGGTGTATACAAGGTCCAAACTCAAATATTTTTGAGGTCTTACCTCTTGAGAAGGTGGTTTAATGACTGCCCACAATTTTAGGCAAGAAAAGAGGGTTTTGAGAGGGTTTTGCTCAAGTAACAAAGGATGTCTCCTCTAAACCACAAACAAAGCTTCTAAATTCTTGTAGAAACTCTACCCCATCATTTATAACAAGCTCCAACTCTGCCTTGCATGACATTACATCAAACACTTGCCATACAATAATAAAATGACCGTTAAAATGCACTGTCACTGCTAATTCACTATTTTTTTGCACTTTGAAGGGTTAGAACTCATGAAAAACTTCACCAAAGTATGTAAAAACCTCCAAGAAGCATTTTTATAACTTTTCACAAGATCCCCAAGCATGGATATGGTCATCAATAAACTTTGGATTCAAAAAGACATTAAATTCCCCAAAACTGGGTACTTGCTGCCAGCCACAACTTAACACTTTTGCAAGGTGAAATACACACTGTTTGGAGCTCCAAATACATCTAAAAATCCAAGGAAACTAGTGCAGACCTCTTCCCTAATTTTTTCACTCAATCGACCTTTGAGCACAAACTTGTTTTAGTCTTTGTTCACATTGCTAGCTAAATCCATCTCCAACTTGCCTAGCATGAACTCAAAAGCACTTCTTTTGCACAACCTTGGCCAAAACATGAATTATTTACACTTTAAATGAGAATTACAATGTGTATAAGTCCATCCATGGGAGACCAAACTTGGAATTAGACAAGTTGATGCATTTTGGAGGCCAAAACCCTTGACAGGGCAGCCAAAGAGCAAAAATGAAACAATTTTACAAAGCCAACTTCGAAATGCACAACCTACAAAGAAATTACATAAAGTGCATTGAATATACACCAAGATCACTATCCAAAAGGTACAGTATGGAAATGATAAGCCCATCAAGGACTGTTGTACAAAATGAAGCTCAAAACATGAGAAAAAATAGAAAATTGCTGCCCTTTTGATTAATTATGATAGAAAGTACAAAAGCCAACCCTATACTAATAAGAGGGAGGTATATATATATAATTTGGAGGTATTTATCAAGTCCTATATGGACATAAGTCATTTGTGTCTTCTTTTTACAAAAAGTGTCCAAAAATGATAACTTTTGTTGCTCCAAGTGACGATTTGAGCAACCTAAATCAACTAACCTTCAAAAATCACCTAGGAGTGATTAAAAACACTTTATAAACATTTTTCAATGCTTTTCAAAGCATGGCTAAGCCTATAAGACAATTTTCCACTTTTTAGCCTTATTTGGCCTAGGAGCACAAAACTGACAACTCAAACCTTAAGAAGCAAAAATTGATCTCTCAAGCACAAAATGAGACCAAACATTATGAAATGACTAAAAACAACCTATAACAATATTCAAAACCTATTACAAGACTCACAAACACATAAGCATGAAAAAGACCAAAAATGGAGAGTATAAGCAAAACTAGGTGCTCTTGCACCAGAGGGAGAGATGAGGAGAAATAGAGAGGAGGGTAAGATAAAGAGAGGGATGGCCTAGATAGAGAGGGGGGGAGTTGATATAGATAAAGGAAAATATAGATAGATAGAGAGGGATGGGGAGAGACATAGAGATGGAGAGATATAAAAAAATATATATTGTGCAAGAGATATGGAGTGAATGAGAGAGGGGGAATAAGAGTGAGAGAAAGGAGTTGACAAAGATAGATAATAGAGAGAAAGGTTTATACTTTAGAGAGAGGGAGAGGGATAAATAGGGGGAAATATATATATATATATATATATATATATATATATATATATATAGAGAGAGAGAGAGAGAGAGAGAGAGAGAGGGGGGGTGGGGATATACAGAGACAAATATAGGGATAAAAAGGTTCTAGAGAGTAAAAATAACTTGTAAAATATAAAGGGGTGACAAAGTGGGAGAGATGGAAGGAGATAAAAAATGGGAGAGGGAGAAATAGAGATAGAAATAGGGTGAGAATTAGAGAGGGGGGATAGAGAGATATAAAGATAAAGATACAAGAAGTGATATATGGAGAGGTAAAGAGGGATATAGAGTGAGAGAGATGAAGGGAGTGTATAAGATCTAGAGATAGTGAGATAGAATAGAGATAGGGAGAGAGAAACATGCTAGAGTGTGAGTTTTTGTGAGTGAGAGAGATATAGATATAGAGATTAGGAGGAAGAAAGAAGAAATGTGTGTGTGAGTAAAATAGATATAGAGATATATATAAACAAGGAGAAGTATGTATAAATAGATAGAGAGGGGCAGAAAGGGAGATAGATGATATAGAAGTAGAGAGATAGAAAAAGAGAGAGAAAGAGGAAGATAGAGAGATGGATAGAGAGATGGAGAGATAGAGAGATAGATAGAGTGGGACAAATAGAAGGGGAAAAGAGAGAGATAAACGAAGAGGTAAGGAGATATAGATAAGGGAGAGAGATGGAGATGGAGATAATAATCAAATAACATGCTACCATCAACATAACTCTCCAAGGACATATGCTATCCTTAAATTGTTGGCATGAAATGATTAATCGATAGTTAGTTGCTCTTTCTTGCTCTCTCGCTCTAAACATTTAATTTAGGCGTTAAGTTGAATTTATTTTATTATATAAATTAGAATAAATTCAAATACAATTATTCTATAATAAATAAATTTTTATTAAGACAAAATGTATAAATTCTAATATCTTTTAATTGTTTATTTTTTGTAATTCCATAAAAAAACACAAATAATTAAAATACAATTTTAAGTTAATAAAAATTAATCCTTAAAAGAAGAAGTGGAACAATTAGAATAATTAAATAAATAATAAAACATCTAATAAAAGAAGATAATATTAAAAGATATTCTTATCAAAAGAAAATAGTAATAAAAGAAAGATTTTAATTCAAAATATAATTTTTCTATCATAATCAAAATTTTAATAAGACAAATAATTATAGATTAAATTAATTATAATAATTTTTTAATTATTATTTGTAATTTCATAAAAAGACAAATAATTCAAATAAATCTTTTGAATCATTGCCATTTTAAAATTATATTAGTATAAATATATTTATGTAATATTAATTATAATTTTTATTTTAATACAATAATTATATTGTAATACAAATTTTATAGTGAAAAAATATATTTTTCTTAAAATCATAATCCTAATTTTATTTATTTTTAAATATATCTATAATAATAATAATAAAATTGATCTGAATTAAAAAAATTGCGAGCAATGGTGCTTCCACATCCGCATGTTGGTGCTATGGTTTTTCACCCCGCGTTTGTATGTCAGGCAGGTGGGTCTACCTTTCTTGATGGGGTTGGGAGTAACATGTATTTCTCTTGGTCCAAGATATTAAGGGAAGATGGATCGTCTTTCGGATATTTTGGGAGAGATGGACAAGTTTCCCACAACACATCCTAGAAGGAAGCTAGCAAGTTTGAGCACCAATGTTTGGGGGAAAGAATGAAGCCTACTTTGTCCAACGAAAGTTTCAGAGGAGGGGATTGGGTAGGCGGTCGAAGTAAGGAGAATTTTGGGGACATCTTTCAACCCAACTCTAGAAAGGCAGATAGTGTAGCTAGGGGTTGAGATAGTTAAGGAAGTTAAAGAAAATGAAAAATACTTCTTTGAACTAAGGTTGATTGGGAGATTCAAGGGTTTTTAGTTGAGTTTAAGTGAACTTCACAAATGGATAACAATATTTTGAAACCCCATTCTTGATGGAGATGTCCAAATTTATCCAGGGTGAGAGGGATTTTTATGGTTGTCTTCGACAATGAACTAGATCAGAAGAAGGTACTATGTGAGTATCAATGGAACTAGGAGGACAAATATTTACTTCTTCTGAAACTGTGGGATCCAACCTTCAATACTACCACAGAATCCTTTGACAAAGTTCCAATGAGGGTAAGACTTCCTTACCTCCCTGATGAGTAAACTAGAAGGTTGGGATTACAAATGAATAAAATTCACACTCTTTAATTATCAACTTAGGTTGCACACCAAACCACACAAGAAATATTTTATTCTACATATTCTTCCCCCTACATTGTGACAAACTTAAAATATTTATATGAAATAATGGGAGCTCTAGATCAACAAATTTTGGAACAGACTAACCAAAATATAGCAAAAATTATGAAACTAACCAACCAAAATATATCAAAATCTCAAACAAAATGTTAATAAGAGTATAATGTTTTTGGTGGACGTTGCATTTTATGGAGCCTTATTCTGTGAAGGAGATTTCTCCTACATCAAACTCCCAAGGAACAAAAGAAATGTGCATGGACTCATGTCCATGAGTTCATCAAATAGTGGACCATGTTTGGATATATCTAAAGATATCATCTATGTATCATCTTCAAGTGGGTGGTCCTTCCACTTGACCAAGTATTGGAAATACTCCTTGACCTTAGTTTTCTTTACTAACTTTTTGTCTAGAATTGATTCAATTGCTTTTGATTGTCCTTTAGGTAGTTGTTGCTTCCAATTTATAATTTGATCATCATAAATTTTAGGGACATTTATCAAATCTTATTATCCTTTGAAGGGATACAAGTTTTGAAACATTGAATATAGGAGAAATACTAATGTCATTTAGAAGCTCAACTTCATAGGCATTTGAAGAAAACTTCCTTAAGTTTTTACAAGGCCCAATATTTTTTAGTTTTAGTTGGTTGTATTCTCTCTTTGGAAACCTTTCCTTCCTTAGGTGTACCAGAACAAAATCTCCAACTTCAAAATTTACCTCTCTTATTTTAAAATCTACTCATCTTTTGTACTTGTGTTTTCTTGGAGTTGTTGTTTGACCTTTTCATGCAATTCTTGCATAGTTGTTGCAAAATATTCTCCATCGGCACTATGCATCTCCTATTTACCCAAATTCCTTAACTCATAAACACCTCTTGGATGCATACCATACACTATCTAAAATGGACTATAATCCATGCCTCTAATCGGTGAGTCATTATAAGTGAACTCTGCTTGTGCAAGGACTTGATCCCACTATTTGGGATGTTCACTTACCAAGCTTCTCAAGATATTGTCAAGGCTTCTATTGACCACCTCAATTTTCCCATCTGTTTAAGGGTGGTAAGCTAAAATAAAGCTAAGAGTTGTTCCCAAATTTTTCCAAAGAGTCTTCCAAAACCAACCAACAAACTTAGTATCCTTGTAAGAAACAATACTTCCAGGGATTCCATGCAATCTTACCACTTCCTTGAAGAAAAAATTAGCAATATGAGTAGCATCATTTGTCTTAGTTCATGCTATAAAATGTTCCATTTTGGAAAATCTATCAACTACAATAATATAGAAGCATTACCCTTCTAAGTCATTGGCAACCCAATTACAAAATCCATGCTAATTGAATCCCATGAACTATTAGGAATTGACAAGGGCTGATATAATCCTATGTTTTGACTTCTTCCCTTAGCATGTTGGCATATCCTTCATCTTTCAACAAACTACTTCACATCAACTTGTGTTCCTAGTCAAAAATAATATGCACTCAACTGAGTGAGTGTTTTGTTTTGCCCAAAATGTCCTGCCAAACTACCACAATGTTTTTCTTTTAGAAAATTCTCTCTCATTGAACATTTGGGAATGCATAACTTACTTTCCTTTAAATATTAGCCCTTCTTTAATCATGTAGTCTATCCACATGGACTTCTATCTTTACTTATAGGATCTTGACATACTGCATAAGCCTCTTCGAAATCTGAATCCTCTTTGTACATGTCTTTCAAGACATCAAATCCCAAGATTTCCACCTTAGATTCCATGATATTAACAGTTCTCTTTTTTAATGCATCTTCAACTTTGTAGGTTTGTCCACTTGTATGCTTGATAACAAAAGTGAAATTTTGTAAAAACTCAGCCCATTTTACATGTATTTGATTTAATTTAGTTTGCTCACTAATAAATTCCAAGGCATGGTTATCTGTATACAATACATACTCTTTCGACATTAAATAACGCCTCCATTTATTCAAGGCTAAAACAAGAGCATAAAATTCTTTGTCATATGAAGAATACTTTTTTTAGAATCATTGATTTTCTCACTATGGTAAGCAATTGGCTTACCTTCTTGACTTAGGACATCACCTATAGTAGTCCCACTAGCATCACATTCCACTTGGAAAAGTTTGTTGAAATCAGGTAAAGCTATAATAGGTTCTCTCAACTTCTTGAGTCCATTGGAATAGCTTTTTATCTCCCTTTATTGTTTCCATGATTGGGGCAAAAATTCCACTAAATTTTCTTATAAACTTCCTACAAAAGGTAGTTAGACCATGGAAACTTCTTACCTCAAAGACACTCCTTGGGGTAGGCCATTATATTATGGATTTTAACTTTTCCTTATCCATCTTCAAACCTTCTTGTGACACAACAAATCCTAGGTAGATCAATTTTGTCTTCAAGAAAGTGCACTTTTTAAGATTAATCAATAATCTCTTTTTACAACTTATTCAAAACCATTCTGAGATGTCTAAGGTTCTCTTCTTTTGATTGACTATAAACCAAATATCATCTACGTAAAAAATGAAAAAATCACCTATGAACTCTTTTAGTACCTCATTCATGCGCCTCATGAAGGTACTCAGCGCATTTGTTAACCCAAATGACATAACTAGCCATCCATATAGCCCATCATTTGCCTTGAATGCAGTTTTCCACTCATCACCCTCTTTGATTCTTATATGATGATATCCACTTTTTAAATCTATCTTAGAGAAATATTTTGCACTACTTAGACAATCCATCAAATCATCAATTCGAGGCAAAGGAAATCTATACCTGATGGTGATTTTTTTGATGGCTCTAGAGTCAGTACACATTCTCCAACTTCCATCCTTCTTCAAGTTCAACACTATTGGAACAACACAAGAACTCAAAATTTCTCTCACTATTCCTTTGTCCAATAATTCTTGTAATTAATTCTTGATTTCCTCATTTTCCTTTGGAGTCATCTTGTAAACTACTTTGTTTGGTAAATGGGCTCTTGGAATGAGATATATTTGATGAATAATGCTTCTTACTAGAGATAATTCATTGGGTAAGTCATCCACAACAATACCAACAAATTCATTCAACAAATTTTGAATTTCTTTAGGCAAATCAATCAAGTTTGTGCTAGTAATGACTGCCTTTGGCTTACCAATTAGTGCAAAATTTACCTCATCATCTTTGATTTGATGCAAAAATTATTTTCCACTTACCATTAACACTTTAGGACTAACCTCCTTAGCTACATTTTCATCTTTGAGAGGTATGAGTGTGTGCTTCATTCCATCCATCTCAAAAGTATATGTGTTACTTCTACCATCGTGAATTGCCCTCTAGTCAAACTACCAAGGAATACCTAAAAGAACATGACAAACATCCATTGACATAATATCACATATTACCCGATCCTTGTAACTCACTATTTGAAACTCCACTTGACATTGTTGATTTACCAATACTTGATGTCCCTTTTGCAACCAGGACACCTTAAAGGGAGTGGGATGTCTTGTTTTCTTTAGGCCTAACTTATCAACCATCTCTGTGAACACAAGGTTGTTAGTACTGCCACTATTAATGACAACTTTACAACATTTACCTTTAGTTTTGCAGTTATTTTTAGCAATGCTTTCCTTTGTACAGGCTCCTGGATCTCTATGTTTGGCTTCAACAAGACTCACTTCATGAGCAATGATTCTCCAGTCTTAGGTACATCTTCATGAATAGGTGATTCTACACTTTCCTCCCCAACTTGAGAAATATGTGCACTCCTTTGGCTTGTGTTAGGATTATCTGGACACTTATAACATCTATGACCACATTTATTACATTTAAAACATTTACCAAAAAATCCTCCACCTCTACCTCTTGAATAAGGCCTTCTTCTTATAAATGAATTATTATCTCGAAAGGAGTGTTCCTAGTGATGTGAACTATTGGTTGCTTCTTTTTAAGCTTGTCATTGACCTCTACCACTAGGTGATCCTTGTCCTCTGAAACTTCTACTTTTCCCTCTCAAACTCTATGTTTGTTTCCTGGATAGTTTTTCTTCTACTTTAAGAGCATACTAGTATACTTATTCCATTGTTCTTGGACACAAAAGGTTAATTTCATCTTGAATATTATATATCAATCCATTGAGATATCAAGCCACCTTTTCAATATCATCTTCAATATGGCTAGCTCTAATGGTCAACCTATAAAATTCTTTTGTATAATCTTTAACTGACATTTCTTTTTTCCTAAGATTCTACAATTTCTTAAGCTAGTAATCTTTAGGCAAGAATTTACCTTTTAGCTTCACAACTATTCTATCCCAACTTTTGATCTTGGACTTGCCATTTTGTCTCCTTTCATCTTGTACTCCATCCCACCAAAGGGATGCATGACCCTTCAATTGGGTTATTGCAAACTTTACTCTCTTTTCATCGATGATATTCTGATACTCAAAATATTTGTCCATTGCACTGATATAGTCGATCAACTCCTCAACATCCAAGCTACTTTCATACATAGACACCTGCAACTTTGGTTTGGAACTTGCTCCCAGAATTGCTCTAATGATTCTTATTTTAAATCCTTCTTCCTCTCCTTTTGTTGCTTCTTTTGGAGGTTCTTCCTCTCTGTCATTGACTTCATCCATGTCAATGCCTCTCCTTTGTGCAATTTCCATAGCCTGCAACCATGCTTGCATGTGCCTCATCTCTTCTAGATTCTCTACATTCACAGCTTGTCTTCCTCAACCTCATCCTCTTCCATGGACTCTAAACACCATCTCTTGGCAAAGAAGGTTTTCTCTCACATTGATTGAAACTTATTAGTCTTTAGATACCAATAATGGTATAAGATTGAAAAACAATCTTTTTCTCACACACAAGCTTTGGTTCTTTAATAGTGAATTGCTATTTTCAAATATTACCTCACATTTCTTTTCTCTTTTTTTTTCAAATCATAACACACCTCTCAATTGTGTAGAGAACTTATTTTTTTTAATAAACATGCTCCAACATAAAATGATACAAAGGTTGAAACTAGTTTTCAAGATTAACTGTTATGTAGTCATGAACTACCTCCACAAATTCCTTCTGCTACTCTAGTGATTCCACTATAATCTCTAATCAACAACTTCTTGTTTCAAATGAATACAACATTTCCAAAGAAAACAATGACCACAACTTGCATCAATTTCAATGATAAATTTACCTTGCAAAATAAAATAGCTTGGGCAATACATAACACAACCTTCTTTTTACATAGCTTATTACCTCCTTCAAGAATCCTTCTCCATAAGTTCACACAAACTTCAATAACTTTTGAGTGTAAATTTTCAACATGTCCTCTTTTTAATAGTTCTCCTTTTAATAATAAAGCTACAACTCTCTTCTTCATAGGCTAGATGACATGATCTTCAACAGAAACTAGTGTGAATCTATCACCATTCTTATTGACTTCTATAATCTAATGTAGTAGTAATAGAAAAAAAGCCAGTAACACTCAACCACACAAAATATGACTTCTTTTATTTAATATGTGGTATGACCAAACAATGAATAATAAACTAATAGAACTGGCAAATTCATTACATCCTACTTAGTTGATTTATTAGGAACTATAGATTCTTGCTCTAGTAATGATGACTACAACAAGTTCTCTATTTCAGTCTCTCACATACGATTTGCACCTTCAAACAATCTTCTGGCACTCTTTGTCTAATTTATGATCTTCTATTACTCCCACAACTCAGGTCTTAGATATCGACAATGCGCAATGATCTATACTTTTGAACACGAGCAACGAACTTGACTTCTAGCAATAATAACCTTGCAACCTGACAATAATAACATCTCATTGAGATCTACGATCTCTTCCTTCTTGGCGGTCTAGAACGGACTAACCAAAATATAACAAAATCTCAAACAAAATGTTAATTAGGGTAGTATTTGTTTGGTGGATGTTGCATTTTTTGGAGCCTTATTCTGCGATGGAGATTGATTTTGTATCACTTCCTTTGCAATTCTGGTTTGATTATTGTTTTGAGGCTATTGGTGATTCTTTGGGAAAGTTCTTGGGAGTGGATGCGGGGTCCCTAGGGTTCCAACACACTAATTTTTCTCATATCCTAGTTGAAATGGGTCTTAAAATAAGTATTTTCTACTAATCTATTTTTGAAGCTTGGGGAGGGTAACTGGATACAACCATTGGATTATGAGGGTATCCCCTTCAAATGTCATCATTGCTTCTAGATAGGTCATATTGCTGCAAGCTATGAACTAAAAAAATCAAACAAGCAAGGTACATTATGGAAAGATGTTATGGATGACCATTATGTGGTGGAAAAGGATAGCCATAATGATCCCCAATGAGCCTCAAAGGAGATGGAGGTTGCTCAGGTCACCCCTTGGGTTGATGTTGTTTCTTCTTCAATGCTTGATGGAGATTCTAGGACTATGGCTAATGCTAGTGTTGATGTTGGTTCGAGCTAGGATTAAATCTTGCTACTTTAATGCAAATTAGCAAAAATTACTGATTAAAAAAAATCTCAAATCTAATTATTAATTTTTAGAGTAATATTATATTATTATGTTATTTATATAATATTAATTATAATTGATCTTAATTAAATAACCATTGATAATTATCAAAGTGATAATAGACATTTTTTGAATAACTTAATGAAAAATATTTAAATTTATCATTAAAAGTTATTAAATTATTTTTTATATGTTAAAATGATTAAAAATATTATTATTTTAAATTTTTTTAAAAAATATAATGATTTCAAAAAGATATATATAAATACAATTATAAAGAATAAATATAATAATTAGGTTTTTCTAATAGAAATACTTGTATTTAATTTAATTTAAACTAAATCAGATCCCTATAATTGGTTTTTTTTAATCTATATTTTGAGATAAAAATATTAAAACTTATATATCTATTTACAAAAAATATTTAATTTACAATATCATAAATAATAAAAATAAAAATTAAAAAACTATTAAATAGATATTTTTTTTAAAATACAAAGAAATTAAAAAAAAAAACCTAAAAAAATCTACCATTCCTAAAATTTTTCTCTTATAACACCAAAATCTTTAAATCTCAAAAATTCTAATCAGGTTTCATTGGTGAAAACTAATTGATTAATTGGGCTTCAATCAATGCAATAGTATTGCCTAGGACAAGTACTAATAGTGAAAGCACAAGAAATTAAAATGCTAATAATAAAAGAAAAAAATATTAAATTATAAAAAAGACAAGGGAAAGGCAAATAAGAAGACAAGATGAAAACAGACATAAAATATAATAAATTAAAGAAATAATATTTAAAAATATATAAAATAATATAACCGCCCAACAAATCAATATATAAACAAAAAAGTGCCACGTAGTGGCAAGTACTTGCCATCATAGTATTGTAATAAAAAATTTTATCCTAATTTCTAATTATTGTAATTTTTAATCATTATTATTTTAAAATTATATTAGAATAATGGTATTTCTATAATATTAAGTATAGCTCTTATTTTAATAAATTAATATAAACTAGCAATTGCACTTTGGTGTGCAATGGGTATGTCAAAGATGTGTGGAAGGTCAATTGGGGAAAATTTGGCCTATTTTTTGGATAAATTTGTGTAGTGCATTAGGTCAATTTGTGGCCATGATTTTGTTTGTACAACAAAGGACTTAATTGAGAGGTGGTAGCTTAAAATCAACTATGCATCCACTTATAAGGATTCAATCATAACTGAAATGAAACCTTTAAATTGAGAAGACAATTGAGTTTCATTAGCAATATGCTCATATTATCTTTTCAATAGGGTGAGTGCAAGAGTGAGGTTGATATAGGGCTAGAAAGAGGGATATATAGAGGGGTAAGAGTAAGAGAGAGATTGGTAAAGATATATATATATATATATATATATATATATATAGAGAGAGAGAGAGAGAGAGAGAGAGAGAGAGAGAGAGAGAGAGAGAGAGAGAGAGAGAGAGAGAGAGAGAGAGAGAGAGAGAGAGAGAGAGAGAGAGAGAGAGAGAGAGAGAGAGAGAGAGAGAGGATATGAATATATAGATATGGAAGAGAAAATAAATAGTTGGAGAGAGATGAAGATATAGAAAGATAAAGATAGAGATAGGAAGTGATATATAGAGAGGGGGGGAGATACAGTGGTAGAGAGAGATATAGATAGAGGGATAGATGAAAGAAGTGATAGGGAGAGATCTAGATATAGAGAGGAAAAGAGATATAGATATAGAGGTCCAAAAAGAGGGAGAATGAGAGAGAGAGATGGATGGATATAAGGAGGAATGTCTAGAGATTAGGGGGAGAGATCAAGATAGAGGTAGAGATAAAGATAGAGCAAAAGAAGAGGGAAAAAAGATAGATCAAGGGAGAGGGGGAGATAAAGATATAAAGAGAGGAGATACATAGGAAAAGAGGGAGAGAAATAAATGAATGGACAAACAAAATTCAAGAGAGGGTGAGATAAATAAAAGACATATATATGTATTGGAAGAGAAAGAGAGAGATATAGAGATATATATGAAGAAAAAGGGAGAGAGGTAGAGATCTAAAGAGATAAATAGGGGGATAGGGAGGGAATGAGGGAGGGAGACATGGGGAGAAATAAAGAGGAGGGTAAGATAAAGAGAGGGATGAATCAGAGGGAGAGAGTGGGGGAAATTGATATAGATAGAGGAAAATATAGATAGATAGAGAGGGATAGAGAGAGAGATAGAGGTATATGTATAGAAAGAGATAGATAGAGGTATATGTATATAAAGAGATCAATAGATGAGCTGAAAATAGATGGATAGAAATATAAAAAAAGATATATTGTGAAACAAATATGGAGAAAATGAGAGAGAAAGGTTTAGACTTTAGAGAGAGAGTGTGTGTGTATATACATTAGAGAGAAGAAGTAGAAAAATATAAAAAAGAGGGAGTGATGGGGAGATAGGGATAGATAAGATAGAAAGAGGGAGAGAAGAAATATATAAGGACATAAGGAGATATATATAGGGATAGAAAGGATATAGAGAGTAAATATAACTTTTAAAATATAGAGGGGGTGAGAAAGAGGGAGAGATGGAAGGAGAGAAAAATGGGGAGAGGAAGAAATAGAGATAGAAAGATGGCAAGAATTAGAGAGGGGGAGATAGAGATTGAAAGATAAAGATATAGGAAGTGATATATGCAGTGGTAGAGAGGGATATAGAGAGAGTGAGAGAGATCAAGGAAGATGAGTGTATAATATCTAGAGATAGTGAGATAGAATAGAGATAGGGGGGGAGAAATAGGCTGGAGTGTGTGTTTGTGTGAGTGAGAGAGATATAGATATAAAGATAAGGATGGAGTAAGATAAAATGTGTGTGAGTAAAAGATATATAGAGATAGATATAAAGAGGAAGAAAGATATACAAAAAAATATAGAGGGGAGGGAGGGAGGGAGAGAGATGATATAGAAGTATATATATATATATATATATATATATATATATATAGAGAGAGAGAGAGAGAGAGAGAGAGAGAGAGATAATAATCAAATCACATGCTACCATCAGCATAACTCCCCAAGGACATATGATATCCTTAAGTTATTGGCATGAAATGAGTAATCAAAAGTTAGTTACTCTTTCTTTCTCTCTCATTCTAAACATTTAATTTAGGTGTTAAGTTGAAATTTATTTTATTATATAAATTAGAATAAAATTCAAATATAATTATTGTATAATAAATAAAATTTAAATAAGATAAAATGTATAAATTTTAATATCTTTTCATTAATATTTCTAGTTCCATTAAAAAACATAAATAATTAGAATACAATTTTAACTTAATAGAAAATAAACCCTTAAAAGAAGAAGTGGAAAAATTAGAATAAATAAATAAATATATTTTTTTCGATAGATAATAAATAAATAAATAAAAGAAGATATTATTATAAAAAAATAGTAAGAAAAGAAATATTTTAATTCAAAATATAATTATTCTATTATTAGTAAAATTGTAATAAGACAAATAATTATAGATTAAATTATAATAATTTTTAATTATTATAAAAAGATATAAATAATTAAAATAAATCCTAATAAATCATATTAAAATTTATATATTTTATTTTTTATTATAAAAGACCTCTTTTTTAAAATTAATAAAATTTAAGCCATTAATTTTATAGTCTTCATTCTTCTCCCCAATTTTAAACTATTGATTTCAATAAGTTGGTGGTTCACTTTCATATAGGAAATGCTTCAACATAAGAATTATAATATAATACAAATTTTATAGTGAAAATATATATTTTTCTTAAGAGTATAATCCTAATTTAATTTTTTTTTAAATATATAATTATAATTATAATAATGAAATTAATCTCAAATATAATTACTAATTTTTAGTATAATATTATATTATTTTTTATATTTATGTAATATTAATTATAATTAGTTTTTATAAATAACTATTAATAACTATAAAAGTGAAAATATAATATTTTTAAATAATTTAATAAAAATATTAAAATTTATGACTAAAAGTAATTAAATTATTTTGTATATATTAAAATGATTAAAAAATTTATGATTTTCAAAAAATATTAAAATATAGAATGATTTTTTTAATTTTTTTTTTAATGATAAGTGCTATCATTTATGGGGATAGCTCCCTATGTTGCTTGAAATTATGAAAACTACATATGATTGTAGACACATATACAAATCTATTCCTTTACACACATATGCCCAACATTACATAAAAGAACCAAAAAGTTATCAGCCCACATTTATCCATATACACCCCACTCCTATACCGACACTACCCAGAGATTACACCTGCCCCTTGATGGCTTGATATATTACTGCAGCAAATTCACCAATACCAATTTCATTGTGGGTGGAGTTTTTCGGGAGCCACCAATCATCTGACTCAGTTACCCTTCAAAAGGGTTCCAGGTTTCCATTAAAAACCACACACCTAAAAATCTCCCACGCCTCATCCCTAAAAGTCTTCAATCTCGCCCACTCCTCCTTCCATACTTCTCTATAGGCTATCTCCCAATCAGTGTCCACAAAATCCTCCTCATCTATGTATTCCTTGTTGTCTTCTCCATCCTCATTGCCATCTTCATTGCCCGCTCCATCATCCTCCAAATCCAAGGGTAAGTAGTTCTCAAATTGGAAGTATATCTTCAGAATGCTCACTCGATTCAACCACTCACTCCTTCGATTCAATGATATCCACCAGTGGCAGGAGAATGGCTTCCAACACCATAGCATCACACCAATGTCTATCATAGTTTAGAGTGATGCCCACGAGCCCCCTCACAGAGTCGTATACATACTCATTAGTGCAAAACAAGTTTCTCAACTGTACATTCAATGCGTTCTCATAGTTTACACAACTGACCCTTCCAAAGTAAGCCATTGCCACAGATTTTCTTTGCAACTCCCCCGAAACAGCCCTTGTACTTCCCTATTTTGTTTTTGCCCACTGAATTCACCATATAAAGTTGTGATTTGTGATGACAATCAAGTGCTTTCTGTACATACCCTGTTAGAATCTTTCATTCTACAAACATATCATTTTCCAAGAGTAGCAATTTCTAGGCATCATGATGAACTACTCAGGTGTCATGTGTTCCTGCCACCAAAGAGTCAATTCCTGTTTGCGGCCTCCAATTCGTACTTTGCCAGTGTTTATCAAATTGCCACCACTATCCCCTTGCAGCCAATAGGGACCCAAAAGTCATAGACATGCTATTCGAACCCCTGTCGAGGATATCTTTTGCAGTCCTTCAAGCATTGTTCTTTGATATCCTCCATTGCAGAAGTCTGGCAAAAGTAAACCAGAACATCATAGTCTCCCACCCCGAGGTTAGCAAGGTAATCAGCCACTCGATTTCCTTCTCTGTAGACATGCCCAATCTCATAGCTCCCAATTTTCCTTAGATGTTCTTTTATCAAAGGGACCCATTTATTCAGCTTCCAATTATGAAAACTTGGTCGACTAATCCCGTTTATAATAATTTGTGAGTCTCCCTCAATCATGATTCTAGAAATTCCCTGCTTGACATAGAGATGCAAACCTGCCTCTAATGCACGTATCTCAGCGTTGTTATTTGTGGCAACTCCAATGCCACCAAATAACCCATGGAGGATTTTACCCTATTCATCCCAGATTATGGCTCCTATACCTGAAACCCTTGGATTCCCCTTACTGGCACCGTCAAAATTTAATTTTGCCCAACTCCTTGGAGGAATTGCCCATCTGATGATACTTATATCATGGCACTCTGCTAGGGTCACATTTATTTGTGGCTCTTTGAGGAACCATTTTTTCTCCATCTGTGCATCCCAATTAGTATATATCTTGGCCCTTCCTATTGTTTTCTTCCCATTCATTACTTCTTCTATTGTTGTTTTGATCTTTTCCACCAACATGCCCTGTGATAATGATGTCTCCTTGAAAATCCTCCTGTTCCTTTCTTTCCAAATGTGCCATGTAATTAAGGAAGGTCCTATTAACCATATATCACCCCATTTTGTCTTCTGATTGTCTGGCCATGATAGAATGAATTCCAATAATCTTTCATTTTTGACCACCACCCAATTGATACTCTCAAGGAACCAATTCCAACAAAATTCTGTAACCGGACACCAAAGAAGCAGATGATTTGCTAACTCTTCCTCCATACAACACATCACACACCGACTAGGGCCTGAGATGCCTATATTTTTGAGTCTGTCCCTAGTTAGAATTCTATTATGCAATGCAATCCACAAGAAAGCCCCGGCTTTTGGGAGCACTCTGCGATTCCAACATAATTTATGTGGCCAACTATTGATGGATCCTCTTTGTCTCTGAATTTCATACCCGAATTTGATGCTGAACCTTTCAGATTTTGCTGCACACCATATTATGATATCTTCTTCCATAGTCTCTAGAATTTTCCTATCTTTAATTTCACTCCATAGTTGTTCACATAATGGGAGACTCCCAATGTCTACCTTCCTCCATATTCTTATTCCATTTTGATCAGCCTGTCTTTCTATGTAGTCACAAACATGTTGTCTTATACGATTCTCCATCATGTCCACCCATCCCTTGTCTTCAAAAGCATTTGCTAATGCAGGAAACCCATCCCATGAGTCTCTCCAAACAACATGGTGCAGCCATTCCCAATTTTCCATGAGATGTGATTTGTGATTATGTGTCTACAATCCCATATAAAATTCCAAGTTGCCGACCCCCTCTCCGAATTTTCCATTGTGAGGATTCTATTGGTGTTTCCTGAATCCAGATACTTCTTTTGGAGTAATCTACACCACAACTTCTGAGGTTCCTTACACATTTTCCAAGTGAGCTTCACCCCAAGGGCACAGTTCTGCACTTCCATTTTTCTAAGACCAACACCCCCATCTTCCTTGACAAGGCACAAAGTGTCCCAATTGATCAATGGAATTTTCCTGTTGTCTTTTGCTCCAGTTCACACAAATTTCTTTAGTAAGTTATTCAGATTTTTGCCTACCACAAATGACATGTTGAAACATGACATGCTATATATGGGTATTGCGGATAGAACTGACTTAATCATGGTGATTCGGCCAGCTTGGGTCAGCCACCTATTTTTCCAATTTTCCACTTTGGCTTGACAAGATTTGATTACATCTTCTAAAATTTATGTTTGCTTGCTCCCTTTGTTAATCTGTACCCCCAAGTACTTGATTGGAAGCTCTGCTATGTTTATGTCCAAAAGTTGTGCTATTCTACCCTGCATTTGTTTATTGGTATTAAAAAAGAACAACTATGATTTCCCTATGTTCATAACTTGTCCCGAAGCCAGAGTATATTCCTCCAATGTGTTCCTAATGCCCAACACTTCCTGTATAGTTGCCTCCTTGAAAATGACTGTGTCATCTGCAAACTGTGAGTGTGTAATTGCCTCAAATTGATCATGAACTTTAATCCCTTTCCAAATGCCTTTGTGGTGCCTCCTTTTAATTAATCTCCCCAATACCTTAGCCATAAGCATGAACAGTGAAGGAGATAATGGATCTCCTTGTCATAGACCATTCGTGGCATCAAAGAACCCACTTACATTCCCATTAATTAGTATTGAGAATTTAGCAGTACTAATGCAAAATTTTATGCATTCAATCCATTTATCAGGGAATCCAAATTTGACAAGAACTTGGCACAAAAAGCTCCAGATTACTTTATCATAAGCTTTAGCTACATCAAGTTTAACGATCATACCTCTTATTCTTCCTTTATGCATTGAGTGAATGACTTCTAATACCAATATTATGTTGTCCGCGATTTCTCTATTCGGGGTAAACCCATTCTAATTTTCTGAGATCAGCTTAGGGAGTACTTTCTTCAATCTTTCAGCCATAGCCTTAGATATTATCTTGTAAATGGTGTTGCACAAAGATATTGGCCTATAATCAGACATGGAAATGTAGTCTACTTTTTTGGGAATGAGGCAAATAATGGTATGATTCATTTCCTTAACAAACTTGTGTTTTTTCTGAAATTCTTCCACCACTGCCCATATATCTTTTCCCATAAAATCCCAACCTTTTTGAAAAATCTTCACCGTGCATCCGATCGGTCCAGGTGCTTTGTGTGGGTGTAGTGTGAAAGTGGCCAATTTAATTTCCTCCGAAGGTTAGGGAGCCATGAGTATGTCATTGTTAGAGCTGGAGAGTAAGGGATCTATGACTTCTTCTATGATTATTTGCGTGCCCATGTTTCCCTCCACTGCGCTGCCCAACATGCCTTCAAAGTATTCAGTGGCAATTCTTTCCATCTCTATATCCGAGGTTTTTAGTGTCCCATTCTTATCCTTGATTGAACAAATTCTGTTATTAATTCTCCATGCTTTTGATGATGCATGGAAAATTTTTGTATTGAGATCCCCCTCAGAAATCCATAACTCCCTAGACTTGTCCTTCCAATAGATTTCTTCCCTCTTTAAAACTTCCATGTACTACTTTTTTAGGCCCTTCTCCATTTCATACTCTTCATTTGTCATGCCAAATTGCATTACATTTTTGACAATTTCTTCCAATTTTTCCTCAATTCTCCCTTTCTCGGCAAAAATATTTTTAAATGTGTTCTTGTTCCACTCCTTAATCTGATTTTTTAAATACTGTAATCTCTTGATAAACTTAAAACTGGGGGAGCCAGAGTATATGTTACCTTCTAGCCACCAAGTTTTTAAGTTTTCTAGGAATTTTTCATCTCTACACCACATGCTTTGGAACTTAAAATAATTTTTCTTCTGATTACACGCCTCTTGTGCAATAGATAAAGATAAGGGTAAATGGTCTGATCCAATTTGAGGCACAATCTCAGCTTCTAGGGAATAGTCTCCATTGATCCACCACTCCCCAACCAAAAACCTATCCATCCTTTCTGATATGTTAGCAAAGTTTAGTCACCTATTTCTCCAAGTAAATCTACCATTTTTTGGATGGATATCCACCAATTTATAATTCTCTATAAAATCCCAAAAATCTTCCATCACTTTGGTGGGCTTCCAAAGTCCACCCATCTTTTCATCAATGTCTAAAATGGCATTGAAATCCCCCGTGGCAATGACCATACCTCCATTCATTTGGCTTGTTTGATTAAAAACCTCATTCCAGACTCTTAACTTTTCTTTCATTTTGCAGGGGCTATATATGTTAAACAATGGAAATGATATATTGGACTGCTTGCAGGTAATAATACATGCCATCCAGTGATCACAAGAAGCAATGGGATGTATTTCCACTTTGGCAGCATTCCACAAGATTTCCAAACCTCTAGCCAAGCCCTTTGCCTCCTGAAATAAACCTTCCCATTTATAACAATATTTAATGAATTCACACGCCTTATCCTTGTTTAATTTAGTCTCCTATAGTATGAAAATATCTGAGTCTAACCTGGTCATGGTTCTCTTGACTAGGTATTTTTTGTCAGGGGCTGAGAGACCCTTGACAGTCCACGAGGTCATCTTCATCTTCCCCCAAAGGAGGCCTTGCCTCCCTTGCTCGAATTCAGGAATTTCATCATGCTAACTATGCCCCTTTTTTTGCCCTCTGCTCCCTAACTATTTTGTGACTCTTCCTTCCTCTTGTGGCTTTTGCTCTTCCGAGTATGATATTTACAGATTGACTAATGTGCCTTGGTTCTATGGTGTTCAGGTTAGCATCATCACTCCCCTGATCAATAGTGTCCGATTCTGAGAACTGCAAATTTTCCTCCACTGTCAGTTCCTCATTTGGATACACCACAATATCATTGCCTAGGATTTGATCATCACCTATTGGAGTATTTTTGGAGGGAGTATTCAAACAACCATTATGTTCCTCCTTGCCATTACTACTTCTAGGACCTTCCAAAAGAAAAATTTCCTGCCCTTGTGATTTTTCTTTTGCCCTCCAAACTTGCTCTATCTTTTTCCCAGAGGGCTTAAAAGCCTTCCTTTTGAACATCCTACAATTGGTAATAAAATGTAGTTTTCTTCCACACCAGGGACAAACCTCAATTTCCTTTTCAATTTCAAGTTGTTGCTTCCAATTCCCATCTGTCATGTGGAGCATAATTTCAGAAGGAATTTCTCTTATGGCTACAACTTTTATTCTGGTGTATGTATACAAGTCTCCTTCCACAATTTCTTCATCAATTTCTAACAGCATGCCAAGTGATCTTCTAATCATCTCTAGGCAACCCTCACTCCAATATTTAATTGGCAAATTGTATAAACAAATCCACATTGGTTTGTCATATGTTGCCATCTCAGTAGAGTCAAAATTCAGAACCCATGGTTGAATGTACAGAGGATGTTCTTTTTGGAACCAATTTTTGAGTGTAATGGTGTGGTTTCTGTCTTCTTCACAGGAAAAAACCACAACAAAGAAACCCTTTGGAAGAAATTTCACCCTCAGGTGACTCCCCCAATTTTCCAAAACCCATGTTTGAATATCTTTTCTTGGCAATTTAGGCCCTAAAATTTTTGCTATGATGGCATGTCTATCGAAAATCTCCTTCTCATCCTCAATACAGTCCGAAAGATCGATTTCCTAAACATCATCCGTAGAGCCCCTTCTTGCTATTGTGCGACAGTTCATCTCTTGGTCGATGCTTCCATCACTTCCCTCTGACCAGGTTCGTTTGATACCAAATTCATCCTAGTCTACCTCCATAGTATGCCATTTGATAGGCCTTCTTAGTCTCACAGCCTTTGCTCTGTTGTTCTTCCTACCGAAGGCATCCTCCTGTAAATCACTTGGCTTGTCCCAGGCTTCCTCCTCCATGTTTTTTATAAAAAAAATTTAGGGGAATAAAATAGAATGATTTTAAAAACTATATAAAATATAATTATAAAGAATACATGTGATAATTAGGTATATTTTTTAAATAGAAATAATTTTATTTAATTTTCATTTAACCTAAATGAAATCTATATAATATTGGCATTGTATTGTCATTGATGTCAACTGGTATGAAGGAAGTGTATGTAGGATAGAGTATGTAGGTAAACATGAGTTGCAGGTCTACTGGTAAGCAAGGAAAGGACAACAAAGAAGACCATGATCACTGGTAGGCAAAGAAGAGTGTCAACTGGTATGTATATTTCTGATATACAGATACAAGCAAGAGATGTTTACTAGTATGCAACTTGGAGTTTGTGATGAACCAATGTGAGTCTAATGAAATGTTAGTGTCATGAAGACTATCGGTCTGCAGATAATAAGGTGATCCACCAGTGACCATGTGTGCACAAGCTAAAGATAAATCAATAAGATTGAATGATTATCGAATCACATAGAGTGTGAACATAGAACTGGGAGCAATCTGAGTTAGTTGGATCTACTAATAGAATAGGGGACTTCATGATATGAAGGTCTACCAATAGGGTATATGAACTGGTAAGGTCCTTAACACCGATCATGTGTCTTGCTCAGTGAGTAAGCTCAAACTGACATAGCAAACTAGGTTGAGTTGGATGGTGACTAAGGAAGACACATAGACTCCATGTGGCATGCATGCAGTGGCAAGTAAACCTTTCATTGACGTGGTAGGTGATGAGTAGGTTGATAATAAATGAGGAACTCATAAATCATGGGTTGATAATAGAAGAAGTGTGGCTTGAGGCAGATCAAGATGAAGAATATTTTTGGTGATGTAAATCAACCAGGACTATCTGATCTTTTTGCTTATTTTCCAACGAAAACAATTGAGGCATTAATGGTGATTGATAGAGCTATGCTGAAAATCAAGTTATAGGTTGCTAAATATAGAAAGTATGCACATGAATCATCAGATATGGCGGTGATGTTTGATTTGTTGTAGATCATCAATTGAGGAGATGAGATCTGATCAGATTTAATATAGATTGGGTTGGTGGAGAAAAACCCTAACGCATCACTGTTTAAATTCTAGTCTTGGCAGGAAAGCCAAGTATAAATATTCAGACCAAAAATGAAATTCATGATGCCAGTTATGAGAGAAGAGTGTTCTTGAGAAATCAAAGAGATAATCAGTTTCAGAGCTCTTTTGCAGAAGAATAGAGTGACTAATTGTTGAAAGGAATAACTCATAAGAGGCTTTAACTGGTAGAGACAGAGTGATCGTTGAACTGTTACAGAGCTAATAGTCAAAGGTGTTAGGCCCAATATGGAAAGCTAATATATTGAGAGGGGAGGGGTGAATTAGTACTCCAAAAATTTTCTTTAATAATAACTTTACTATTATGCATAAACCGAATAGTGTAGGAACATAATATAAAGCTAAAACAAATAGATAACAATCATACATGATTCACTCCATAACACATATATTTTGGTTACATAGAAACTCTTGGTTAGAGAGAAAAACTATGGTGGGGATGGCACCCACAACTTCACTACTGCAATAATAAAGAGTGCTCGGTTAGAGCTACATGTTTAGCTATTTCTCATAGCTTACCCTGTTAGGAGTAACAAGATCTGTTAGATCTACCTTGCTAAAGGATTTTACAACACTTCATCTAAATGTTGCACCTGGTTAGAGGCTTTACAATTTGTAGACTTGATTAGAGTCTTTTACCTTGTTAAAGGTTTCTCTTACAACTTCAAAATATTACAATAAAATCATTACAAATATCTGCAACTTTACATCTAGAATGTTATAGCAAATTCTATGTGCTCAAAATAAGTTACCTTGCTTATAGCATACCTCGGTAACCCATATAGTAACTCGATAAACCCTTCTGTTTACTCTATTCTTTAACTGTTCTTTGAAAACCTTCTTGGTGACCTCTATGTCTTTGTAACAGTCTTCTTACACTTATGCACACACACACTTTTAATTCTTAACTCATGTTGTATAAATAGATCTCTTATGACAGTGATCCATTCATTGCTGCGTTCTTACAAATATGATTTATCGAATGAATAACCATGCAAATTATTTCATTGGTTAGATGACCTCAAAATCATACACAATCTTTAATTGCAATTTCCAATGTGATAATGGTTAAATGTGCCTCAATCTTGTAACACGTTTTCATATGCATGTCCAGGTTCAATGAATCTAGTAACATGTTTCACTCGGTGTATATCAACTCGGTGTGTCATCTTTGCTGCTCAGTAGACATGAAATGATACTCGGTAGATAGCTTGGCGTATACTACATTTTCAGACTTACTTTCTTTTGTAACTGACTAGACTATGCATACCGACTGAATATCTCGGTAGAGATAACTGACTAGAGTATATAGATAACTGTGACATGAAACTAATGGCAACTTGATAAGTAGTAACAATCTCCCCTTTTGACATTAGTTGAGATGTTTGACAAAAACTACTTTCAAAGTTATAACTCAATAATCTATGTACTTGTAAAATTTGACTATGTTGACAATATATACAATAATCAATAAAATAATATATCAGATATACTCCCCTTATCAATATACTATAAAAAACTTTGAATTTGCATGCTTGGTGATCTGTTATGTTTATTGCTTGGTGCACTACTCTTGGATACTTTGTGTGCTCTGCTCAGTATACTCCCCCTGTATACTATACTCCTGTTGTTTGATTTTATACTTTGATGCTTTGAATGCTACACTCCCCCAATACTGTATCAAATACCTTAGTACTGTAACATATTACTCCACTAAGTACTGTATCATATCACTCCCCCTTTTTGACAAACATCAAAACTTAATTACCATTCGGGGGTGGTAACTAGTCAAAAATGGATTTGTACTTGGTCCAGGCTTCGGTGAGAGCGACAGAGAGGGCATTCTTTACACTGTCCATTAAAGAATTATGTGCTTGAATATCAGCCAATAATGATATTAAGCCATCTAGAGTGCTTCCCTCTTGTGTAGTAGATAAGGAGGTGGCTCAGTTGATCTGTTCTTGGATGGATGAAAGATGGGAAAGGAATAATTTCTAAAGTGTCATTATGTCCATCTTGATCTTGTGTTCTTCATTTCTTAGGTCGAATTGTTGAGCCATGAGCTATTGTAGCTTTGTATAAAAATTTTGAACTGAATTTGGCTTTGTGGTCAACTTGCTTGAGAGATCAGTGATCTCTTTCTCAATTGTCTCTGTTTTATTCTTAATGTCTTTAATGAATAAAGAAAATGTGCAGAGTTTCTGAAATAAATAAAGAATGTGCTTGAGTTGAGGAGTCAACTCAGCAATAAATTTGACAAGTTTAACTTTGCCAATAGCTATAGCTTTCTATACCTCTTCTATCATTTTTGCAATGAGCTCCTTGTCTTTTAGCTTGCTCAAACACTCTGATGCATCTACTCCAGATGTCTCTATCTTTGTTAGGAGTTCATCCAGTTGAATGTGGATGGCTACATCTATTGATACTATAGCTTTAGGTAGCATATCTATTAAGAGTTCTTTCACCTTCTGAAGTACTTTATTTTTCTTTTGAATGGCCATTTGTTTCTTTTGTTCGACCTTTGCGTTGAATAGTTCACCGAAATCAATGAGTGCTTGCCCTTTCAATTTTGATATGTCTACACTGGGCAACACTATTGGTTTTGACAAATCAACTTTAAAACTATGCTTTTTCATCTTCTTTTCTTTACCTTTCATCGATGGAACTAGGACAAGGGCTTGTGAGGCTTGATGACCCTCGATAGGTTTCTCAGTAGAGGCAACACTTTGATCGATTTCTTTAGCCTCTGTAGAGTCCTTTGGTGTCTCGGTACTCGGTGTCTTAGTTGCAACATTCTTAGTGTTAGAAGGTGCTTGAGATGTCTATTCTTGAGTAGTACCTTCTCCTATCGTAGACTTGTGACCTTCAATGCCTTGCTCCGTGTCATGAGGGATTTTAGTTGAGACAGGTTGCTTGACTAGTGGATAAGGTTGAACTTGTTCCAAGACTGATTCACTAGATACAAGTTTTGCATATGCATTGCCTTCTATCATTTCATGTTCCAGTGCCTCTATATCCATGACATCTTCATCTATTTGAATGATGTCAGCAAGGTCTTTCTCGGTAACATCAGGATCTTGCTCGGTGAGATCAACAATTTCAACTGTAGCTTGCTCACCTACATCCTTGACTTTAAATATTTCCTACCACTTTGCTTTTGTCTCATTTTCCACTTCAATATACAACCCATTCATCAGTTTTAAGGCTCTCTATTTGACAAGAAACTTTGAGTTGTAGTTTGTCAGATGTTCTTTTATTTCAGCTACTGACATGTCAGGAAATAGATGAACCAGACTTCTCTCTCTGACCTGTTTCTCTGAGTCCATTGCATACTTCCAGCTATTATCAATATGCAAGTAAAGTTCATTCGGAAGTGACTTAGCTAGTTCCAATGGAGCTAATCGAAATTTTAGAAGTGTGCAGATGACAACTTCTTTAATTTGTCTCTTCTCATCATTATTCTTGGTTTCATACTTGACATATCTAAATCATCCAAATCCTCCATATTCTTCCAGATTAGCATAGAAGTTTTCAACACTATGTATATTTACGTTCTTGCTCTTGACAATCTGGAGTTTGCTTGCATCCTCTGATTCGGTATCACTAGACTCTTTTGCCAAAATGAGTCTCCAATTAGATTTCTTGTATGTCTTTGTTACCTTAGGAGCAGTAACACTTTTTGTTTTCTTAATTGGTGAGGCTACAGATGCTCTAGTGTTAGGTCACTTTACTGGAGGTGGAGTCGGTGAGGCCTTTGATGTGTCTTGTTTCTTTCTCTTCAACACTTTTCCCTTAGGCAATTCTATGCTCAGTGTTATTGCTGCCTCTTGGGCTTCAGATTCCTCTTTGATAATGGCAATGGTGCCTTTGACAGGTGTAGAGGAAGAGTCTTCTCCAAATTTCTCTAACAATGCCTTTATCATTTTTGTTGCCTTTCTTGTAGCTTTGGGTACTACAATGTTCATCTTTACCTTTTCCTTTACTTCCTCATAGGTTCCATACCTCAACTCAGTAGCATGCCTCGGTAATGGAAGAAATGCATTAATTTGTTGTTCTGTGATCTCAAAGTCAATCTTGTAACCCATCGGTGACAAATATTGAGTCCTCGGTTCCACAACATTCACATAATAGTAATTGGTGTCAACTTCAAAACATATATCATTTTTGTATTTCTCTACTAGCTAGGGTGGAATCCTATATTTGATATGCATTTTCTCTTGAAATTTACTAAAGTAACCATCCATAATATCATTGAAATTATCACCTAACTTCTTGATGAAGTCATTTATCTGATGGGTGATTGGTCGGTGTAGTTCCCAAACAACTTTTCCGACTGATGGAAAGAATTTTTCAAGATAGAAAAACATGCATACCAATAATGATCCAAACCTTAGAGTATTAGCCGAGTTGTTTTTCTTCGGCTTCCTGATGGTGTTCAGATTTTCAAATAGGTTCTTCAGCAACACCTCACATAGATCAATTTTCATTCCCTTTTTCACAATTTTGTAAGCCAGGTCTACTACTACATAGGGTACACTCTTTTCCCTTGCCGATTGGAAGAAACAGTAACCCATTGCTCTAATGGCAAATTTTAGTTCTTCATCTATGACATTGTTCAATTTCAATCCTCTGCAATCTGATTCCACTCTGGTTAAATTGATCAATTCCTTCTGTGATATCATCTTTTGGGCTTGAGCATGATCATAAATGGGGTAACTGGTAATCAGTTGAATGATTTCCTTAGTAATCTTAAATGGTTGCTCTTCTAGCCACATGAAATCATCGTGAATTTTGCTTAGAACAAACTTGACCCACTGGGGTTTGAACACACAGTGATAGGTTAGGGATTCAGTTAATCCCTTGATCTTTATGTGCTCATATTTGCTATTCAATTTACCATCTATGAACAGCTCATCATAGGTGTCTTTAATTTCAACATGATTGAGTTCTTCAACACAACATTTGGTGAAGAATCTCACATCCTCGACCAACAATACTCTATCTGGGATTAGTGAAAAGGTGGTTTTGTCATCCGGTTCAGATGCAACTTTGGGAGTCAAAGAGTATTTTAGTGAGGGCTTCTCTACATTCTTGATAACTATGGAATCTTGGATCTTGGGCGCCATTGTAGATTTCAGATAAAAAGCTAACAAAGAATCCTTAGGGTTTCACGATTTTCAAACAACTGACGCTTTATACTTAGCAGATAATAGCAACTAGATAAGATCAGTAAATCAGCTTAACAATGCGTTGAGATTGATGTAAATACCTTGAATTTGCTTTGTAGGAGGTTTTGATCACCTTGGATTTGCTTTGCTCTGCTCTCTCAAAAACTTGGTAAGTGTAAATGATTGCAAAACTGCTTTTAAGTACACCATATGCCTTATCGGGCTCTGTACGGTTTAGGTCAAAAACATTAAATGCACTCGGTTCCACTTTTTTGCTTTAACCGAGTAACCAAACTTCCTTCATTCACCGAATTGACAGGTTTCCTATATAGTGCTTCAAAAGACCTTGATAGAATTTCAAACTTACTAATACATCTTTGATTATGCATATTTGAATTAAGTACATGATAAAATAGGAATTGTTAAGATTTAACCTTGAGAGAATGCAGTCCCTTCATACCTTTACTGATTAATTTGGAATAGGTGCACCTAACTCGGTAGGTAAGGTGCTTTCTCCATTTGACACAATTTCCTTCTTTTTCCAAATCATCTTTAATTTGTTTTTTATTTCTTCAGTGTCTTTTCTAGGTTGATCTCTGCAATCTCCAGCTAAGTGTCCAACTTTGTGACAATGAAAACATGTCATACCAGGATTTCTCCATGATCTTTGGTTGTTCATTCTAAACCTTATAAAATAGTTGGCACTTATGTGTCCATATCTTCCACAACATTCACACAATATCCTTGTATTGTAATCCCATGGTACTGCAGAATACTGTCAGTAAGGATGTGTGTGAGTTCAGTAACCTCTAGCATTTGCTTGGTGTGTAGACCACATATAGTTCTTTTGCTTAAGCTAGCACTTCTTGGTACCATGTCCATATCTATTGCAATTTTTACAAAACCCTTTGAATTTTGCCTTCTGATAATTGTTAACAAACTTTGTCCTACATTGATTAGATGTGTGACCATATTTATTGAAATTGTAACAATAACCTTTAGACTTAGTGACATTCAGTTGCTTACCTTTTCCGATTTGAAACATGTTGGCAATGTGACCTTGATTTCCTTTGTAACTGAGTCCTGCATCTTTGTTGGGTCTTCTTGTATTCAATTGCTCATCCAACATCTTTGATGCTTCATAACTCTTCTTGAGTGTTTCTTTGGATTTCTTCTCTGATTCAAGTTCATCGGTTAATCTTAATACTTCATGTTTCAATGCTTGATTCTCATCATTTTTCAGAATTGCTTCATGATGTGCATAACCTAGTTGATTTGATAGATTTTGTTGAATTCCAATCAACCTTGTGATTTCATCATTCTTATCAGATACTAAGACTTCAAGTTGTTGTTTCTCTCTTTCTAGATCTCTTACTTTATCCTCGGTTGTCCTCAATGCATCAAGATTTCCAGTCATCTGTGTGCTAAAATGTTCATGTTCTCTTTTCATTGCTTTTAGTTGAATAGTCAATGCTTTGTTCTTTTCTTTCAATACTCCAATAATTTCTTTAGTTTCTTCAGATATACTATTCTTAGATGACGTCTCAATTTGTTCCACTAACTCTTGAGAATCCTGCAAATCATTTGATAATCTTCTTCTTACTTTCAGAGATTTTTGCATTTGTCTTTGCATGTCTACAATCACTTGATTAGCATGATCCAGTTCTTCTTGCAGATACACAATCCTTTGAGATTGTTTATAGCCTTCCATTGATAAGATCTTTCTCTTTAGGCAGTTAAACCATTTTCCAAGATTCAAGGTCTAATACCAATTGTTAGGCCCAATATGGAAAGCTAATGTACTGAGAGGGGAGGGGTGAATCAGTACTCCAAAACTTTTCTTTAATAATAACTTTACTATTATGCATAAACCGAATAGTGTAGTAACATAATATAAAGCTAAAACAAATAGATAACAGTCATACATGATTCACTCCATAACACATATATTTTGGTTACACAGAAACTCTTGGTTAGAGAGAAAAACTACAGTGGGGATGGCACCCACAACTTCACTACTGCAATAATAAAGAGTGCTCGATTAGAGCTACATGTTTAGCTATTTCTCATAGCTTACCCTATTAGGAGTAACAAGATCTATTAGATCTACCTTGCTACAGGATTTTACAACACTTCATCTAAATGTTGCACTTGGTTAGAGGCTTTACAATTTATAGACTTGTTTAGAGTCTTTTACCTTGTTAAAGGTTTGTCTTACAACTTCAAAATATTACAATAAAATCATTACAAATATTTGCAACTTTACATCTGGAATGTTATAGCAGATTCTATGTGCTCATAATAAGTTACCTTGCTTATAGCATACCTCGGTAACCCATATAGTGACTTGGTAAACCCTTTTGTTTACTCTGTTCTTTAACTGGTCTCTGAAAACCTTCTCGGTGACCTATGTGTCTCTGTAACAATCTTCTTACACTTATGCACACACACACTTTTAATTCTTAACTCATGTTGTATAAATAGATCTCTTATGACAGTGATCCATTCATTGCTTCAATCTTACAAATATGATTTATTGAATGAATAACCATGCAAATTATTTCATTTGTTAGATGACCTCAAAATCATACACAATCTTTAAGTGCAATTTCAAATGTGATAACGGTTAAATGTGGCTCGATCTTGTAACACATTTTGATTGTTGGCATATGGACACTCCAATGAGACATTGTGTGTGATTGAAGGTTTTGTCATTGATGGCAACTTTGCAATCCTATGGCACCGGCAAGACATTCTACTAGCAAAACATTATTCAAGCAAGATAGTGCACTGGCATCAACAAGACCACTCTACATCGGCAACAACACCAGCATAGAAGAAAAGATGTATACCGGCACAGAGGCTGACAGGATTTTTGATATGTAATATTTTGTTTATTATTGTAAGCTGACTTGGCAAATTGTAAAATGACTCTTGTATATAAAGGAGATCATTGTAGACATTTGTAAGGGTAAGGTAAGTGAGCATAAAGAAAATTATTAGGCAGACCTAATGTGCGAATTGTAGGTCAAGGGTATATGTAAAGAACAGAGCAAGAACCGGTACTGAGTCTAGCATTGAAGATGCTATTGTAAAGCAGTAAAAAATATTGGATTAGCATAATCCTCATTGTAAGTCAATGTGACTTCTCATTGAGCAGTGTGCTCTAGGCAGTTGGCCTTCCTGCATGTGTAGGCCCCTATTGTAAGTAATATTCTCTTATTGGCCAGTAAGTGAATATTGTGGGTCACAAATCCCACCAAGGTTTTTCCCACATCGGGTTTCCTCATTAAACATCTTGTGTTATGGTTTTCTTTTCATGTGGATGTTTTTGATTATGTTTATTACATTAATTCTTGCATACTGGTACACTGTTACTTTATGTTCTGCATGTTTTTTCTTAAGAAAATTTTCTATCGGTCAGATATTGATTCACCCCCCCCCTCTCAGTATCTGTGGGAACCCTAACAATTGGTATTAGAGCTTGGTTCTCTATTTTTAGTAGCCTAACAGCTTGAGGAAGATCTTGACACCAGTAAAAATGGAAAATTTGATGAAGCAACTTGAAGGAGCTCTTACTGACTATGATGCAGAGAAGTTGAAAAATATCAAATTAGAAGATGATTTAAAAGAAGCTCAGGATATCATTCAGGCACTTCAAGAAAATCTTACTATTACAAGAAATAAGAGAAGAGAACTTTGTGAAAAATTACAAAATGAGAATGATGAAAAGGAATCACTTAATGATATGATAAGCAAGTTGAAACAAGAGATCATGACAACAAAAAATGAAATGCAGGATATGACTATGAGATTTTGCAAAGAGATTGAGGACAGAAAGAAGAATGAAGAAGAATTGACCAGAAGACTAAGTGATGCAGCAAATGAGAACACAAGACTTAGCTATGAAAATGACATGTTGAAGACAGATCTGATGCATACCCAGAATGACTCGAATGAACTAATGAGACAAAAAGAAATCTTGGAAAGGGAATTGGAAACTACAAATCAACACAAAGAAAAATTCAAGAAAAGCTCAGAAGAACTTCGTACCTTATTGAAGAATCAAAAACCCAAAGGTGACACTTCTAGAATTAGATTTAAATTTGGAGAAAGCTCCGGTACTGCAAATACTCAGGATCACAACAAACTGGTAAGACCTCCTAATACTTATAAATTCAATGGAAAATGCTTTAACTGTAATAAATATGGTCATAGGGCAAACAAATGTAGATCTAGGAATTATCAGAATATCAATCCTCCCACTGGTCAATGCTCCAAATGCAACAAAGTTGGTCATAACTCTAAAAACTACAAAATGAATGTAAGATGTTATGTTTGTGGAAGATTTGGACATTTATCAAATCAATGCAGAACACAAACTAGAATAGGTTATGGGAAAGCTATTCAGAAAAATAATGTCACTTGTTATGCATGTAACAAGATTGGTCATATTGCTAAATTTTGTAGAAGTAAAGGTACACTGATAGACAACAAAAGTACTAGCTTGAAAGGTAAAGAAAAGGTTGAAGAGGTTAAGCAAGAATTCTCAAAGCAATGGATTAGAAAAGTTGATCTACACATTGGGAATAATCCTCCACCAATAGAACCAACAAATGCTCCATTGGTAGGACAATGTGATGCTCCACCGGCAGGAAGTTCTTCATCTAATTGAAGAAAATTATCTTGAGGGTTTGGCAATCTAATGACACATGTGCTATTATTCCCTTGGTTAGAGAAAAGAAGTTGAAAATCACTTATCACTAGCAAATAGTGAATACATTACCGACAAGCAATTAATGTGGTAGGTAGCAAAAAAGACTTTATAAAATAAGGTTTTGGCTCCATTTCATTTCACTATGATTTCAAACTTTCAGAGAGAGCGAAGATTTCCGAGCTAAGGCATTTCGAGCAAGAAGCAAGCACACTCCAAGCAATCATTCATCCAAGACAGAAAAAGGTATTTTATCATGGCATCCTCCTCTGCAATTGAATACATAGCGAACCCTACTGTTGTGGAAGTAATTAAAAGACCTAGGCCCATATTTCAGTTGGTCCCCAAAATAGCAAAGAAAGATGATACCTTAGGTGCATTCTCTCAAATCCCTAAAGGTGTTGTATATGCTGAAGACCCTAGAATGTATATTCACTGCAATATTGAAGAGCTAGGAGATGAGGAAATCAAAACCATGTACAAAACTGAGATATGTGATGATACCGGCAATATCAAAGCTGAACACAAAATCATTGAAACCCTAGGATTCACAGAAATCCTTAGTATTCCTGAATTTCCTAAGGATGTGATTAGGATAGTATTAAGCAGAGTTCATGGAGAATTTTTCTAGTTAGATACAATTCATAAGATCACCAAGCAAGTGGTAAAGGCTATCATAGGGTTACCGACCATCGGTAAAAGACCAAATAAAAACAAGAAAGTTTCAAATGATTTAGTCATTGACCTAATAGGTGCAACATCTAATAAAAGATCTTTAAGGGTTAAAGATGTAAAGGATACAAATGTGAGATTCATAAGCATTATATTAGGTTACAAAGCCACTCATGCCAATAGACTCAACTCAGTTTCAAGTTTATGCATTAAGAGTGCTTATGACATAATCACCAACAATGCAAAAATTGACATTTGTGAATGCCTAAAGGATGAACTAATAGACAACCTTGGAAAGATAAAGAAGGATAAGAAAGGAACCTTCAGATTTGGAAATCTGTTAGTGTGTCTAATGCTTCATATAACAAAACAAGTTCCCGGTATAGGATATAAAGAATTCAGATATGACATACCGGTAGGAAAGCAACTAATAGAACTATTCAATACCATGGGTGAGAATAAGGAAAACAACATTCATGACTTTTTTCAAGCACTAAAGACAAAAATGAAGAGAAGGACACGGTTATCACAGAAGATTGTAGACAAATACAAAGATGATATATGCTTTGTTATCAAAAAGGATGAAATATGGATGGAAGCAGTCATCCCTAGGACAATCTGGGTAACATAGATGGGCTATGAAACAGATGATCACATAGTTGAAAATTATGCCAAAGCACTTCTGGAAGCCCCCAATGAACCTAAGGAGGAAGCATTTGGTAGTGTTGAAACAATAGAAAAACAAATACAGTCCAAGAAGAGAGTGAAGAAGGTAGAAGCTTTTATGAGAAAAGGATCCAAACAAGCAAAAGCCATTAAGACAGATGTATTAAAGAAAACTGGCATAACTGAAGATGAGTTCGCAGCCCCACAACCTGAAGCTCATCTATCACCGGTAGGTACTTCCTTAGAAGGAGATATGCCAACAACTTTTAAAAGAGTTGTTAGGAAAAGAGACCCCTCACTAACAACCACTCCTTCACCTAGAACGACAAGGCAGAAGCAACAAGCTATGAGATCTCCAGTCAGAAAGGTCACACCTAAAAGGAAGCTGACTCCTAAGAAAAAGAAAAAGGCAAAAACTAACTTGGCACCTCTAGACATTTTGTTCAATGAGATCACAGAGGAAGGAAAATTGAAGAACATAGGGAAAATTTATGACACCCTATCGGCTGATGAGAAAGGGAAAGTTGAGGAGAGTGTAATACTACACATGGACATGTTTAAAATTTTTTTGATGGAAGTCATAAAAAAAATTCCTGATGACTTATACAAAAGACTTGAGGCCATAAGGCAAGGAGTAATTGAACTGGACAAGAAAATAAAAGTAGAAAAACTACTTGCTATATATTCGGTAAATTCCCCAAAAGAAATTGATGATCTGATAGCTTAGGCCAACTAGATAGTTTTTTCCACTGCACACCAGCATATTTCACTGATGGCAGGTAGAGTTACAGAGGTTTCAAAGGAAACAGAAGATGGTTGGGACATATTTTTGGTTGAAAAAGAAAAACAAGAAGAATATAGGAATCCCAAGCCTATTAAGGTATATCAGAACGATAAAGACAAAGGGAAAGGGAAAATTGGTGGACCTCCAAGCATAAAGGTTAAAGATAACCTACCTCCACCTATAAAAATTACAATCCTTGAAAACCAACTGGCAACTGAAAGCATGGATATAGAGGATAGTAATACAAATCATGAAGTCCTATTCACTGTAAATGTTGATACCCAAAAGATCAACATAATAGTTGATAAAGACCCAAGTGAAAAATCAGATATGGCCAAAGAGCCTCCGATAACAGGAAATACAGAGCAAACAATAGTGGATACAGGGAAAAAGATGGAATCTGAAGCACAAATAGAGAAACTGATAGAGCTAAAGGCTCCAGAACAGATGCCACCGTTAAGAAATGAAGTAGGAAAACAAGTGCTAAAGGAAATGCAGACACAAACTAACCTACCAAAGGTCAATACAAGCATGGTCACTTCCACCGGTACTCATTTTGTTGGGTCACCATCAAAGTCAAAAAATGTGACTGAGGTATTACTTGAATCCATCA
Organism: Cryptomeria japonica; assembly: GCF_030272615.1. Lineage (NCBI taxonomy): Eukaryota > Viridiplantae > Streptophyta > Pinopsida > Cupressales > Cupressaceae > Cryptomeria > Cryptomeria japonica. The sequence goes on from NC_081405.1 coordinate 530,602,257, forward strand.
TGAAAATAACTGATTATAGCTCACAAGCTTACAAAGCAATAGATGATTCAATACCAATTTTGAAAACAATCGCTCCTAATTGTAATATAGATAATAAAGATTCTTTAGGAGAGTTGGATACACTATGTAAATACATTTCTGGAAATATTGAGCAAATAAAGTTAGAATCTATAAAGGACATTGTAGAAAAGGAGAAACAAAAATTCTTTGAGGAAGAAATTAAGAAGTGTAATAGAGATTTTGACACACTTCTACCGGAACTATGTAGTTTGTTAAAAGAGTACAAAAACCTCTACAAAGACACATGCAAAACAAACTTCCTAACTATAGATATAGACAAGAAGATAAGAAAGACACAGGAAGAGATAAACAAGCTTGCAGACAATTTTGTCAACTCACCGGATTCATTATCTATTTTTGATGATAAGTTAGCAAATTTTGAGACAGAATTACTTAAACAAGAGAAAGAGAAAGAGACAATAATAAATAAGGCAAAATACTTGAGATCTAAACTGAGTCCAAGATTGGATTATCTAGCATCTCTACAGAAGGAAATCTCAGAGGCATTAACACCGGGAAGTAAAACACTGGCAAAGCAATTGCAGCATCTCACCGACACTATGAAGAGAACTGAAACAGCAATAAAAGATAACAAAAAGTTTATGGATAGTATAAACTTAATTTTGGGTGATCTTTTTTAGATAATAACTACCCAACTACAAGGTTGAGGTTATGGACCGGTATAACTACAAACTCTACTAACATCTTGAAAACCTTTGTCATTGATGCCAAAGGGGGAGTAGTAGGATGAGAAAATTCAAAACACAGGGATCATATACTTAGGGGGAGTCCCTCATCTTTTTTGGTAAATTTTTGGTCTAGACATTTTTGGATATATTTTTGGAATTTCTCATGAGTGTTGCCATCAATGCCAAAAGGGGAGATTGTTGGCATATGGACACTCCAATGATACATTGTGTGTGATTGAAGGTTTTATCATTGATGGCAACCTTGCAATCCTATGGCACCGACAAAAATTTCTATTGGCAAAGCATTATTCAAGCAAGACAGTGCACCGGCATCAACAAGACCACTCTACACCGGCACCGGCACTGACACAGAAGAAAAGATGTATACCGACATAGAGGCCGACAGGATTTTTGATATGTAATATTTTGTTTATTATTATAAGCCGACTTGGCATATTGTAAAATGACTCTTGTATATAAAGGAGATCATTGTAGACATTTGTAAGGGTAAGGTAAGTGAGCATAAAGAAAATTATTAGGCAGACCTAATGTGTGAATTGTACGTCAAGGGTATATGTAAAGAACAGAGCAAGAACCGGTACTAAATCTGGCATTGAAGATGCTATTGTAAAGTAGTACAAAATATTGGATTAGCATAATCCTCATTGTAAGTCAGTGTGACTTCTCACTGAGCAATGTTCTCTAGGCAGTTGGCCTTCCTGCATGTGCAGGCCCCTATTGTAAGTAATATTCTCTTATTGGCCAGTAAGTGAATATTGTGGGTCACAAATCCCACTGAGGTTTTTCCCACACCGGGTTTCCTCGTTAAACATCTTGTGTTATGTTGTTCTTTTCATGTGGATGTTTTTTATTCTATTTATTACATTAATTCTTGCATATCGGTACATTGTTACTTTATGTTCTGCATGTTTTGTCTTAAGAAAATTTTCTACCGGTTAGATATTGATTCACCCCCCCCCCTCTCAGTATCTGTGGGAACCCTAACATTCATATGCATGTCCAAGTTCAATGAATCTGGTAACACATTTCACTCGGTGTGTCATCTTTGCTGCTCGGTAGACATGAAATGATACTTGGTAGATAGCTCGATGTATACTACATTTTGAGACTTACTTTCTTCTGTAACCGACTAGACTATGCATACTGACTGAATATCTCGGTAGAGATATCTGACTAGAGTATATAGAATAACTTTGACATGAAACTAATGGCAACTTGATAAGTAGTAACAAAAAGTACCGATGGTGGTTGAACCGATAGGAAGGCATCACAGAGTGAAAGAGTGCAGGTTGAGGATCAGGGGAAGATAAGAAAGATAGAGAGTGACTGGTAAGGGATTAGAGAGAGTGATTTGATAACCGGTAGTGAAAGAACCAGTGAAATAGAGAACAATTGTAACTAGTAGATAGAAGTTGAGTAGGTGTTAGAAACCACATTTGTAACAAGGTTCTATCATTGTAATAAGTTGTTATATCATTTTATATCACTGATTTGGAGCTCGGTGCAAGGGTTGGTTCTCCTTTGGGTTGATGCTCCTTGGGTTGGTTCCCTAAATCATTGTAAACTATTATTTTATTGTGAGACTGGACTGGAGCAGTAGACTCCAGTATCTTTTCTCACTGATTTTTTTTCCCACATTGGGTTTTCCTCGTACATCTGGTGTTGTGAGTTATTCTTTTGTGGGTCCTTGCATTTTACTCTTTTCTTTGATTCAACTGGTATATCCTCTTTGTGTTTTATTTGATAACCAATATCATAAGTTAGGTTTAAAAAGGGTTTAGTTTATTAGAAACCATTGATTCACCCCCCTCTCAGTGGTACATTGTGTTCAACAATTGGTATCAAAGCCTTAGGTTCCCTATTGGTCAAAGCTTTCTCTAGCTTGGGTAGATTCTGGTCTAAGAATAAGAATGGAAAGAAATGAGTCCTCCTCTTCCAAATCTCCCATGTTTGATGGAACCAACTATGCCTTTTGAAGTAGAAGAATGGAAACCTATCTATCCTCACTAGGTTTTGATTTTTGGATGTCAGTAAAGAATGGGTATATTGTCCCTAGTGTTCCTCCCATAGGTCTAAATGTTAAGAAGGAATATGAAAATAATGCAAAGGCTAAACACATTATACTCAGTGGGATGTCTGATAATGAGTTTGTCAAAGTTATGCACCGATCATCCGCCAAGGAGACTTGAGATAAATTGCATAGATTATTTGAAGGAGATGTCAAGTTCAAAGATGCCAAGCTTCAAACACTAAGAGGCCATCTTGAAGGCTTGAAGATGAAAGATGAAGAAAATATTACAGACTACCTCCACAAAGTTGATGAAACTATGAATACCATCAGAGGACTTGGAGAGGATATAGTTGATGAAGTTATTGTCAAAAAGATACTTAGATCACTCACATCTAAGTATGATACAGAGGTCTCTACTATAAAAGAAGCCAAGGATCTGAAAATATTTTCAATGGATGAGTTATTTGGCTCCCTAACTACTTATGAAATGAGGACAACTCGTGAAGGAACTTCAAGGAAAGAGGCTACTTTCAACTCCACCAAAAAGGGCAAAGAAGAAATTGCTCATGGCGAGTCTAGTGAAGACTCAAACATAGAGTTGGAAAACTTTGTGAGGAAGCTTAAAAGAGGATTTGGTAAGTATAAAGGAAAATTGCCTCTCAAATGCTTTAGATATGATTAAATAGGACACTTTGTTGGTAAATGTACCTATAGTGAAACCGGTGGAGATTAGAAAAGAAGCTCAGGCAGGTCTTCTGATAAAGATAAAGAGAAGAAAGTCTACCGGCTAGGAAGAAGAAGCTACTAGAAGAAGAAGAACCTATAAACCTTTGAGCGTGATGCCACAGATGAAGAAAGTGCCTTAGAGGATGACTTCTATGAGGGAGAAAGAGAAATCAATCTCTTTATGGTAGTAGATGAATTGGCTAATGAAGAAGAGGAAGATGAAGAAATTGAGGATGAGGTGGACCTAGAAGGAGAACTCATAAGTGCCCTTGAAGATTTGAGTAAAACAAGGAAATAACTTAAAAGGTTTAATCATGCTGTAGTAGAGGATGAATACCAATTGGAGAAAACTCTAAGGGAGTCAAAGAAACAAATTGCTGATTTGAAACTCCAAATAGAAGAAAGAAAGAGGATATGTGAAGTCACATCCTTTGAATTGATAAAGATGGAGAAGGAGCATCAAGGTCTAGAAGAAGAAATTATAAGGCTCAAAAAGGAGCTTGAAAAGAGAAAGGAAGAACAGAAAATGAGAAGCAAGTATGAGGGTAGCACTGAAGCTTTGGACAAGATGTTGAGTAATCAAAAGAATTCAAAGGATACTAGTGGTTTAGGATTTGAAGAAGGATAGAGTTTAGGTAGCAAAGACACATCCAGTAAGGAGATAGAATTCACCTCCTCAAGTGAAAGCAAAGAAAAACAAACTTTCACTATTAGCAAAGATACGGTAAGAAGACATATGAAGAAGCTGCAAGAAACCACCCTACAAACCGGTATGTTGATTCTAAAGGGAAGCCCAAAGTTGACAATGAAGGTTTCTCCAAAGCTCATGACATGAGAAGGAGTCACCCAGGAAGACAAATTTTTTTAGGGCCAAGGCAACAAAACCTGTATGTACCAAACTTTCATGGTTATTGTTATTGATGTATTAAGTTTGGACATAGGATTGTTGGATGCAGATTGATAAACAAGCCCCTTGTTAGTTTTGCAATTAGAAATCCATTTGCTGCACTTCAAGATATAGAAGTTGTCTATTATCAATGTAATGGATTTGGTCATAGGAGTTATGAATGTAGGAGAAGTCAACTGATGTCCTACAATATTTTGCCAAGTTCATCTTTCAATGCCAATGTGAAATGTTACCATTGTCAGGAGTTTGGTCACATTGCAAAGCACTGAAAACTTAGAAAAGCTAAAAAAATGAAGTGAGTAATAGATCAGAAACTAGTAGCTAAACCAGAGCATAAAATTGCATATGACAAGAAGAAGGAAACTCAACCGGTTTGGGTTGAGAAAGACAAGATCAACACAGACTCAAGCCTGATTGTATAGATTGTCCTACATGTAGGAAGAAGGAATCTATGGGTAGTAGATAGTGGTTATTCCAATCACATGATCAAAGACAAGAAGAAATTCATCAAGTTTGAATATTGGAATGGTGGCTCAGTGAGGTTTGGAGACAAATTGAAAGCAGATGATGTTTATTATGTAGAAGGCCCGAAGACCAATTTGTTAGGTGTGAGTCAAATGTGTGACAAAGGATACAATTTTACCTTTGACTCTACTAGTTTCCAGATAAGAAAGGAGAGTATCGGTCAAATTGTAGTAGAAGGAAAAAGGACAGATGGAAATGTGTACAATCTGAAAGAATTTTTTGAATCCCAATGCATGTTGGGACAAGTGGATGAAAGATGGTTGTGGCACAAAATATTAGGCCACACAAATTTTGATAATTTGGTTAAAGTGAGCGAAAAGGGCTATGTGAGACACATACCAGAGATTATCAAACTGGTAAGCACATTTTGTGATGAGTGTGTAAGAGGGAAGTAAACCAAGGTAACCTTCAAGACCAAAGAGTACAACACCTCAAGTCCCTTAGAACTTGTGCACCCAGATCTATGTGGTCCAACCAGGACAAGGGCCCTAGCTGGTGAGAGATATTTCATTCTCTTCATTGATGACTTCTGAAGAATGACATGGGTCACTTTCCTCCATGGTAAATCACAAGCATATGAAATATTCAAGATCGAAGATGGTTGAAAGGGAAAGTGGATGCAAGTTGAAATCCCTAAGATCATACCAGGGTGGAGAATTTACATCTAATGAGTTTGAAGACTATTGTGAGAGGCATGAAATTAGAAGACAATACTCAACCCCAAGGACACCACAACAAAATGGAGTGGTAGAAAGGAAAAATAGGACACTCAAGAAGATGGCTAGAACAATGTTAAATGAGGCAAACATACCAGACATGTACTGGAAGGAAGTAGTTCATACTACAATTTATACCTTGAACCAGGTTAAATTGAGAACAAACATCAATATGACACCTTATGAATTGTGGTATGACTGGAAACCATCAGTCAAATACTTCAAGGTGTTTGGAAGTAAATACTTCATCAAGAGAGATGTGGATGGATTAGGTGGCTTTGATTCCAAGAGTGATGAAGGTATCTTGCTTGGTTAATCAACTCACAGTAAAGCCTATAAATATTACAACAAGAGATAGAGGAGAGTCATTAAGAGTGTGAATGTTAGGGTTGATGAATATTTGCACAAAGAAAACCACAAGTCAACTAGTATGATGATTTTGGTGATGAAGACATTGAAGTTTAGTCTGACAGTGAACCAGAAGATGCAACCGATAAGTCCCTATTGACGAGTGTTTTGACACACCTACCAACAGTCAGGTAGTTTATGCAAACACTCACCACCTCTCCCAAAAAGTAACAAGTTTAGAAGAACTCACTACCCCAAGGTCTCTGTAGTCGGGTCTCGATGGTGATGGATAGTTCAATGGTTGATGTGGTTATACTTGTAAAGGGGCCTGCTGGTTAGAGCTAAATCTCATTGGTTTATGAACAATTGCACTTCCTCCTTTTTTTTGTATTTTATGATTTAAGACTCTTTGCGGAAATAAAATGCAGAGCGTAAGGGAAACAAGAAAATAACAATGAAGATCAATACAATGACAACTTAATAGACTATTCAATTAGTTCCCTGCAATTCAAGCAATTATCAGATATTATCCAAGTTAGCATTCAACAACGAACTTCCATAAAACCTACAAAATCATCAATTTCACAAATCTATGGACATAAAATCATCAACAATATGGCCTATCATAGTAATTCTCATACACCACTGATGTGTGCAATATGGTTCATAACATGATAGCCAAAAAATTATTACCACGTTGGTAACTCAAAATAATAAACGTTACCAATTACACAGAACAATTTGGTAGAATATAGATGTAGATCAGGCAATCTACAAGCTGCTTTTCATATTAATCTCCATGAATGTATGACGAAAATAACTCAAACTTCTTAACAATCTACAAAATACTCTAAAAATCTCTAAGTAGGCCACAAATCATCAATTTGGGACCCTTACAAATGAATCCCACTTCTCAATTTATAGAAGTTCTTCACCCTATTATTTAGGAAATAACTCTACCCTAAATTAAGAACTAAAATTAGGAGTCACAGTTAACTTGCAAGTTTCTACTTGGACACTCCACTTAACAACTACAAAATGGACGCTGCATGAGCATTATGAAGACCATGCTGGGTGAGCCACATTTTCGTAATCATGTAGGATTTCTTTCAAAATTGGGACCTGAGTAGGAGGAGTAGTTTTAAAATCAAGAAATTTTTTTGGTATCTTTAGCAATTTTGTGCCTATCCTTTATTTCTTGGTAAAAGCCTTATAATTTTCAATTATGCATGCAATTGCTTGGACTGCCAGATTGGTTACATGCTTAATTCTAAATTTATATTTCTTCAAAGTCTCATCTGCATGTGCTCCTTGTTCCTCTAACTCCTTTACTATATCTGCCACCTCTTGACACTGAGTAATCAGCTGTGTGTATCAATCCATAAGGGCAACATCAAACTGGGTGGCAGGTCCTAGGTTTTGTGCCTCATATGCATCCCATTGATTCAAAACTTGCTGCTAGTCCATTATTCTAGTATCATCTATTCTAAGGCCAATAGGCCTTAGTATATTCATCACAAAATTCTCATATGACAAAATCTCTCTGAGGAGAGGGTGCCTAATACTAGTCATCTCCTTGATATACTGCTAATACATCTCTATTTTCAGCTCCAAAATGTATATGTAGGACTGTAAATTCTCACAACTATCCCCTTCTAAGAGGTCTTCTTTTACTATCAGCTCTTCTCCTAACTGTAGTATCCTTTTCAAAATTTAGAGTTGTTTATTAAAGGTGTTCTCCTTCTGCTCCCATTGTGTGGAACAGGTTGTCAAAGCTCCACCTTCCTGTACTGCCTTATGGTATGCTTCCATTATATTCTGTAGAAACAATGTAATCTTGGCTGCATTCACCTGAGTCCAAGATTTGGCGACCGCAACTACTCGTCTCACCTCTAGTAGTGCCTTTACCTCTCCCTCTAGTAGTGATGAGGTTGAAGGTAGGTCATTCGTTCTACAAGAGTCCAAAGGTTTACACATTTCTATCAAAAGCTGTTTATACTACGCAAGCTATGCCTTAAGCTCCATATTTGAAGTGTGCTCCTTTCCCATGCGCCCTCTGACAACGCTTGTGGCTAGCTCTAAGGTATCTAGTTCTCCCCACTTGGTTTGCCTACCTATGTTTATTTATAATAATTGGTATTTGGGAGAAGCTTTTCCCTCAGCCTATGATGGAACTGCCACATCTGCAATGACTTTACTAGAACTAGTTTTTGATAGGTGATGAACCGTCTTCAACTTCTTAACCTTTGGGGGTTCCTTGATGATTGCTTGTTGTAGAGTAACCTTGGGGATCTTTGCTTTTCACTTTTTCTTCTCGAAGGTGAACTCCAGCCATTGTGGTATATCTTCGGCTTTATCACCTTGATGTGATACAATATCTGCAGTTATGAGATGAACCTCTGCCTTCTCTTCCGCTTCATCTCTTGCTTCGGCTCTTGTTTGCCTAGGATCTTGAAATGATGAAATCTGGTGGGCTAGGTTAGCTCAAAGAGCTTATTGTTTATGTAATCCTCCCATCCTACCACTGACCTCCTCATTGAATGCCATTTCTTCATCACTTGGCTCCATCTCTGCTTGCCCAATTTCTATATCCTTAAGCAGGTCTTCTTGGTCTTGAGGAGTTAGAATCAACCTTTCATTCAAGATGTCTTCTACCTCACCCCCTTCTTGTTCGCTCCCTGGTGACTGTTGTTGCTTGAGATCCTCTTCCTCCTAGTTAGATTCAGACTGGACATTTCTAATTTTTACTTCCTCAGTAGTGGATATGAAACCTTGCATTTTAGGCTACCCTATGGATAAATTAACTAATGGTGGTACGGGAGTAGCAATGCCTGAAGCACTTGTTGTACCTGTGGAAGGTAGTTGAGTGGGTACCTCCTTAGTGGCTTCTACTCTCTCTTCTTGTCCCTGGGTACCCTCTTCTTCAATGTGGCCTATAGCGGTCCTTGGTGGGAGAACTTTAGCAAGTGGAACCGCGCCTAGCCCATCGGTCACCCCTAAGTCTATAGCCTTTTTCAGTAGTTTAGACTCCCTCATATTCTCTTGAAGTTTCTTTAATAAGTCCTCAGTACTCTCTTGTTGCCTATCTTCCTCACCTGGGTTAGTGGAGGTATTCTGCCTTGAGGTTGACCTTGTCTTTCGGGTGTACTCCTTATGGCCTCTTGACTGAGGTACCCCTGAGGTGGACTCCTTATGTTTTTTCTTTGGCACACTCAGCCTTACCCTCTAGCTTAACCATTGTTTAGTTCTATTGATGACTACTCAGGAGACCTTCTCCATATTTGTATCCTTGCTTGTAGACCATTTTACTCAGGAGAGGGGCCTCTTGTCTATCCCCAATTCTCTATAAATTGGATCAAGTAACTCTCCATCATCCCTCATATTTTTAGGGAGGTTAGTCTCAATACCAAAATCTCTCACCTACGGCATGGACAACCTATTATAGTTCTTCTCCCTAACCTCAAAACTATCCTACAAGTTGGCCCAAAAGTCTTCCAAGATGGGCTTATGCCCCTCATATGCCTTAGGCATAGCTTGCTGAAGTTTCCCATAGGGATCATAAAATTCCCTACTGTGCTTATATTCCTTCAAGTTTAGATCTTGAAGTTCTTCTTCTACCAACTTTGCCACCTATATCTTGGAACATGCAAAATACCCAATGGACACTGAGAAATCAATTCCTGCCTTATGCTTTGATGACAACAGTGATTGGAGGCCTACAAGTTGCCTTACATATTCTAAAAGGATCACCCTATCATTTCAATACCGAGGCAACAACATTGGGCTCCCTATAAATCCACTAACCCTGATATAAGTGGATTGTGGGTTTTTGATAAACCAAGATGCCCACTCCCGGATGATAGCCATAGCCTCAAGGCTAATCCGGTATCCTGTATCCCCTATTAATTTGATGATTATTGGGAAAATAAAGGCATCATTAACCCTTTTGAAATGTACCTTAGAATTGGCTAGAGTAAGTTGGGAATAATACTCCCATATCTTCTTTTGTCCCTCCTTCTCTCCTAACTATCCTTCTACCTGTAGGCCTAGAAATTTTCTGGCTCTGGCAACTACCCAAATGACATAAGATGTGAAAAAGAACTTTTGGGTATGCTACACCTCCTTCATCTACTTACAAATATTGTTAGAAAGGATTTGTGGCCAATCAAAATATTGCTTCCATACCAATATGGTAGTCATAAACTGGAACATCCAAGGGTGGAAATACTTGCAGTCAGGCTTGTCGAAGGCCCTGTTGAGCATAGTAATCAAGTCCCTTTGAGGCTCTTTGAAGTCTGCCCTCAGGACCTCTGTAGCTTTGAGCCCTATTTTTCTCTCTTCTTCCAACCAATTGGTATTCATGTGTCTTTTGCTGGCTGATACCTTGTCGTGCCATGCCTTTGAGGCCTCTTCTTCAATTAGTAAGAATGCCTCTTCCCTAGTTGGGATTCCAAAGATGAACCCTAGCATATCCAGAGACAAGTCGATAACAGTTTTTCCCTGTGCATCAGTGCACTTTCTAGTCTCTGGATTGTAGAATGGAGCGATGGTCATTATAAATTCTGGTGCTTGTAGCAACTGTGGGAATACAGTAGCTTCCACTAGACTAGACCTCTTGATTCTTCAGTGGAGAGCATATAGGTTGGGTTTATCCAATTGGGTTCCAATATCCCCAATTTCTGTGTGACCTACTTTGGTGTCCATGACCCATTTGATTTGATCATCTAGCTTTGAAACGTGGACCTATCCCTAATATTGGTATTTCATGGTGGCTGGAAGTCTATCAATTTCTTTGCCTCTCTTGTTGGCAGATGAGTCCATCTAACCATTGGAACCTACAGGTAAAACACAAATTTTCAGTCCTCAATACTAAACATAAATTTTGATTCACTTTAGGACTTCAGGGTCCTGGGGTCAGCACAAAAGAAGAAGGCTTAGAACTCTGGAGATCTAAGGTTTTGGGCTCCTGATTTGGGGCGATCTAGAACTCTAGGGATCCTGGGTTCAGGGGTGGAATGGAATAGGCACCCGAAACTCTGAGGATCCGGGGTTCCAGGGTGGAATGGAGGTTAGCACCCGAAACTCTAAGGATTCGGGGTTCTGGGTGGAATGGAAGTTGAAACCTGGAACTTTGGGGATCCGAGGTTCCAGGGTGGAATGAAGGTCAACACCCAAAACTCTAGGGATCTGGGGTTCCGAGTGAGAAAACTAGGGCATGCCCAAAAACCAAAATGTGAAAAAAAAAAACAACAAGAAAGACATCTAATCTAGAAAAAACCACAAAATACTCACCAACCTAGTGAATCAAAAACCCAACAAACACCAAAAGCGATATTAGGAGTCCGGAGGTTCACAACTTGGGACTAGGGAGGAGAAGTTCTGAATTCACAAATGAACTTTAAAATTTCATCATCTCTTATATATAGCCTCCCGAATCCTTCCATACGAAAACCATAAACATGACCCCGAGACTCCGAGGTCCTAGGTTTTCGAGGTCAACAGAAAGGAAAACAAAACCACCTTAGGTATTCAGGACTCCAGGACTCTGAAGTTTCGAGGCCAAAAGACCCAAGACCTCAGGACTTTGGAGTTCTGAGGTCGGAACAACAAGGACCTTGGGACTCCGGGACTCCAGAGTTCCAAGGTCAAAACAACAAAGACCTCGGGACTCTAGGACTCTAGAGTCCTGAGGTCAGAACCAAAAAGGGACCTCGAGACTCCGGGACTCCAGAGTTCCGAGGTTGGAACCAAAAGGGGACCTTGGGACTCTGGGACTCTGGAGTTCTGAGGTAAAACCAAAAAGAATAAAAAAAGGGGGTCCATATTTTGACTCAAGGAGACCAAATGGGGAAACAGATATGCTAGGCATAACAAATGGTGACTGTCTGAGAAAAATGACTATAGGCAATTTAGAATTTCAGAATCTTTGGTTAACCCGACACGTAAGGCTATTATCATTCAAAAGGATGTATAAGAATCTAAGATGAATAAGTGATTTGAACAAACAACCAAGATGAGAAATAGACATGATCAACTCTTAAGTGTGTGCGTATGATTTATTACTCCATCATTTCAATAATGTAGATAGTCAAAGGAAACTAGGCGCAAGTTACATAGGTGAAGTCATTAATCGTGTTTCATGCAAGGTTATCCTGGGCATAGCTCTGCTACCAGTCAGGCATCTATAGCCCTGATAGAGATACCTCTAGTCTCCATCAAGTAGTGGTCCACTGCCAGCCAGGCATCCATAGCCCCGGTGGAGGTTACTTGAAACACCCATTTGAGTTTCTTAAGAGGATCATTTCTCTCTCTCTCTTTTTTGTTCCTTTTTTTGATGGAATATTATAGGATATAGAGAATGACTTCTTTTTTCAATAATCTCTCAAGCAACTTCCAAACATTGAAGTTCGATAACTGGGTTGGGAGCCATGGTGGATAACATGAAATGCCTTGACTTCAGATTTTTCACTTGATACCCAATTTATCTACTATCTCATAAAACCTTTCTGATGTATCTTAATGTGATGTTAGTGTTGAGTTTATCAAGCTAGCCTTTTCCAAATTAAAATTCAAAACCTCGTATCATATTTAAACAATTATATACCACTTTGAATGAGTATAGACAAAGGTTTCAAACTCAACCAAATGACAATGAATCATAAATAGTAGAGAGTCGAAGTCTCTCAGAATTTAGCAAGATGTTATACAAATGATACCTACTTCCTTTTAGAATCTTCAAGAACAAAACATATACCCTAACTCAACAAACAAAAGGGAAAACACATAGCAAGGCCCAACGAAGCACAACCAAAAAGAAAAACAACTAACTACTATATACAACAGGTCAAGCTTTATTGAGGATTTAATCAAAGTAGTACTTGAGGAATTGACCATTGACGGGCAATGGTACCAATTCTCCAGTCAATGAGCTCAACCTAAAAGTGTTCTCGCCTAGAATTTCAGCTATTTGGTAAGGACCTAGCCACAACCTTTCAAACTTGTGATGATCACCTTTCTTTTCCTTGGCATTGTCCCATAACAGGACTAGGTTAGAGATCCGAAAAGCTTTCACCTTGGCTCTTTTATCAAACCATCGCTTAACAATGGCTTGATGCTTGGCAAAGTGTTGTAGCGTATTAATTCTTTTTTCATCAAGTCTTAATAAGTTTAAGAGGTGAACCTCTACTTGATCCTCAATGTCAAGTTCTTTCATTAATAGGAGGATTGGTATTTGTATGTTAATTGGGAAAATAGGGGTTTGGCCATAGACAAGGTAGTATGGAGAAGTTCCCAGGGTGGCTTTTATTCTGGTTCGATCAGCCCATAGGGCATATCTCAGTTGATTATGCCAATCCTTGGGGTTTTCTTGAGTAGCTTCTTGATGACATCTAGGATGTTCTTGTTTGTGGATTCAGCTACCCCATTACCTTGTAGGTAGTAGTTGGATGAAAATTTCAATATCACTTTATATTGGTATGACCATTGCATCAACTGTGTGGAAGTAAAAGCAGGACCATTATCACATACCAGAGTGAATGGCATACCAAACCTGGTGATGATATGCTCTTCAATAAATTTTAAGACTACCTCAATAGTAGCTTTGTGGTAGGGAATGGCTTCTATCCACTGTTTACAATAATCTGTTGCTATAAGAATAAACTTATGCCCTGTAGGTGAATTAGGGTTAATAACTCCTACAAAATCTAGGGCCCATTGAGCAAAAGGTCTTACCTCAAACACTGGTTGGAGAGGCATAGCGGGATTTCTTTCTCTAGAGGCTGCAGTTTGGCACATATGGCAATGTCGTACATGTTCATGAGTATCCTTAAATATGCTAGCCCAATAATATCCAGCCTTCAAAATTTGATGTGCAGTGGCATCTACTGACCCATGACTAGTACCATATTTCCTATGAAATTCCTCAATTATATTATGAGCTTCTTGATGATCAAGGCACCGAAGGTAGATACCTTCATAATTTTTTCTATAGAGTGGCGAATCCTTGATCATATAATTAGCACTCTTGAGCCTTAATGCTCATCTTTATGTAGTTGTCAATCCCTCAGGACACCTATTATTCAACAATACAAATACCAAATCTATGTACCAAGGGTCCTGAGTGATTGACTTCAATGTATATTGTTGGCATTGGATTCAAGGGATGTTGGTCTCCTTTGCCTGAGACAATCCTTGGCCTCAGACTAATTTCATTGGATGCATCTCTAAGTCAAATTATTGCAATATTGTCATCCATTTCCCTCGTCGTTCTCCCAGTTTAGACTGCATGAGTAGTGACTTTACTGCTTGGTTAGGAATGATCGCATAGATTTTACTCCTCAAGATGTAATGTCTAAACTTCTTGACTGCTCTTACTAATGCAAAGGCCCATTTTTCAAGAGCAGAATATCTAACCTTAGCACTTTTGAAAGGAGAACTCATAAATGCAATAGGTTTCTCATCTCTTGCTTGCCTCTGCATCAAAACAACTGCTCCTGAGTGTAGCGAAGCAAAAGAATATATGTAAAATGACAGTGTGTAATTAGGGATAGTTAGTATAGGAGCTTCGGTGATGGATTTCTTGATCTGGGCAAAAGCCTCTTTTTCTTCAGTTGTCGACTCGACCTTAGCATCCTTCTTCATCATTTCATTCAAGGGCTTAACTATTTGTGCAAACCCAGTAATGAATTTTCTGACAAAATTGATTTTTTTGAAGAAAGATCTCATCTCTTTTTTACTACTCGGCATTTATAATTTTAACAAGGCTTCTACCTGATCTAGGTCTATAAAGATCCCCCTCTCATAGATTATGTGGCCAATTAGCTTTCCTTCAACCACTCCAAACACACATTTCTTGGGATTAAGGGAAATCCCATATCTCCTACACCTCTCTAATACCTTTATGAGGTGGTCTGGGTTGTCTTCTCTGATCTTGGAAAATATTGTCAAATCATCCATATAAATAATAATGCATTTTCCAATTAGTTCTTTGAATGTTGTATCCATTACTCACTAGAAGGTTGCCCCAACATTAATCAATCTAAATGGCATTCTTTTATATGCATATGTTCCCCACTTTGTTGTAAATGTCATCTTCATACAATCTTCATAATTTACCAACACCTGGTTATATCCTAAATAACTGTCTAAAAATGATATCATTTGTGAACCATTCACAATTTGTAATACTTCATCCAAAGAAGGGAGTGGGTAATTATCTTTCTAAGAGGCTTTGTTAAGATTGCAAAAATCCATGCAAAGCCGTATTTCTCCATTCTTTTTCCACACCAGTACCAAATTAGCAACCCAAGTAGAATGTCATACTAGAAAAATTATCTTAGCGGAAAGTAACTTTTGCACTTCCTTGAAGATCAAGGGTTCTATTAGTGCATTGACCGGACGTTGTTTTTGCTTGAATGGTTTTATGTTGGGTTTTAGGGGAATCACATGGGTGATAATCATTGTATTGAATGTCTTTAAATCTTCATACCCCCATGCTATTACATCGATGAATTCTTTCAAGATCTATATCAGTTTTTCTCTTTCGCTTTGAGTGCAAATCTTCCCAATATAAACAATTCTCTCTTGTCCTTCCGAACCAATACTATGAGGCTTGTATTTTCTGGCATCTGAATTAGTTGTTAATTTCTCTTTTACTCTTAGGTCCAAATAGAAAATTCTCTCCAAGGTGACCATCATTTTAGGAATAACATTCGTTGGTAAATCCAAAATATCCACATTACCTTCGTTATTAAAATCATCCGATTTGTCTTCCTCATCAATAATTTGATCTTCAAAAGCCCCCAAATTGGCGAGAAAGGCTAAGATATGGGCATCATCCTGAAAGACTTGAAAATGTTTGATATTATCAGGCACAACATGTGCAGAGACTAATTCCACCAAGAACTTATTTAAAGGGGATTGGCTTACTGGTTCTAATGTACTGGCAGCTACAGCCAATGCATCGGGTATTCTATTTACTTTCCTAGGTACCGGTTGAATGTCAAAAGCCTCGAAATCTTCAATCAAATCCCACACTCTATTCTAATATGCCACTAACCTTTTGTCATGGCACGCATATTGGCTTCGCACTTGTTTAACCACCAACTTTGAATCTCATTGCACCTTTAAACACTTTGCTCCTTTCTTATGAGTGAAAAGTAATCCTCTAATTAAAGCTTCGCACTCCGTCACATTATTAGTACAAGGGAATTGAAGTCGGTAAGAATCTAAAAGGGTTTTCCCTTTTGGGTTGGTTAACTCTATGCCTACTCTGCTGCCTTGTTTGGATCTTGACCCGTCAAACTTTAAAAACCATATTTCATCTTTTGGTCTCTTCATATTTTTCACTTTTGGGTCAATGCTGAGGTTAGTGCTCAGAGAGGATTGTTTCTTCTCAAGCTCAAGACTTTGTGATAATTGATTTTGTTTAATTCCTAGTTGTATAAACACTTCAATTGTATTCGAAAAAACCTATTTAGATTGAGGTTGAAATTTGGATTGTGTTTCTTCCTTCTTAGGCTCTAGAGGAACATCTCCCTCTTCATTTTTAACAACCTTAACTGTAAGAACCTTATGGTTGTATTCTTTAGGTAAGGCAATCCTGTCTACGGGCTTGATTTTCTAGGACTCTAATTTGACACCTTGAACTTCCCCCATATTGTTGGTATGATCATCTTCTTCGAATGGAACTGAATTCATCAACTTCGTGATCTCATTCTGACATGGGATACATGAAACTTCCGAGTGTTCCTAATGGTATATCCGACACCACTTTGGTAGCAACAACTCTTGTATCTTCATAGTATTTCCTAATAAGCACATTCCTTGTTGTATTATTGTAACAAACTCTTTCACCCACCCTCTATATGCGGTCTTGTCAGTTTGAAATAGTTGAAGTGGGGATGGTGCAGAGAAAGTAAGAATCTCATTGACTCTGTAAACCCTTGGGCTTACCTCAGCAAATGCCACTTCATTAAGAGCACCATAATCCATGACCAATTTCTTCAATTTAGGCTCACTATCAATTTGGATCAGGTTGCTCACCCCCTTCCAAGGAAGCCATAAGTACGTAAAACAAGTTGAGAAATATCCTCCCAATGTCTTGGACCAATCCCTACTAAGGAGCATCCCATATACTTCTGGAATATCCACCACTTGAATGTCAATATAGTGAGATATTCGAGGATCAGCGCCTAACTAGATGTATATATCTTTCAATTCTCCAATGACATTAACCTATATTTTGTCTAATTGTACTACCTTACTATTTGCACGTACTGGTTGAAGTCCGAGTTGTTGGCATATAAAGTAAGGCATTACATTTCCTGAAGCTCTTGAGTCCACCAAATAGTTATGTAAATTCTTCCCACATATCTTCAAACTCGGTAAGAATGGTGAATTTTCTATTGCATCATTACTGACGTTAGCATTGACTTCATTAAAGTCTGCTATCTTAACCTCATTGCTTTGTGATTCTAACATTTCCAACTTCCTAAGGAGAGCCCTCTTCTGTTCGGGGCAATATCTCAATACTTCCATTAAGGACATAGTAGTGGCAATCCTTTCCATCTCTTTAGTAACATCGAATGATCCTTTCAGAACATAATCTTTCCCCTAAGATTGTCTAGGGCGTGTTCCTTGGAAAGCTTGAGGTGGATGAGGATTGTTGCTCGCATTAGCATCTGGAGGTACAAACTCACCCATTGGGGGAGGTGGCTCTATTAACAGAGCTTTGCCTTGACTCCTAAGATTATAATTGTTCCTAGTCTGAAAGGCCTGAGCATCGTATACGCATGGTTCACCATTAGCTTCAGCCTGAAACTCTTTACATAGGAAAGTATCAACCAGCATGGTAGTATTTACCTTATCAAGTTCATCATTAGAACAATCTTTGGGCTGAGAGTCAGCTTGAGCAATTCTTATGATTTTCTCAAACTGTGCACAATTAACCTCAAAATAGGAAGTTGTGTCATGCAACCTGCACCAATTTGTTAGTAGATTCATATTAGCAAGGTTAACACTTTGTGTGTGGTTTGGGTTATCTCATGCATCCAGGTGGTCATGGTTCACCCCACCGTTATTCAGACCCGTATTCCACTACCTATTATAAGGTTTATTATTGTGCCTTTGATTTTGGTTCAAGTTATTGTAATTTCACTGATTATTATATGATTGAGATTGATTATACCCTCCTGGTGGATTCATCCTTAGCTAGCTCAAGTCTGAAGTAACCTGCTGATTTTCTTCAAGGCCTCTACTTCAGTGGATATATGGGATCCTTGATTCTCAGGTGCCATAATTGGAAGTTGGTTTGCCAAATTCATGTTTTCAAATTATTGATTTCCATTTTGCCAAGTCGATGCTTGAGTTGTGAACTATTGACTTGCCTGTGGTTGTGGTGCATAAATTGGTATGGGGTTCATCATTGGGGAACCTATAGGTAGAGACAAGGGTACACCTGGGAGTTGATTGTAATTTCCTTGATTCACCTCTATGGGTAAATTATATCCGATCCCTCCTAGGGTTTGATTCAACTCTTGATTCATGCTAATTTCTAATGTGAAGACTTTTGCTAAGGTATCCATTTGATCTTGAGGAACTCTCTTTTTAATGAACATAGCAGTCCAAGGGTCAATAGCTCTCAGATATGATTTGATGGCTACATTAGGCACTACCTAGTATGGGGCTTGTAGCCTCTTGAATGCCCTTTGGAAGTTGGTATTAAAAGTCGTTAATGGCTCATTCAACAATTTCTTAAGAGAAGCAAACTGATGGTATAGTGTCTCAGGGTCTACGTACACTTAGAATTGATCAATGAAGGCCTTCTCCAAAAGATCCCAACCTGTGATGGAGTTTGTAGGTAGGGTTAAGTAACAATTGTATTCATTATCCCCAAGTGAATATGGGAAGAGTCTACATACTACATCTTGGTGTTCAATATGATTACAAACAACCGCATCTTTGAATGCTTCAATATGTTCATCAGCCATTCGTCCGCCTAGATAGTAAAATTTGCTACAAAATTTTTTAGGATTCCTAGGTAGGTCATGTATACCCCCTGGTATGGTTCCTAGCAGTGTGGTGTCTTGGTTGAAGTAGGCCATCGAAGGTAGAGATGGTGAACGTTGAGTTACAAAAGGTGCAGTGATAGGTGGAGGACTGGGGATCAGTTGATCTCTTACATTGGGTATGGATGACTATACTGGTGAGGATGCTTTTTTCTTAGCTTTTTTCTTCTTCCTCCTAGTGGCAGGTCCTAATTCAACTAAGTCAGACGGTGAAGAACCACTCCTCATGACTCAGTGGAATCTCTCAGGAGAAAAAGATGATATATGATCTAGCTTAGTACCTCAATTATCTAGTTGAGGAGGTGGTTGTAGATTTTCTTGTGGGTTCACCTAAGGATTGAGTTGTCTTTGTGCCTCTGCTTCTATACATATAGCCTTTTGTCTCTCATTATCTAAGACTTGTCGTACTTGTAACCAATGGTTGTAATTTATCGTACTGTCCCAAGTAAAGTTGTATAGTTGAGTAAGAATGTCATCTTACTGGTTGTTGAGGTCAGGTTGGGTAAAGGGAATCAATCCATCTCCTAGAAGTACCATATGTAGTTCACCTGTGAGGGGTTTCATCTAGGCCCTCCTTCTAGCACCAGTTTCTGTTGATGAGCATTTTGACACACCCACCAATAGTCAGGTGGTTTATGAAAACACTCACCACCTCTCCTGAAAAGTAACGAGTATAGAAGAACTTACTACCCCAAGGTCTCTGTAGTCGGGTCTTGATGGTGATGGATAGTTCAATGGTTGATGTGGTTATACCTATAAAGGGGCCTACTGGTTAGAGCTAAATCTCATTGGTTTACGAACAATTGCATTTCCTCCTTTGTTTTTGTATTTTATGATTTAAGACTCTCTGCGAAAATAAAATGCGAAGCATAAGGGAAACAAGAAAATAAAAATGAAGATCAATACAATGAAAAATTAATAAACTATTCAATTAGTTCCCTACAATTCGAGCAATTATCAAATATTATCCAAGTTAGCATTCAACAATGGACATCCATAAAACCTACAAAATCATCAATTTCACAAATCTGCGGACATAGAATCATCAACAATATGGCCTATCACAGTAATTCTCACACACCATTGACATGCATAATATGGTTCATAACATGATAGACAAAAAAATATTACCATGTTGCTAACTCAAAATAATAGACGTTACCGATTACACAGAACAATTTGGTAGAATATAGATGTAGATCAGGCAATCTACAAGCTACTTTTCATATTAATCTCCCTGAATGTATGACAAAAATAACTCAAACTTCTTAGCAATTTGTAAAATACTCTAAAAATCTCTAAGTAGGCCACAAATCATCAATTTGGGATCCTTACAAATGAATCCCACTTCTCAATTTATAGAAGTTCTTCACCCTATTATTTAGGAAATAACTCTACCCTAAATTAAGAACTAAAATTAGGAGTCGCAGTTAACTTGCAAGTTTCTGCTTGACAATCCACTTAACAATTACAAAATGGGCGATTCATGAGCATTATGAAGACCATGCTAGGTGAGCCACGTTCTCGTAATAATGCAGGATTTCTTTCAAAATTGGGACTTGAGTAGGAGGAGCAGTTTTAAAATCAAGAAAAATCTTTGCTATCTTTAGCAATTTTGTGCCTATCCTTTATTTCTTGGTAAAAGCCTTATAATTTTCAATTATGCATGCAACTGCTTGGACTGGCGGATTGGCTACATGCTTAATTCTAAATTTATATTTCTTCAAAGCCTCATTTGCATGTGCCTCATGTTCCTCTAACTCCTTTACCATATCCACCACGTCTTGACACTGAGTAATCAGTTGTGTGTATCTATCCATAAGGGTGGCATCGAACTGGGGGGAAGGTCCTAGGTTTTGTGCCTCATATGCATCCCATTGATTAAAAACTTGTAGATGGTCCATTATTCTAGTATCAGCTATTCTAAGGCAAAAAGGCCCTAGTATATTTGTCACAAAATTCTCATATGACAAAATCTCTCTGAGGAGAGGGTCCCGAATACTAGTCATCTCCTTGATATACTACTGATACATCTCTATTTTCAGCTCCAAAATGGATATGTAGGACTACAAATTCTCACAACTATCCCCTCCTAAGAGGTTTTCTTTTACTATCAACTCTTCTCCTAACCATAGTATCCTTTTCAAAATTCAGAGCTGTTTATTAAAGGTGTTCTCCTTCTACTCCCATTATGTGGAACAGGTTGCCAAAGCTCCACCTGCGTATATCGCCTTAACGTATACTTCCATTGTATTATATAGAAACAATCTAATCTTGGCTGCATTCACTTGATTCCAAGATTTGGTGGCCGCAACTACTCATCTCACCTCCAGTAGTGCCTTTACCTCTCCCTCTGGCAGTGATGAGGTTGAAGGTAGGTCGTTCGTTCTACAAGAGTCCAAAGGTTTACACATTTCTATCAAGAGTTGTTTATATTGCCCAAGCTACACCTTAAGCTCCATATTTGAAGTGTGCTCCTTTTCCATGCACCCTCTGACAATGCTTGTGGCTAGCTCCAAGGTATCTAGTTCTCCCCACTTGGTTTTCTTACCTAGGTTTATCTATGATACTTGGTTTTTGGGAGAATAATTTTCCTCGGCCTATGATGGAATCACCACATCTGCAATAACTTCTCTAGAACTAGTTTTTGATAGGTGATGAACTATCTTCAACTTCTTAACCTTTGGTGGTTCCTCGGTGATTGCTTGTTGTAGAGTAACCTTGGGGATCTCTGCTTTTCTCTTTTTCTTCCTGAAGGTGAACTTCAACAATTGTGGTATATCTTTGGCTTTATCACCTTGATGTGATACAATATCTATAGTTATGACATGAACCTCTACCTTCTCTTCTGCTTCATCTCTTGCTTCAGCTCCTGTTTGCCCAGGATCTTGAAATGATGAAATCTAGTGGGCTAGGTTAGCTTGGAGAGCTTGTTGTTTGTGTAATTATTCGAGCTTACCACTGACCTCCTCATTGAATGCCATTTCTTCATTACCTAGCTCCATCTCTGCTTGCCCGACTTCTATATCCTTAAGCAGGTCTTCTTGGTCTTGTCGAGTTAGAATCAACCTTTCATTCAAGATGTCTTCTACCTCACCCCCTTCTTGTTCGCTCCCTAGTGGCTGTTGTTGCTCAAGATCCTCTTCCTTCTAGTCAGAGTCAGACTCAATGTTTCTAATTTTTACTTCCTTAGTAGTGGATGTGAAACCTTGCATTTCAGGCTACCTTGTGGATACATTAACTAATGGTGGTGCAGGAGCAGTGATGCCTGAAGCACTTGTTTTACCTGTGGAAGGTGGTTGAGCGGGTACCTCCTCAATGGCTTCTACTCTCTCTTCTTGTCCCTGGGTACCCTCTTCTTCAATGTGGCCTATAGTGGTCCTTAGTGGGAGAACTTTAGCAAGTGGAACCACACCTAGCCCAAAGGTCACCCCTAGGTCTGCAGCCTTTTTCAGTAGTTTGGACTCCCTCATCTGCTCTTGAAGTTTCTTTAATAAGTACTCAGTACTCTCTTGTGGCCTATCTTCCTCAACTGGGTTGGTGGAGGTATTCTGCCTTGAGGCTGACTTTTTCTTTTTAGCATACTCGTTATGGCCTCTTGACTGAGGTACCCCTGAGGTGGACTCCTTCTGTTTTCTCTTTGACACGCTTGGCCTTACCCTCTGGCTTAACCATTGTTTAGTTATGTTGATGACTACCTGGGAGACCTTCTCTATATCTGTATCCTTTCTTACAGACCATTTTACTCAGGAGAGGGGCCTCTTGTCTATCCCTAATTCTCTATAAATTGGATCAAGTAACTCTGCATCATCCCTCAGATCTTTAGGGAGGTTAGTCTCAATACCAAAATTTCTCACCTGTTGCACAGACAACCTATTATAGTTCTTCTCCTTGACCTCAAAACTGTCCTGCAAGTTGGCCCAAAAGTCTTTCAAGCTAGGCTTATGCCCCTCATATGCCTTAGGCATAGCTTGCTTAAGTTTCCCGTAGGGATCATAAAATTCCCTAGCATGCTTGTATTCCTTCAAGTTTAGATCTTGAAGTTCTTGTTCTGCCAACTTTGCCACCTGTATCTTGGAACATGCAAAATACCCAATGGACACTAAGAAATCAGTTCTTGCCTTATGCTTTGATGACAACAGTGATTGGAGGCCTACAAGCTGCCTTACATATTCTAAAAGGATCACCCTATCATTTCAATACCGAGGCAACAACATTGGGCTCCTTGTGAATCCACTAACCCTGATATAAGTGGATCATGGGTTTTGGATAAACTAAGATGCCCACTCTTGGATGATAGCCATAGCCTCAGAGCTAATCTGGTATCCTATATCCCCTGTTAATTTGATGATTATTGGGAAAATAAAGGCATCATTAACCCTTTTGAAATGTACCTTAGAATTGGCTAGAGTAAGTTGGGAATAATACTCCCATATCTTCTTCCATCCCTCCTTCTCTCCTAATTGTCCTACCTGTAGGCCTAGAAATTTTTTGGCTCTCACAGCTACCCAAATGACATAGGATGTGAAAAAGAACTTCTGGGTATGCTACACCTCCTTCATCTGCTTACAAATATTGTTAGAAAGGATTTGTGGCCAATCAAAATATTGCCTCCCTACCAATATGGTACTCATAAATGGGAACATCCAGCGGTGGAAATGCTTGCAATTAGGCTTAGTGAAGGCCCTACTGAGTATAATAAGCAAGTCCCCTTGAGGCTCTTTGAAGTCCACCCTCAGGACCTCTATAGCTTTGAGCCCTATTTTTCTCTCTTCTTCCAGCCAGTTGGTATTCATGTGTCTTTTTCTGGCTGATACCTTGTCATTCCATGCCTTCTAGGCCTCTTCTTCAGTTAGTAAGAATGCCTCTTGCCTATTTGGGATTACAAAGACGAACCCCAGCATATCTAGAGACAAGTCGATAATAGTTTTTCCCTGTGTATCAGTGCACTTTCTGGTCTCTAGATTGTAGAATGGAGCGATGGTCATTATAAATTCTGGTGCTTGCAATGACTATGGGAATAGAGTAGCTTGCACTAGACCAAACCTCTTGATTCTTTCGTGGAGAGCATCTAGGTTGGGTTTATCCTATTGGGTTCCAATATCCCCAATTTCTATGTGACCTACTTCGGTGTCTGTGACCCATTTAATTTGATCATCTAGCTTTGAAACATGGACCTGTCCTTGATATTGGTATTTCATGTTGGCTGGAAGTCTGTCAATTTATTTGCCTCTCTTGTTGGTAAATGAGTCCATCTAACCACTAGAACCTACATGCAAAACACAAATTTTTAGTCCTCAATACTAAACATAAATTTTGATTCACTTTGGGACTTCAAGGTCCTAGGGTAAGCACAAAGGAAGAACGCTTAGAACTTCGAGGATTTGGGCTCCTGATTTGGGGTGATCTGGAACTTTGGGGATCTGGGGTTCTGAGGTGAAAATGGAGTTTGACACCCAAAACTCCAGGGATCTGGGGTGGAATGGAACAAGCACCCAGAACTTCGAGGATTCGGGGTTCCAGGGTGGAATGGAGGTCGACACCTGGAACTCCAGGGATCTAGGGTTTCAAGTGGAATGGAAGTCAAAACCTGAAACTCCAGCAACCTAGAACTTCGGGGATCTGGGGTTTCGGGGTGGAATGGAGGTCGACACCCAAAACTCTGGGGATCTGGGGTTCCGAGCGAGAAAACTAGGGCATGCCCAAAAACCAAAACACGAAAAAAAAAAAAAACTACAAGAAAGACATCTAATCTAGAAAAAACCACAAAAAATTCACCAACCTGGTGAATTGAAAACCCAACAAACACCAAAAGAGAGCTCGGGAGTCCAGAGGTTTGCGACTTGGGGCTAGGGAGGAGAAGTTCTAAATGCACAAATGAACTCAAAAAGTTCATCGTCTCTTATATATAGCCTCCCAAATCCTTCCGTACAAAAACCATAAACACGACCCCGGGACTCTGGTATCCCGGGGTTTCGAGGTCGATAGAAAGGAAAACAAAACCACCTCGGGACTCTGGGACTCTAAAGTTTTGAGGCCAAAAGACCCAAGACCTCGGGACTCCAGAGTTCCGAAGTCAGAACAACAAGGACCTCAAGACTCTGGAGTTCTAAGGTTGAAACAACAAAGACCTCGGGACTCCAAGACTCCAAAGTTCCGAGATCGGAACCAAAAAGGGACCTCGGGACTCCGGGACTCCAGAGTTCTGAGGTAAAACCAAAAAGAGGAAAAAAAAGGGGGTCCATATTTTGACTCAAGGAGACCAAATGGAGAAATAGATATGCTAGGTATAATAGTCCCCTAATCAGTATGTGCAGAAGAATCACCTAAAAGAGAAGATCATAGTTAATAAGTATGATGGTGTGCATACAAGGAGAAGACTAGCTCAAAACAATGAGCTGGTAAACTTCTACCTCATGATTGAAATGGAACCTAAAACTTTTAATGATGCCAATAAGAGTGAGAAGTGGATGACTGTTATGGAAGAGGAATTGCAATAGATTGAGAAGAACAAGACATGAGAATTAGTCCCTAGATCGGCAGACAAGAACATCATTGGCACCAAATGGGTTTACTAGAACAAGATGAATGAAGAAGGTAAGATTGTTAGACATAAAGAAAGCTTAGTGTGCAAAGGCTATTCTCAAGCAAAAGGTATTGATTTTGAATAAACATTTGCACCGGTGGCTAGGCTTGAAGCTATTAGAATATTTTCTTGCTTTCTCTACCTACAAGGGATATAAGTTATATCAAATGGATGTGACATCTGCCTTTCTAAATGGAAATCTAGAAGAAGAGGTCTACATGGAACAGCCAGAAGGATTTTTTCTATATGATGATGAAACATTTGTATGCTGGTTGAAGAAGGCTTTGTATTGTTTGAAACAGGCTCCTAGAGCATGGTATTCAAGGCTAGATAAGTACTTGAAGGAGAAAGGTTTCAAAAAGGGAAGTGTTGACAACAATCTTTACATCAGAATAGATGGAAACTAGATGATTATTGTGGTTGTGTATGTGGATGATATAATCTTTGGAGGGAACAAGGATACTCTCTGTAAAGATTTTGCTGATCAGATGTAGTCAGAGTTTGAGATGTAAATGCTTGGAGAGTTGACATACTTTCTTGGTTTGTAAATTTCACAACTTGACAAGGGAATATTCATCTCACAAACCAAGTATGCTAGGGATATACTAAAGAAGTTGCAAATGGAGGATTACAAACCAGTAAGTACCCCCATGGTGATTGGATACAAATTGAGCAAGGATGATGAGTCACCGGTAGTGGATTGGATCCTGTATAGATCCATGATTGGTAGCCTATTGTATCTAACTGCCTCTAGAACAGATATAGTGCAGGCAGTGTGCTTGGTGGAAATATTTCAAGCATCACCTAAGCAATCACATATGAATGTAGTCAGAAGAATCTTTAGTTATCTACAAGGGACACTCAATTATGATCTATGGTACCCCAAGAAAGGAGAATTTAGCTTGGAGGCATATACTGATGTTGATTGGGCAAGATGCATTGATGATTAGAAGAGCACAAGTGGTGGTGCATTCTTCCTAGGTGACCAATTGGTTTCATGGCATAGCAAGAAGTAAGACTCAGTTTCTCTATCAACTACTGAAGCAAAATATATTACTACTACTCCATGTTGCTCTCAGGTGTTATGGATGAAGCAGACCCTCAAGGATATTTAGGTAGACATATTTGATCCTATTCCCATCTGATGTGATAATTCAAGTGCCATTAACATATCAAAGATTCTGGCTATGCACTCAAGGACCAAGCACATTGCCGTCAAATATTATTTTCTCAGGGAGAGTTGAAGAGCAGGAAGTTAAGGTGGAATATGTACCTACAGGTGAGCAAGTGGCAAACGTCTTCACAAAACCTTTACTGGTAAGCACATTTGATTATCTGAGACACAAGTTAGGAGTTGCATCACCTACATCATACACTTGATTGAATATGGAGATTTATGGTTCAATGGGAGTTTATAGGTATATTTGTATCTCTTGAACCACATGTTGGTCACAGGGGGAGTTCAAGCATTTATGCATCTATACCGGTGGAAATCACAAAGAGTAGATTTGACAAAGAGGGAGAATACACTATATAATCGATGGAGAATGAATCAAATGAAGAGGTTCCTTGACCCTTTGTCATTGTTGTCAAAGGGGGAGAATGAGCCAGTTGAAAGAGCAGAGTGTGTTGACATCAATGTTAAAGGGGGAGATTGTTGGCAATGTATTGCCATTGATGTCCATAGACGTATAAAAATGACCACTTTCCTAAGTGAATATTTAATATTCATTTTAACCCATTCCTCTATTTAATTAAATTATTCACATTCATCTATTTGATTAAATAAATTATTCAAATTCACCTAAGCCTTTCATAATTAAATAAATCACTTTATTTAATTTTCCTTTCTCCTCTTTTAATTAAATTTACATTTAATTAAATTATTCCTAGCAAGTAAATAAATCTAATTTTTTTATTTTAATCCCCCACTTCCATTTTAGTTGAAATAAATTAATTTATTTTAATTACCCCCTATCCACTTCCATTCTCCTACATCTCTCACTTGCCTCTCTAACCCCCCTTCTAGATTCTTCTAATCACTTCTAAATTAGCCTAACCCATCTACTAAATATTGTCACATCCCTAAACAAAGGGAAGTCACTTCTCAAACCCTCAAAGTCTTTGAAAACCATTAAAGGATTTGTGTCTTCAACAAGTTAACCTTGAAAGTCTTCCAAACCATTAATGGTTAACTCAACCCTCTTACATGATTAGAGACTTTCTCTCTAACTCAACCCTCATCTAACCCAAGGGTCTCATCAAGCATTCATTGCTTTGACCATGGTTATCCCTTTAATCCTTGCACAAGAGTTTATCCTTTGGGTAAAACCTTTATCCAATGGATGACGCTAATCTAACCTTAACCTTACCTCCTAAGGTAACCTCCATGTATTTTCAAGCATTTAATGCTTCTTACATCTCCTCTCAAGAAATCTTTTGTTGACAATTGTCACTATTTCATTGGTGAAAATTGTTAACATGGATTGATAAATTTCAATCCCGAACCTTGATAAGATCATGCAATCCTGACGATCCATTGCCCTATTTTTCCTATAAATAGAGCTCTCATTCCTCCATTTTGATATCCAAGTTTCATGCATCTAAGTTATACTCATTTTTATAAAGCATTTAGTCTCTCTTTGAATAGAAATAATCTAATAAGTAGTTTAGAAGCATTTCTATTATCATAATAATCATAATAGGCTAGTATATCATGTTAGGATAGTTATTTTACTAATCCTTTCATCTTAATCATCATATCCATGCTATGTTTAATATCATTCACATCTAGGATTGCATTCACATTAGATTGATCAAGTATCCCTCATTCTCATGATTATCATCCCTAAGTCACTTTTCTCAATGATCTAAGAGAAAAGGCATTGGCTTGAGGGGTCTTGTGAGATAGAGAACAATGGAACATCCCTTGGGAAGTTGAGTTATTCAATATAACTCCATAACTTGCACCAAGAGTCCCATTGGTGTGTGGACTAGTTTGAATTCACATTTTTCATTTCATCACCCCACTTTTCCCGCACACATTTTGGCACCCACCATGGGGATCAACCCCATAAATAACATCATTTTTAATGCAAGACTAATATTGCAGGTACGTGGGAGAACTGAGTTAGCATGTTGGTACCTTCTTTTAGTGCATAGTGGTTGTTTGTTAGCACTTATTACTTATTGTTTAGCATATAAGACCCTATCCTTAGCACCTTGAGTAGATAGATTAGCGAATAACATTTTTGCTAGCAACTATAAAATCAGAGCGCATTAGGAAATTAGTCTAGCATAGGGTCTTTCCTATAGCGCATCTATACCTTTATGTAGCACATTGGGGCAACAACTTAGCGCATAGGGTTAGCAGAGCAAAAGAAAAAAAATTGTAATTGAGAAAATCATTTTTAGGCTTGTGTAAGCCCACACTAACTTTTTATCATTGACTGTGTGTAGGTTTAATCTTTTATGCAAGGAAGGAGTTAGTTTAGAAATATTTTTAATTTATTTTAATTTAATTTCTCTCAAAAAGGAGTTGGTTAAAAAGAATTCACTCTCCCTGTATTCTGCAAAGTTAAGGTGAACCTCACATTTCATTTTGGGCTACTTAAAATGAACATCAGACTTCCTTTTGGGGCTTAAAAGAATATTCATATTTTGTTTGCAAAGTAAAAAGAAAAACAACAATCACTTTTTTGCTTTCTTAGAGAGAACACACTTCATTTTAGAAGCTCTAAAAAAAATTTTAAAAAAAGAGAACCAAACAAATTTACTTTTTGCAAAGTTTAAAACGAACCTCAGCATCCTTTGGTGTCTAAAAGGATCCATTTTATTTTGCAAAGGTAAAAGAAATTCATCTTCAATTTTAAGCAAAGCAAAGAGGGAAATTCTTCCCCTATCGACTTTAATTTTATTGACCAAATCACGATTTTCATTTTGCTGACCAAATGGCGATTTCTTTTGTTGACCAGGATTTCTTTACCTAGTTAAAAAATAATTGATTTGGAGGATAAAAGGAACACCATGCTTTTTTGGAGAAACATCTCCAAATAGACTTTAGAAAATCACTAAATTGAAAGGATAAAAAGAACAACTTGATTGCCTTGTCTCGAAAGTGGAAGGTATATGCTCTCCCCTTAACTAGGTGACCAAAAAGCCAAACCACTCTTATGCTTTCTGTATTTCAAGCATTTACATCTTTTAGTAGGCTTATCCTCCTGAGTTTCTCTTAGAGCGCCATTTAAATGGTCGGTGAGAGGGGAACGACCTAAGTGGGAAATGACTTTATCGCCAAGAGTTCCAACCCACTATAATCAAAAGTGGAGGTTGACGAAAGTGACTTCAATGATTTTGCTCAGCGATTAGCCTTCCCCCAATATCTTTACGATATGTAAATCCTTTGTTCTAAAGGTTGGGAAGCCTCTTGAGGGAGTTTATCACTGAAGATCGAACATGAAGCTTGATTATGAACTATAGAAATAGAAGCCTTAAGTTGATTCAGTATCCAAACATCTTCACTATCCTAGTGCAAGGGTGGGGAAGAATCTGCCCCCAAGATTACTCACCATATATCTCCCAAGATAGCTACCTAATTGTGAAGCAATTCACTTTGGGTTAATTTATGGAAAACCTGTGAAAACATTGGGGATTTGAACACGTCCTCATAGGACATACACTATCTATTTAGTATAGGCAAAAATTGGTTATCTCTTTTATGCTATGTTTGCAATTTATATTTTCAGAAAATCATCCATGAAAATCAAACAAGTGTTAAAAATTTCCACAAAAGCCAAAATTAGAGTAAACAAAGCAGTTTAGCACGTAGGAGCAATCTCCTAGTGCATCTGGAACATACTTTAGTGCATACCAACCAAAACATAGCACACCAACCCTTCAAAATAGTGCATAAAAGTTTGAAAATTTGATAAACATTTCACTAGCGCTTGGTGATACCATATTAGCACTTTGAAGCATCAGCTCAGCGCATTGGGGGCAAACTTTGGCATTTTGAGTTTAAAAATTAGCACATAGTCAGGACATAATAGCACTTGATCATTCCTGTCAAAACAAAATTCAAAACTCTGAGTTAGCGCATAGCACAGGAAGCTTAGTGCATAGGAGCAATCTCCTAGTGTATCTAGATCACACAGTAGCACATCCGGTCTTTGTTTTGGCACATAGGTAAAAATTAAAAAAATAGAGAGTTAACTTAGCAGTTTTGAAATTTTCTTATCATCAGTCTTGAATACCCTTTTGGATCCTTAGTCAAACTCACCAACTAGAACATCAGAGAAAATATTCCAACAAATCAGCAAGCATTCTTAGAATAACAGTTGTCAAAACTAAAAACTACCTAGAGATAAGGCTTTCTCCAATCAAAATTAGGTAACACCATCACATTGATCAAAAGGTCCAACAACTAAATGGATTCCATCAACCAAAGATACCTAGTTTAAACTTAAGTCATCAAATTGAGTTTCCATATCCAGCTCTTATCCATATCATTTGATGCACTTTGTCATGGAGGTGAACCTAAACCTCTACTCGATAAAAGTAGGCTTAAGTTTTCAAACAAAGTATCTCAATCCAAAAAAATCAAATGAAACCATTGATCACTCATGTATGACCACTCCTCATATTTTGAGAAAAAACAACCTTCATCACAAAACTAAGTTAAAGAAATGACAACCTAGTTCTCAAAAACTTCCAAATGAAACAAATTTCTCTACATAAATCATCGAATTTTCAAATCATATCGCACCTTTATCCATAATATGCACTTATATCTTCAAGGAAAATCAAATAAATTTGACAGAGAACCATTGAGAAGTAGAGCTTTTCGTCAAAAAGAAGCATTCAGTCAACAGCTAAATCAAGGAGGGAGGATCAACCCCACCTTCTTCCTAGAAATTTGCATCACTTATAGCATAGATCGACCCAAGCCACCAACCCCTAAACAAGTAGAAGAAGAGTTTGTCCCTTTTGTCACAAAAAGCTTCTACTAAATGCCCATTGTCACTCACTCTCAATGAAACAAGCAAAGTGAACCACAACTAGAATCAAGTATGGGTCGTAGATTATCAAACCCTTTTGATTATATTGATCTAGGATAAACAGAGATCACAAAGGAACTTCTCCAAGAATTTCAAGAAAATCCCTCATTCTAAAAATTTATGGAAAGACTCATAGAAGCTGACAAATTAAAATACATGCTCATGTTAACAAGCAAGAGAGTTAGACTTCCTAAAGACACTGATAGTGAAATCTTTAGGACAATGTCTTGACATTATACTTATCAAGAACAATAGAGAGAAGAGGAAACACATTACCCTAAAAAACATACCCAAACAACATAACATACCTGAACAACATAACATGCCTGAACAACATAACATGCCTGAACAACATAACATACTTGAACACAACCATGCCTAAACTACGGATAATGAGAGGGAAGAATGCTTTCCCTTGGCAAACAAATACACCCATGATGGCTCTTACACAAAAAATGCAAATGTTACAAAGACAAATGCGAGATATGCAACAGGGGACCACTGTACAATACTCCTTGAATGAAATTTGTCCTTACCCCTTTGATAGGAGATTAAACATGATACCCTTCCCCCGAAATTCAGACATACCAAAATATGACAAGTATGATAGTAAGAGTGATCCCCATGATCATGTTCGAGAATTATGTGCCATGAGCCTTGAATTTTCTCACAATGAAACTTAACTAATGAGGCTATTCCCAAGAAGTTTAGGAGGGCAAACAATGGAGTGGTTGTCTAAACTAACACCTCCCATCAGATCCTTTGATGAGTTGGTAAACAAACTTATCACACAATACTCCTATAATATCCAACATGCAATCACAATGTTGGATGTATGTAATACAAAATAGAAAAACAATGAAACATTCGTGGTATTTCTTCAATGTTGGAGACATATGGTTTCAAGGTATCCTTGAGATGTACGTGAAAAGGAAAAGATGGAAATCTTTATTGACAATCTAAATACTGAGATGAGCTATCAAATCAAGATCCAATGCATCCCATATTTTGCAAAACTAATCAAGAATGACATCCAAGTAGAGGAAGCCTGCATCAAGAAAGGAACTCTAAAATTCTTTAAGGAAGGAAATAACTCCTCAAAATTTAAAAACCAAAATAACAACAATTTCGACAAATCCAAATTTTGGACCAGAAACAAAAATATTGTTAATGGGGGAGGAAATGATACTAATGACATGAAGTCCAAACAACCAGTATTGGCTTTATCAGGTAATTCACAAGCTAACAAAACTCAAAAGGGTGTTAACCAAGGCACTAACACTTATACGCAAAATACCAATCAGGGACCTTCAAATCCAAATACCAACAACAATGCCCAAAGCAACAACACTAATAGAGGAACTAATCCAAATCAATGGGGCAACAACAACAATTTCCCAAATAGACGCATCTACACACCATTGGGGCAATCCTTAGAATCAACATTTTGAGAACTCCTAGCAAATAAGATTATCACATTGCCAACCATAAACAACTTTGAACCCTAGGTCAAACCGCCTTGGTGGAATGACTCACACTTCTGTGATTTTCATCAAAACAAAGGACATCAAACGAATGATTGCATGAGGCTTAAAAAAATTGTTCAAGACATGATTGATAGAGATGATTTAACGGTTGATGGTCTCAAAACAAATAGTGATCATGATGCATTTAAAAATCCTCTTCCAAATTACAACAAGGAGCTTCATCATCAAATGATACTAGAGGAGCTCGCATAAATCACATATACAATAACACCATGAATCATATATCAATAGATGACAACCAAGTAAATGTCATTAAAATCAAAGACAAACACGAACATAAGTCAATCAATGTAACCACCAAAGCTCAAAAATATGTATTGAAAGGACATACATCAACAACAACCATCCTCCCCAAGACTCAGTATAACTTAGTTGATCAACTGCGGAAAACTCCTGCTCAGATATCCATACTCCAGTTTCTCAAACTCTTGCCGAAACATAAGGACATCTAAGAGCAAGCACTCGCTGAAACAAATGCACCTCAAGATTTGGATATTGACAAATTTCAAGCCATGGTGGCTCACATGACAGGGCCTCATAATCTTATCTTTTCCAAACATGATAATATCTCTTTGAGCCATCCACATAATACTCCCTTCATATTGAAGTCTTAGTCTATAAACATTGAGTTAAAAGAGTATTAATAGATGGAGGGGCTAGTTTCAATATCTATACTTTAAAACTTATCCATGCATTAGGCTTCTCAGAGCTATCTATTGATCCACACAAAAAGACCACCATCAAGGCATATGATGATGAAGAAAGATCATCCAAGAGAACAGTAATATTACCTATTAAAGTAGGACCGATACAAAGGGACACTATGTGTCATGTCTTAGACATAGACTTGACATACAATATTTTATTGGGTTGTCCTTGGATACATGAAATGCAAGTAGTGCCATCAACTTACCATCAGTATGTCAAATTCCCATATAATGGACAAGAGATTTCCATCTCTACTGAGAATAACCCCTTTCAACATTGCAATGCTATGGGGGTAGCTCAAGACAGCCTAGTTCCACACAACAGGGAAGCCCAAATTTCCTTAGCACCAAATCATCATCAAGAAAGGCTTATATCTTTATCCATGGATTTCAAACAAAAGATGAAAATCAAAGAGCAAGGCATGGGAGAATACTCTTTCGAACCTATGTGCTTATCCAAATTGCCAACATTGCCAAAAACTCATGGGAAACCTTCTGCATCAACACATCAAGAAACATAGCCCATCACTAAGTTTGATGGAAAATTTATCCAATTGGGCACACTAGCAAATGAATCAGAAGAGAAAAATATCCTTAGTTGGCTATACAAGGACGAGGAAGAAGTTTGAGCTGCTACTCTGGAGATAGCCATACCAAAACAACAGTATGGAAAAGGATTCTGAATCATTCAAAGAATGGGATACAACGGTAAAGGACCTATAAGCAAGCATCAAAAAGGCATTACAGAACCATTGGACCCTCCTTCATAATTTTCTAGAGACAAAATAGGATTGGGATATAGACACATCATACCCCCAAGGAAAAAGAAGGATAAATATCAAAAACCTTAGTGGAAAGAAAAGAAGAAATACAATGAGGACTCATGGCAAGAGGCACTACACGAAGAAGTAAAAATAATAAGGAAAGAGAGAGAACACCAGGAAAAAGAGAAATGACAAGAAGAACTGGCTATTCAAAGAGAAGAAGCAACTTATGAGGAAGTACACCATGTCCAAGAACCTATTCAAAACAAGGCAGAATCACCACCTAAAGAAATCACTACTCCCCAAGGAGAAATAGTATATGAACAAATGCAAAGAGTACAAGCAGGTTCTGATTCTGAATCCACAAAAACTACAAGACTGGTATCAATTATTAGGGATCTCTTTTCACCCTACAACATACTTGTCCACAACACTGAAAGGCTCTGGGACAGTAATTCCAAAACTAATTCTAATGACTATGAATGGGGTAGTTGTTCAAATGTTATTGAAGATATACCTAAAGGTTCTATTCATACAACCCTTTCTCAAGAAGGACAAGGCACAGAGTCTAAATTACTTGAATTTTCTCCACAAAATATCTGCAAAGCTAAGGAAAATGAGCAACAACATTATGAACAAGTCTACATAGAAGATAATACCATCGAAGACCTCAAAAATATCATTAACTTAACCAATATCCTAGACAACCTTAATGATACCTCTATCATTACACTTACCGCAATCAACCTTGAGCCACCAAATGATCCTTTACCACTCATATTTTGTGATTTAATAGACTAGGATGAACCTGAACACCATAACTTACCCATATTTCTAGATGATGAATCCATTGTCCATTGCCTATGTACAGTCAATCTGGAAACAGACTATAATAATGAACAAAATAATGATATCTACAATCAGGAGGGTGCCAAGTCTCTCAGTCACAAAAATGAAAGAAATAAAGGATCTAATGCTGAAAACCACTCAATGGCAGCACTAGATCACAAATAAGTCAAAATAAAGGAGGCATCTGAGGGTGAAAACCTTTTTAAGGCACCTATGGATGAGAGACTTGACACTCTTCTTGAACACTACCAAGAGAGATCACCCATATTAATTTAACCCACTCAATCAATCAACATTGGTACAGAAGAAATAGATAAAAACATACATCTAGCCGAATCATTGATAGAAAAGGAACAACCGGAGTTTATCAAATTCTTCAAAGAAAAGAAAATCAATTTTGCTTGGTCTGACACAGACATGCTCAAAGTAGATCCAAACTTAATCATGCATCATTTATCTATTTCTCTAGGAGCTAAGTCGGTTAAACATAAATTAAGAAAGATGAATCCACATGTAGCATTAATGGTCAAAGTTGAACTAAAGAAACTATTAGACGTCAGATTCATTCGACCTATAGACTATGCTGAATGGATTTCAAACATTGTATCAGTTTTAAAACTAGATGGCAACATAAGAATATGCACAGATTTCATAGATGTCAACAAAGAATGTCCAAAGGATGACTTTCCTTTGCCCAACATTGACATATTTGTAGACCTCACAGTAGGCCATGCAATGCTCTCATTAATGGAAGGTTTCCCTAGATACAATCTGTGTGGGGGAAAAAGTGACACTAAGCAAACATGCCCTAATCTCACTTTCAATCACACACTTGTGGAATACGAAAGAGCCTAGAGGTATCACACAATTGGCTACTTCTTTTTGTGGAAGAGAGAGCCACGGGCTACCTATTAGGATTTCTATTCCTTTGTTGCAAATGGTAGATAGAATGATACAAGTTCAACTATTAACCCTAAAGTGCAAGTATGAACTAATAACAAGATTGCAGAATTGAGATTAAACAATAGAAAGCTGTAAACACAAGGACAAGACAAGAATGAAAATGCGTACCTGGAGATAAAATCTGAGTGAAAATGTTTGGGACGGGGGCGCGGGTGCCACTGTCCTGATTCTGCCCCTGAAACTGCTCCGGAAACTGCTATTTTGCAACCTGAAAAGCTGTCGGAAATGCTGAAACTGCTGTCTGAAAGAGGGACCAGGGCGCCCAGCGCCCCTATCCTAGTAGGACCAGGGCACCCCACGCCCCTGTCCTGGTCTTTTACTCTGAAATTTGGTGTGTTGTCCCGTCTCAGTCTGCTCCCATCAGATCTGTAACTCGCGGCGTCCTTCAAATTCAGAAATCTGCACTTATATCTAAAAAGGTGTGTTGGGCGGCTATATAGGGTTTTGCCTTAGTCAAACCCCTGCTTTGGTGATTTCCACCTCCATGAATAGCCAAGTTGTATTGTAAAAGTAATGTGTGTGCAGACCTTGTGTGTGTGCAAGATCCTAAAATGCAAGTAAGCAAACTAGAGCAACCTAGAAAGTAAACCCTAATTGCTTGTAAATGATAATGTAAATGCTCCAAATCAAGATGCAAAGTGATCTAAAGCATGAATAAAAATGATATAATGAGGCTTATGCAAAGACATGAAAACAACATGAAATCATACCCAACCCCAAGGGAGGCATACAAGCCAATCTTCAGTCGGTGATCCCTTATTGCTCTTCAATGCCTTCAAAGCCCTAAATGAAATTGATGAATGCTTGATGGATGGATATTGAATGTTATTGAAGTCTTCAAAGATCTGCTCTTTCACTACATAGAAGGTCCCTGAAAACCAAAATTTGGATCCCTTCAAATGAAGAAAGAGAGCTCTTATATATGAAACCCTAGGTCGTAATTTCAACTTTTGGTCGACCTAGAGATTGAATCTCCCACCAATTTCTTGGGGTTAAGCTTTATTTTATGATTGGATCATGCTCCTAAAATTTTGGGAAAAATGTCTGGGACCATGTGCACTCTGGGCGCCACGGTCCCGACAACTTTTCACCAAATTTTCAGGGCCGTCGGATATGATGATTTTAGAGAGAATCCTGAAGTTACAAGTGACCTCAAGATGTCTTGACCCCCGAAATCAAGCCCCCAAGTTCAAAATAGGACCTAATTAGGGTTTTTGATTAAATGATGTATTGGAGGAATAAAATGAAAAGGGCACACTTTAATGAAAGGGCCCAACTTATGATGTGGAAGATGATAAGATAGAACCTTAGACCTAATTAATTTAATTAATTAAGTACTAAAGGGGAAATGCAATGCAAGATGCAAAATGCGCCAAGGCGGGTGCTAAACTAGGTGTGAAATTGTACCACCCTAGCAAGTGCGTACAATTTACGACGCTACATTTAGCCCCCACTTTAGCGATCATATGAACACTACGTGCATATGCAAGCTAAAGTACAGAAAAGTAAACATTATTTGAAAAAGGATATATCCATAAGTTGTTGGATGAAGCCCCCAGCGGTATCTGCAGTACTCAGTTAAGAACCACAACCTACAATACCACATGTTAGATCACAAAATCACCTAATGCTTACTAAGGAAGGTGATGAAAATTCAACGGTAGCTATATGCCCCCCCCTGTTTCGGCTTGCTAATTTTAGTGAGTTGAAACAGGGTATCATGTTTACCACTTCGAATTGTTAAAGAATATTGATGACAAATGCTCACAAGAAGATTTGATATGAGATCAAAAACTAATGGAGAATAATTTGGTAAGAAAGAGGACTAAATCTCAATTCCAACACAACAAAGAGTGTGAGGATTTGGGAGTTCTCTAACACAAGATGAAGGATGTAAATGCAAAGAGAAGAAAAGAAAGGAAAAAAAGCATGAATACACACATTGGTGATTCATGAAAAGAATAGTGAGAGAGAAAACATGGACTTCTTGCCCCTAGATCTTGTCTAGGTGATCCATGGGAAAAAGGACATGGAAAACTAGCCCCTAGAGTCTGTCTAGGTGATCCATGTAAGGGAGGAGAGTGAGAAAGTCTATCCTTATGCCGCTAGTTCCACTCAACCTCATGCATGTGTGTGTAAGGGAGGTTAGAAGCACCTCATAGGAGTCTATGCCCGAGTATGCTACAACCTGTATATGCATAGTATAAAAGTGTGACATCTCGCTCTAAGAGTCTGTGCTCTGGTTCCAAGAATAATCACCTTGCATAAAAGAAAAATGGAGACATCTCGCTCTAAGAGTCTGTGCTCTAGTTTCGAGAAGGACCCATTGCTCAAAAAGTGTAATGTTTATGTCATAAGCAAAGTAGAACAAGGATACCTACCTTCATCACAAAAGAAGATACCCCAAAAATGCAACAATGTCATAAATCCAAGCAAGAGAGTTTTGCACTCTTTAAGCAAGGATAAGATAGTTGAAAAGGGATATCTTGTAGTATGTGTAAAGGAGATCCTTAGAGGAGAAGAGATCTTTGTACAAAAGACACCTATCCCTGAGAGGAATTGTCTTAGACAAATATAACATCTTCTACAATAAGACAAAGAAGAGAATAAGAATGCAATACTTCCTTCTTTTGCGAAGTGAAAGTGATTCTTAATGAAGGATGACACTCTTTTTAACCCAATTGGGAGAGTGAATTCATTATGGATGTATTTTACCAAGTGCAAAAGAGGTTGTAGTCAAGGACTTACACCTCTTGTAAGAGAGAATCCTTGAACAAACAACAAGAAATGCACACAAGGAATAACATCAAGTAATAAAGTTCACACCATCCATGAAATAGGAAAAAGTGGATCCTTAGATAAAAATAAGGAAAGATCATGGCCTCCCAAGGATAAGGACAATGAGAAGGACTTACACAATCTTATAGGGAGAGATTTAGACATAAGCAAAATGTACTACATACTCACATGAGTTCATGCAAGCAAGACATTAGTGTATGTAAAATGCTCCTTACAAGAAGTGGATAGGATAAGAAAGAGAATACACATCTTCTCCCATATCTAGAAAAAGAGGATTCTAAAGAAAAGATGATCAATATTTCCACACTATTACCCCAAAGGGAAATTTTAACCATAAAAAGAAGAGATGTATGAAATCACTCTTGTCCCCATAGGAACAAGAGATAACATAGAAAATTAGGCTATTATGTTGCTTCAAAAATATGATTGCACTTGAAATTGTACCATCATGAATGACAATGAGCCCCCAGTAAATGAGCTACCAATGTCACATAATGATGAGCAACATAATAGCCATTAATGTTATTTAAAGACATGATAGACTGAATGAGGTATTTGAATATGACATGCTAAATGCTCAACTAGAAGTGAGATCAAAAACATGTATAAAATTGAAGAAGAAAAGTCACAAGAAATCTTAGAAGAGGGATGAGTGTAATTTATTAGAGCCTTATCCCTGGAGGAAAGGACTTTATGATGAATAGGAGATAAAGATTCATAAGTGGATTTAGAAATTTGAGGGGATTCATAAAGAGATTTGTTCATTGCCAAGATTTCCTTATGAGGGGAATGAGAGTTGATAGGAGTAGAAGATGATTTAGTTGAAGTGAGATCATCATCACTACTAAATATAGAATTCACATTGAGAGATGGTCTTTTAGATGCTTTGGTGGGCTTAGAAATATTATATCCAAGTCCAAATGAATATTCATGCATGTTATGTTCTAAAGGAACTTTAATTCCTTGTTCATTTGTGCCACAACCATTTCCACTATAGCCACTCTTAGCCAAAATGTGAAAACCACAACCATAAAGGGATGCTAAATCAGATAAAGATGGTGATGCCCCATAGGTCTCAGTGCTATTTGTATTAGAGGAAGATGTTGAAGATTTTTTTGAATCGGAGGTAGCCACAAAGTTGTTACTGAATTGCTTAGACAAAGTGGGCTTCTCTTTAGTTTCTTCCTTCTTTTTAACTTTAAGCTCTCTAGGAGGAACCCTTTACTCACCTACAAAGGTGGGATTAAAGTCAAGAGATCCCCAATCGTCTTCTGCGAGAACCTTCTTAGGATCAAAATCCTTTTCATGTGTAGATTCAAGTTGAGAAGAATTTTCTTCAAGAACTTTAGACTCATCCAAAGAATTTTGATTATCAGAGGGTGATGATTCATCCATAGGTATCTTGTTTAAAGAGTCATCACTAGAAGAGGAAGGTTTAGAAGAACTCCCTTTGGAAGTAGATGTTTGCAAACAAGCTTGAAAATTAGTATCACCTATCAAGGTATATGTCTTATTGTTATAAATAAATTTAACTTGTCTATGCAATGTAGAGGGGACAGCTTGCATACTGTGAATCCAAGGTCTCCCTAATAACAAGTTGTATGTTAGATTTCCCGACATAAATCATGGATAGGATTAGGCAAAGTAACAAATCCCACTATGATGGGTAAGGTGATAATACCTAATGAAGACTTAGCCACATTATCAAAGCCTCGAATGGGATGAGAGTCAGGCTCAATAAGGGATGTATCCACATTCATCTTATGCAATAGATTAATGCTACACACATTAAGGCCAGAGCCATTATCTACCAGTGTTCGTCTTATAGCAGTGTCATTTATGATAACCACAATCATCAAGGGATCATATTGATGTTGAATTTCACTAGTAGGCAATTCATCTTGAGTAAACACAATTTGAGCTTTAGGATTCATCACAGAGTTAACCAAAGTTACCATATTACTAGATGTATTAGGTGGAGGAACATTCAAATCTTTCAAGGCATCTTGTAACATTCCATGATGAGCGGAAGAAGTTTGGATCAAATCCCAAAGGGATATCTTAGCAGGGGTAGCTTTAAGTTGTTCTATGAGATCATAGTCCTTACTAAGCATTTGTGAAATACGAGGAGCATGAGGAAGAATAGGTTGGGAAGGAGGAAGCGACATTGGGATAACTGGAGGAGGATTAGGTTGCCTATTGTTTCTTGTGTTATAGGTATGAGCAACCGCATTATAACTCTCTCTAGTCAGTTGCTTAGCATACTCATAAGGGCTCTTAGAAGAATAACCTCCTTGCACAGTAATAACAGGTTTCTTAGGAGTGCAAAAAGAATAATTAGCATAACCACCTTAAACCACTAGGATAGGCTTATTTAAAGGTTGAGAATTTTGAGAAGGACAAGCACCTTGGACAGTGAAGAGAGGTTTGTTAGGTGTTTCATTCACATGTATCAAATTGATTGAGGATGGTTTAGAGGAATGAACAAAAGTGTTGGAAGAATTATTGATAGTCTTCTCTTGCACTAAAATCTTATCACGGATCAAATCAATTTTAGGAGAGAGACAAGGGATAGGCATTGATGTTCTAGTAGGAAGAGTAATACTAGGAAAGGTCATATCATCCTCTATCATCAAAGGATCTACATGGGGAATAAACTCTCTAGGAGAAGGATCAACATTACTCTCTAAAGTCTCACTTTTGAGAGGGAGATCTTTGAAAGAGATGTTAACCATCTTGCTTTGAACTAGGGTATCCTTATGAGTAGAACCAAGTTGAGGAGAGGGAGATGCTTTATTTTTAGAGGGAGAACAATTGAGATTCAAGGAAGGTGAGAAACTATCAAGGGAGTTTTCAATCTTGATTTCATCCCCTTTGGCTAGGGTTCTCTCATGGGATAGAGAATAATATACACCTTCTTCTAATGGTTCATCCCAAATAGTGAAGTTGTTGAAAGGAATGTTTGAAGTATTGTCAATTTTGGGAGAGGAGATAACATTGTTTATTAATTCCTCATCCTTAGGAGGGAGAGCATCAATAGATGTGTTAAACTCATCCTCTTTCCTCAAAATATGTTCAATATGATTTTTAGGGGAGAGAGAATTAAGGAAATTGCTTATTATTTCTTCTTTCTCTAAGGGATGCTTATGAAGGGAGTGTTTTTTAGGAGACACAAAGTCATCAAGGGCATCATCCAACAAAGCATGATCATATCTATTAAAAGGTTTATCTTTTGATTCAAAAGGAGACATCTCTTCATAGAGGGGATCATTGATAACAACCATGTTACTAGATTTAGTGGAAGAGTTGATAGGAATGTACCCTTGAGAGGAATCATTCAACTTATCTTTCTCATCACAATGAAATGGCCTAGTAACAATGTTTATGAGTTTTTGGTAAAATGAAGGTTTGGTATCTTTAGGGTTCAAAAAATCATCTAAAGCTTCATCTAATTCATCTTGGCTATGCAAATAAAAATTTGACATTTTGAAATAAAGATTGCATAAAACTTAAACACACAACGCAAAGAAACAAAGAAACACACTCTTTCTTTTCCCCTTTTTTTTTTTCTCCTTTTTTTTTTTTAATGAAAAATGCAACTTAAATGAAACACACTAAATATAGATCTAGATCTAAAAAATGCAATGCAAGAGAAAGAAATAATAGATTTCACGTCGGGTTCACCAAAATGTGTGGGGAAAAAAGTGACACTAAGCAAACATGCCCTAATCTCACTTTCAATCACACACTTGTGGAATACGAGAGAGCCTAGAGGTATCACACAATTGGCTACTTCTTTTTGTGGAAGAGAGAGCCACGGGCTACCTATTAGGATTTCTATTCCTTTGTTGCAAATGGTAGATAGAATGATGCAAGTTCAACTATTAACCCTAAAATGCAAGTATGAACTAATAACAAGATTGCAGAATTGAGATTAAACAATAGAAAGCTATAAACACAAGGACAAGACAAGAATGCAAATGCATACTCGGAGATAAAATTTGAGTGAAAATGTTTGGGACGGGGGCGCAGGTGCCACTGTCCTGATTCTGCCCCTGAAACTGCTTCGGAAACTGTTGTTTTGCAACCTGAAAAGCTGTCAGAAATGTTGAAACTACTGTCTGACAGAGGGACCAGGGCACCCAGCGCCCCTATCCTGGTAGGACTAGGGTGCCCCACGCCCCTGTCCTGGTCTTTTACTCTGAAATTTGGTGTGTTGTCCCATCTCAGTCTGCTCCCGTCGGATCTGCAACTCACGGCGTCCTTCGAATTCAGAAATCTGCACTTATATCTAAAAAGGTGTGTTGGGCAGCTATATAGGGTTTTGCCTTAGTCAAACCCCTGCTTTGGTGATTTCCACCTCCACGAATAGCCAAGTTGTATTGTAAAAGTAATGTGTGTGCAGACCTTGTGTGTGTGCAAGATCCTAAAATGCAAGTAAGCAAACTAGAGCAACCTAGAAAGTAAACCCTAATTGCTTGTAAATGATAATGTAAATGCTCCAAATCAAGATGCAAAGTGATCTAAAGCATGAATAAAAATGATATAATGAGGCTTATGCAAAGACATGAAAACAACATGAAATCATACCCAACCCCAAGGGAGGCATACAAGCCAATCTTCAGTCGGTGATCCCTTATTGCTCTTCAATGCCTTCAAAGCCCTAAATGAAATTGATGAATGCTTGATGGATGGATATTGAATGTTATTGAAGTCTTCAAAGATCTACTCTTTCGCTGCATAGAAGGT
Source organism: Cryptomeria japonica (assembly GCF_030272615.1). Lineage (NCBI taxonomy): Eukaryota > Viridiplantae > Streptophyta > Pinopsida > Cupressales > Cupressaceae > Cryptomeria > Cryptomeria japonica. Next base: position 530,646,347 of record NC_081405.1, read on the forward strand.
CCCTGAAAACCAAAATTTGGATCCCTTCAAATGAAGAAAGAGAGCTCTTATATATGAAACCCTAGGTCATAATTTCAACTTTTGGCCGACCTAGAGATTGAATCTCCCACCAATTTCTTGGGGTTAAGCTTTATTTTATGATTGGATCGTGGTCCTAAAATTTTGGGAAAAATGTCCGGGACCATGTGCACTCCGGGCGCCATGGTCCCGACAAATTTTCAGGGCCATCGGATATGATGATTTTAGAGAGAATCCCGAAGTTACAAGTGACCTCAAGATGTTTTGACCCCTGAAATCAAGCCCCCAAGTTCAAAATAGGACCTAATTAGGGCTTTTGATTAAATGATGTATTGGAGGAATAAAATGAAAAGGGCACACTTTAATGAAAGGGCCCAACTTTATGATGTGGAAGATGATAAGATAGAACCTTAGACCTAATTAATTTAATTAATTAAGTGCTAAAGGGGAAATGGAATGCAAGATGCAAAATGCGCCAAGGTGGGTGCTAAACTAGGTGTGAAATTGTACCACCCTAGCAAGTGCGTACAATTTACGACGCTACACAATCAAATCAAGATAGCTCCAGAAGATCAAGATAAAACTGTATTCACCTGACCATGGGAACATATTGTTGGAACATCATGCCTTTTGACTTGAAAAATGTTGAGGCAACTTATCAAAGAGAAATGATGAGAATATTTCATGATATGATGCATACCTTCATGGAGGACTATGTGGATGATTTACTGGCTAAGTCATTTACTCGGGAAGAACACTTAGGCATATTAGATAAAATCTTTCAATGACTGGAAAAAATCCACATCAGGCCAAACCCTAAGAAGTGTGTCTTCGAGGTAACATCAGGCAAATTATTAGGCTATATCGCATCAGCAAAGGGAATTGAAGTATATCCAACAAAGGTACAAACCATCATAGAGATACCACCTCCCAAGAATATTAGTCAACTCAGATATCTACAAGGATGGCTACAGTCAATCAAGAGATTCATAGCCCAACTAGAAGATAAAATCCTACCATTCAATCCTTTGCTACATAAGAACATACCATTCAGATGGGAAGCCAAGTGTACAGAATCATTCTATCAAATCAAGCAATATTTAATGAATCCGCTAGTTCTGGTACCACCAATAGCAGGGAAGCCACTCATTCTTTACATCTCAACAACTGACATATCATTAGGGGCAATGTTGGCACAAGAAGATCAAGAAGGCAAGGAATGAGCTATTTATTATATCAGTAGAATATTAAATGGATATAAGCTGAATTACACAGTCATAGAAAAGGCTTGTTTAGTTATATTATTCACCTCTCAAAAGTTATGAAATTATATGCTAGCTCACACAATCAAGCTAGTAGCAAAAATTAATCCTCTCAAGTATTTACTCAACAAAGTAGCTCTTACAAGAAGATTAGCTAAATGGGTCATGATTCTTAATGAGTTTGATAACCACTACACAGAGTGTCGGGATATCAAGGGACAACTAATTATGGATCAATTAGCTGAAGCACCACTACTTGATAAGAAACCAATGAAAGTGGAATTTCCAAACAGGGATGTCCTTACTATTACACCCAAACAATGGACCCTATACTTTGATGGTTCCTATACTCAACATGGCTCAGGTGTCGACATCTTGTCTGTCACTCCTGAAGGGCACACCATTCCAAGATCATATAGACTCATGTTTCCCTGCACCAATAACATTGCTCAGTATGAAGCTCTAGTCATAGGAATCAAAATGGCTATAGAATGGAGAATTATAGAATTGAATATCTATGGAGACTGCTAACTGGTTATAAATCAGATCAACAATTAATATCAGACAAAGGATGACAAGTTGCTGTGACACAAAATAATGGTGGATGACTTCAAACAATACTTTGTACACATCATCTTTAAGCAAATACCAAGGTTGGACAATAGAGTAAGTGATGCAATGGCTACTATCTCTTCACTGCTACAAATTCCATAGCAACAGAGTCATTATGAGTTCCTGGTAGAGCAACTGTTCTACCCATCCTATGACAATTTTGCATCCCAAGTCATCTATGCCTTAACCGGTTCAGGCTCTTTGTTATACGGGATGATTTATGAATACCTTAAAACCAATACCCTACCCCTTGACCTATCTCCAAATAAAAAATGCAACTTTATTCAGCAAGCCACCCATTATACATTAACTGCTGATACCCTATACTATCGAGGTCTAGATGGTACTCTTCTTTGTTGTCTTGATCGTAATGAGTCTGACTCTGCTTTACATGAGCTTCATGAGGATATTTGTGGCACACATTCAAGTAGTCCTACTCTCGCTAAAAAACTTCTGACAATGGGATATTACTAGCCGATCATGGAAAAAGACTCTTATCAATTTGCAAAGAAATGTCCTAAGTGCCAAAGTCATGGCAATCTTATCCATGCACTAGCACATGAGTTGTAGCCATTTACAATATCATGGCCTTTCTATTAGTGGGGACTTGATTTAGTAGGGAAAATCCATCCTTCCTCTTCAAATGGACACAAATTCATAATCACTGCAATAGAGTACTTCACAAAATGGATCGAAGCAGCCCCATTGACCACAGTAACTGGAAAACAAATTGCCTTATTCATTCTAAATTATCTAATTTGTAGATACGGCATTCCCAGTTCCATCATCATAGACAATGGGCGTCCCTTCAAAAATTAGGATGTGTGAGAACTATGTGAACAATTCAAAATCCAACATCGTTTCTCTACACCTTACTACCCACAAGGAAATGGTCAAGTAGAGGTATCAAATAAAACAATCTTGAAAATCTTACAGAAAATAGTAAATGATGCAGGAAAGGATTGACATGTACAACTTAATCTGACACTTTGGGCCTATAGGACTAGCATCAGGACACCTATAGGGGCTACACCATTTTCCTTGGTATATGGATTAGAAGAAATTATACCTCTTGAGGTAGAAATTCCATCACTTAGATTATCTTTGAAAGGCCTCATTCCAGATATCGGGTAAATAGATTGCAAGAACTAGAGCTTCTGGATGAAAAACAACAACATGCCTATGATCACCTCAAACCATACCAATAGCGCATGTGCAGAAGCTACAACCATAGAGTCATCCCTAGGATTTTTAAAGTCGGTGATCTTGTACTCAAAGAAAATCTCCAAAATCAACAAGATCGAGAAAAGAAGGGAAATTTTGAACCTAACTAGTTAGGTCCCTATGTTATCATATCAGCCTATGGATCAAACACCTATCAACTAACAAATTCAGAGGGTGATGTGTTGGATGAACCAATCAACAACATCCATCTGAATAAATTCTATACTTAAGTGGTCTAATGTATGAAAAAGTTAAAAATACAAAAAAATCAAAAATAGGAAAAATACAAAAAATCATCAAAAACAACAAAAAAAGGGTGCAATAAACACAAGTGGTGAAAACCTAGCAACATGCATTATTTGTGAGGGAACAACTCCTCTATCTATCATTACTCATATATTTTGTATCCAAAGTCAAAACTGATGACCATCGCCCAACACTTTTTACATAGCATTATCCCAGACACACTTTGCGTAGTCACTGTCCTTAATTATTTGAAGATCAGTTTATCATATCCCACCATGGCTTGGTAATCACTATAAATATCCACATCGATCGATATCTATAGATAGGGGCAGAATTCCTTTGACTTCAAAACATTCCAACAAACAAGCAAACAAGAATCACAACACACCAAGAAAATCCTAGCAACAACTCATTAGCCGAGAAAGCAAAAAACTCCACAACTTTAACACACATGATGGATGATTTTCTAAAATATAAATTGTTTACATCTCGCATTAAGTTTTGACTATTTTTGCAAATTGAACTTTTTGAATCATCGGATCTCCTAAAACATTTCTCAATGATGCATCGAGCTAGATGAAATGGCCAGAGAGTTTGATATTTTTGGTTTTTTTGTCTGTGAGGTGATCACTTGTACTATGCAAATTTTATCTTGAGAAGTGATTATAAACATATCACTGAAGACATTGTTCCACTTTATGCATACAAATGGTTCAATCTTGTTTGTTTATACGCAAGCAACACTCAGGTTGTCTTGGTTTAATTATACCTTGATGCTTGTGCCATCTTACACTATCAAAAATCCATGTACATTTTACTCAAGTCATTATGGTTCAATTATACCATTATTCTTGCATAAAATTCCAGCATATCAAACATTCAATGATGATAAACAATAAACGGAGAAAAAACATGTGACTACACAGGAATGACAATGATAGAATGAGGATGATCAATTAGTTGCATATCATTTTACAATTAGTTGCATATCATGTTACAATTAGTTGCCTATAATTTTATAATTAGTTTCATATCATTTTACAATTAGTTGCATATCATTTTACAAGTTAGTTGCATATCATTTTACAAATTAGTTGCATATCGTATAAATTTGCATTACATCTCACATCATTATCATTATCATACATTTTCAAGATACATCTCACAAATTGAATTCATCACAACATCACATAATCATCATAAAAGCATCACATAAACAACAGAAGCAACATAGTCAATGCATAAATCATCATCCATAAACACATCACATGTGGATCAGAAATCAGTGTCATATATATCTCAAAAATGGTCAAAATATACAAAGGATGTCATGTCTATCAAAATACAACAAAATGCTCAAAATACAATAGAGACAAGTCTCTTAGGTATGAATATCTCCTAAGGCTAAGGGTCTCATAGCAGATGTCCCAACACCTAGATCCCTATGTGGATCATGTCGTGAGGGCCCTATAACACCTCTGCTCTTTGTCCACGTCTGGCTCCGAACAGGTCAACTAGTTGTATAGCTAGGAGATCTGTGCTCTCTAGGGACTAGCTACTCGTATAATCACCTATAGTACTCAGCCTCCTTAGATGTATACCATATCTCCCTTAGTGTGTCCCTCATAGGGGAACTAGATGTCATTGTCTGCAGTTTCTCTGCAAGCTCCTCTGTCTGCCCTAGGTGCTCTTCCGTAATCTAGGTAATCTGGTGCTACTAAGCCAGTACCTATGCCTAAAGCTGCTGCACTATGATCTATAGGGACCTAGTCTATGAGTCCTATCAGTGGGTGGGTATCCGGACATGAACAAGTACCTATGTCATGGTCCCACCCATCCTTGTCCCTATCCTAGGCGCTAGTGGAGGTAATACATTTGATCTCCTTCTCTGGGTAGGCCGCCTGAACTCCTCCATCCCACCCACAACTGCTATCACCTCACCAACTTGGCCAACTCCACCAGCTCCAACCACCAAACCTCCCCTCCCTCTCTCACCAACTGCTCACCTAACTAATCCACCTCCTCTCCCATCTCTCCCTCTATCTCCTTCTCTATCTCCCCATCTCCTTCTCTATCTCCCTGTCTCCCCTACCACCTCCTCTCCCATCTCCTCCATCATCTCCTCCATAATCTCCCTCCTTTATATCCTCCCCCACCTCCTCTCTCCATCTCAATTCCCCTTTCCTCTCCGACTACTCATCCTCATCATCATCAAAAGTAGGAATCATCTCTGCTGGATCTCATATCCATGCTACAACATGTGCTACAAAGTAAGAGGAGAAATCATCTGTCATCCCAACATCAACCACTTCAAACCTATAATCCCATATCTGTCTAGCCAACTGCATATACTCCTCCACTACCGCTGCACTATCAGTCATCGGCCCCCACTCTGGCACATCCTATCTCTGATGAGCATATAAACATGCTCCCTGTGGTATACCCTGTTGTCGACCATACTGCCACTGAACACAGCTATGTAAAAATGTCTCAATAATAAAGGGCATCCACCCTATCAAGTATCTTGACATGTATACATAGGGCATCTCTAGCTTGTCCTCCACCCACACCTCACAATCCATATACGGTCTTCAGATGACCATATAATGTCATCTAACACCCTCATCTAATGCCCTAGTTTGACCAACTTATGTTGGACAACTATCCCTGTATACCCATATACATAAGCCCAACCAGCTGGCCTATCCTTATCTACAAGTGGCCTCACTGTAGGAATGTGGTCCCAAACCCACACCTGTAATAACATGACTCTGACTGATAAAATCATGTATCCTAGATACACTACTTGGTGTAGCTCCCTATATAAGTGTGCCAACATACAAGACCCCCATGCAAACCCTTGACCCTGAGTCACCATATCCTCTAGCACCAATCCCCACCCCATTGCAAGTCCCTTTGACCTACGATTGAGACACAAGAAGCCACCTATGAAACCTGCCAGTACAGAAGGTAGTGGAGCATAATCAAAATCTATAAACTCCTTCCATAGGATCTCATATCCACTAATCTGATCATCATGGAATATCCAACGGAGAGCCTCTGTTCCGCCCTCCTCTGTCTACTCATATGGAAAATTGCCCCAATCACTAGAATCTACAGAATCCGATAAGTTCTCAGGAGTGACTGTTACCTCGCCAGTAGCCAAATGAAAGGCATTGGTGTCACTATGCCACCTCTTCGACAAAGCTACCAACAAACCTTGGCTAATGATATACCGAGGCATGTCCAACAAAGAGGATAAACCACACCTCTCAATAACATCTCTATCATCTTGTGTCAACTGAGGAATCAAGAACCATGGTCTAGGAAATTGGTCTCGCGACTAAAGCATGCCAAGCCATTCCTGTAACAACAAAAACATGTCCAAACATCAGTTCCCACATCTATCTGATATATCAATCAAAACAACATCAACTTGAAACAATGACACATCAAATCAAGTTCCATATCGAAAATCAGTTCCATATTGCAATCAAAACAATATCAACTTGAAACAACAAAGCATCAAATCAAGTTCCATATCAAGAATCAGAGTCCCATATTGAAATAAAAATAATATCAACTTGAAACAATGAAACATCAAATCAAGTTCCATATCAACAATTAGAGTCCCATATTGAAAACAAAATAATATCAACTTGAAACAACGACACATCAAATCAAGTCCCATATCGAAATCAACTCAAAAACCTATATCGCAAACATCATATCAAGAACCATATCAGAAATCATGAATCAAAACTCATATCAAACATCAAATTCAATTGTAAGGAAAAAATCAAAGATCCATATCAACAACATATCAGGATTCTGAAAACAAACAATCAACTTGGCACTTCAACAACAAAAGCAATTTCAACAAAACTATCAATCATCATATCAAGACTCGGACACCATCATAGTAGGAAAAAAATTGGCTCAAACCCCATCCCAAACCATCTGGAAAATCCCTATCCCCCCCTAAACCATCTACCTCATCTATTTTCCCTTGATGCATTCCCCAAATCATTTTTCTACCAACTTTTTATCCCACGCGCTAGGCTACTAGACATGCGCTACCATAAACATTTGATGGGCTACAATTTTTCTTCTATGCACTAACATATTTAATGCGCTACCCAATTCTTCCATCGCACTACCCTAAGAACCCTATGTGCTAGGTCAACCCTACGCACAAACTTGTTATCCCTATGCACTAAATGACCCTATGTGCTACCCTAAACCTACGACGAGCTACCAAAAACCTCCCAAATGCTTCCCTAGCTAAAAAAACCCTATGCGCTAACTTTTGTATCGTATGCACCAGGTGATGAACCAGACGCACTAAAACATGAAATTCGAAAGCAAAAAAAAAAAAATGCAACCAAAATCGACCAAATCAGAAATGAATAGGACAAAATTAGGATGACTTACAGGAGGACCATATGCAGTGGGCCTCTGATGTTGACGAACACACTCGAATCGATGCGAAGCATAGGGAACCAACATTTTGGCACTCTCCAAGTGTCACTCTCACCAAAATTCAAAAGGTACAAATGATACAAATGAAATCACTTTTTACCTTTTTATAGGGTAAAAGCAAATTAGGGTTAGTAGGTGGGGCATGTATTTTGCTCATTGTCTCATTTTTAACCCTATCAAACATCATTTTTTGAGAGATGAATCAATAACTCTGCATTAAACACAATCAAAATTCAACAATGCAATCAAATTCAAATTCTTATCGACTCAAGAACATTTTCAAATTTTTGGTTCATCTCCCGAGGGGGCATCATCAATATCATTTATCAAACCGAGGGCATGACATCAACATCTTGATGCATGACATCAACATATCGACACATGACATCAACATCTTGATATATGACATCACATCGATCAAATTTTGGCAACACATCAAATTTTCTTTGAATCAACATGTGTATACAAGTCACTTCAAAGAGGGGCAAAATGTAGACGTATAAAAATGGCCACTTTCCTAAGTGAATATTTAATATTCATTTTAACCCATTCCTCTATTTAATTAAATTGTATTTAATTAAATTATTCACATTCATCTATTTGATTAAATAAATTATTCAAATTCACCTAAGCCTTTCATAATTAAATAAATCACTTTATTTAATTAATTTCCCTTTCTCCCCTTTTAATTAAAATTACATTTAACTAAATTATTCCTTGCAAGTAAATAAAACTAATTAATTTATTTTAATCCCCCACTTGCATTTTAGTTGAAATAAAGTAATTTATTTTAATTACCCCCCATCCACTTGCATTCTCCTACATCTCCCACTTGCCTTTCTAATTCCCCTTCTAGATTCTTCTAATCACTTCTAAATTAGCCTAACCCATCTACTAAATATTGTCACATCCCTAAACAAAGGGAAGTCACTTCTCAAACCCTCAAAGTCTTTGAAAACCATTAAAGACTTTGTGTCTTCAACAAGTTAACCTTGAAAGTCTTCCAAACCATTAATGGTTAACTCAACCCTCATCTAACCCAAGGGTCTCATCAAGCATTCATTGCTTTGACCATGGTTATACCTTAACCCTTGCACAAGAGTTTATCCTTTGGGTAAAACCAACCTTAACCTTACCTCCTAAGGTAACCTTCATGTCTTCTCAAGCATTTAATGCTTCTTACATCTACTCTCAAGCAGTCTCTTGTTGACAATTGTCACAATTTCGTTGGTGAAAATTGTAAACATGGATTGATAACTTTCAATCCTGACCCTTGATAAGATCATCCAATCTTGACCATCTATTGCCCCATTTTTCCTATAAATAGAGCTCTCATTCCTCCATTTTGATATCCAAGTTTCATGCATCTAAGTTATACTCATTTTTATAAAGCATTTAGTCTCTCTTTGAATAGAAATAATCTAATAAGTAGTTTAGAAGCATTTCTATTATCATAATAATTATAGTAAGCTAGTATATCATGTTAGGATAGTTCTTTTACTAATCCTTTCCTCTTAATCATTGTATCCATTCTAGTTTAAATCATGTGATGTTTAATATCATTCACATCTAGGATTGCATTCATGTTAGATTGATCAAGTATCCCTCATTCTCATGATTGTCATCTGTAAGTCACTTTGCTCAGTGATCTAAGAGAAAAGGCATTGGCTTGAGGGGTCTTGTGAGATAGAGAACAATGGACCATCCTTTGGGAAGTTGCGTTTCTCAATATAACTCCATAACTTGCACCAAGAGTCCCATGGTGTGTGGACTAGTTTGAATTCACATTTTCAGTTTCATCACCCCACTTTTCCCGCACACAATGTCAACCAGTATAGTCAACCAGTATGAAGGAAGTGTATGCAGGATATAGTATGTAGGTAAACATGAGTTGTAACTCTACTGATAAGCAAGGAAAGGACAACAGAGAAGACCATGACCACTGGTAGTCAAAGAAGAGTGTCAACTGGTACCAGTGATAACTTTAAGAAACCCCCCCTCAAAAAATTGTATAAAATCTTGGTGAATATTTAACTTTAAAAAATAATAATAATAATGTTTATTAGCGAATCTTTCTTTTTTATTAAAAAAAATTAATTTTATTGGCGAATTTGTTTATATCAATTTATTTTGATAGAAAATATTGGCGAATCTTAGAAAATAATCATTGTATGCATTAATTACTATTGCATTTCATTTCATGTAAAAATAATCTTTTATAAAAAAGTAAAGGCATGAAGGTTGAAATCATTAATGAGTTTAAGGGTTAGACTATAGTTTATTTGGTTTCTACCATTAACTTAAAATAATATAAGAGACCTCTTTCTATTTTGTGAGATAAAATTTACAAACAATTTGTAATACTCATGGGGCCAAAAATTGCTTTTAGACCATTGGTTTTCATTGAAGTCAACAATTTAAAAGCAATTTCAAACCCCATGAGCATTACAACTTGTAGTTACATTTTATCTTATGGAATACAATGAAGGTCATTAGATTATATTTTAAATCAATAATGGAAACAAAATATTGGTGATATAGCCCTAAAGTAACTAATAACTATGATATATTATTGGTGAATTAATTTGGATTTCTACAATAAATTATAAAATGTTGGCAAATTTGATCAAATCATGTATCAAATATTGTGGCAAACCTTTAAGTTAAAAAAATTAATAAAATAAATTCTCTGGCAATTTAAATAACATTAAAATAAAAATTTGTAAAAATGTGGCGATTTGGGTCACCTTAAAAGTTGAAATTATTAGCCAAATTTGATTCCCAAATTTCAAAAAATAGCCAATTGGCGAATATTAGCCACTAAAGTTTTCACTGACTGGTATGTATGTTTCCGGTATGTAGATACAAGAAAGAGATGTCAACTAGTATGAAACTTGGAGTTTGTGATGAGCCAATGTGAGTTTGATGAAATGTTAGTGTCATGAAGACTATCGGTCTGTAGACAATAAGGTGATCCACCGGTGAGCATGTGTGCACAAGCCAAAGAAAAATCAGTAAGATTGAACAATTGTTGAATCACATAGAGTGTGAACATAGAATTGGGGGCAATCTGAGTCAATTGGATCTACCGGCAAAATAGGGGACTTCATGATATGAAGGTCTATCGGTAGGGTATATGAACTGGTAAGGTCCTTAACACCAGTCGTGTGTCTTGGTCGGTGAATGAGCTCAAACTAACATAGAAGACTAGGTTGAGTTGGATGGTGACTAAGGAAGACACATAGATTCCATGTGGCACACATGTAGTGGTAGGCAGACCATTCATCGATGTGGTAGGTGATGAGTAGGTTGACTTTAAACGAGGAACTAGTAAATCACAGGTTGATGATAGAAGAAGTGCGGCTCGAGGTGGATCAAGATGCATAAGATTTTTGGTGATGTAAATCAAGTAGGAGAATCCAATCTTTATACTCATTTTCCAAAGGAAATAATTGAGGCATTAATGGTGATTGACAGAGCTAGGCCAAAAATCAAGATATAGGTTACTAATTATAGAAAGCATTTATAGGAATCATTGGATGTGGTGATGATGTTTGATCTGCTATAGATTATCAATCAAGGAGATGAGATCTGATCAGATTTGATACAAATTGGGTTGGTGGAGAAAAACCCTAGTGCTCCATTGTTTGAATTCTAGTAGTGGGAAAGACAAGTATAAATATGTAGACCGAAGATGAAATTCATGATGCCTATTGTGAGAGAAGAGTGTGCTTGAGAAAGAAAAGAGATAATTAGTTTGAGATCTCTTTCATAGAAGAATAGAGTGACTAAGTGTTGAAGGCAGATCCGGTAAGAGGCTTTAACTGGTGGAGACAGAATGATCAGGGAACTATTACAGAGCTAATAGTCAAAGGTACTGGTGATGGTTGAACCAATAGGAAGGCATCACAAAGTGAAAAAGTGTAGGTTGAGGATCAAGGGAAGATAAGAAAGACATAGAGTGACAAGTAAGGGATCATGCAGAGTGATTTGATAACCAGTAGTGAAAGCACTGGTGTGTAATGCCCCACCAAGAAACCCTGAAGGGATTAAGCTAAAACACAAGAATAGACTACAATAATATTTTTTTTAAAGTTAAAACACAACACAATGATACAATGAGATATCAAAGTTCAAATTACACATCAGAAGACATCAACTAACACCTAAAGAGTTTCCCAATGTGATTACTTAATCCCATATTTCACTTAACTCACACTAATAAATCCAATAAGCTGATTATCTTATAGCAAGATAATTTCTTTCAGAAGATGAAAATATAAATCACAAGATAAGGTTCATCCATTAAGATTTATCTATACTCTTCATTCATACTTTTCATTAAAATTTAAGTCATGCATCTAATTTAACAACACACTTGAATTTTATCACAAACTAATGAGATCTTTCCATGCATACTTAATTTCCTTAACAATAACTAAATATATTCCATTATTCTAATATAAATTCTTTCATGATCCAATTACTGCATACATGCATTTAAGATTAATTTCATCTAATCCACTTTATACATTCTATCATAATGCCATCCATACATGCTAAAACTAAAAAGGAATATAAAGATGTAAGCATCACATAACACCAAATTGATCTCAGAGTTCACCCCTAGAGGGCTACATCTCCAGGTCTGCTCAACTGCAAGACCCCTCTGATAATTAAATAAGTTAAGAATACATAAGGTTCACATCATTTACAATCCTGCCATCAAGGTGAACATAACCATTATACAAACGATCACATCAGTCAATAAATACATAAATGATCCCTGAATAGGAAAGGATCCATCTGAACATAATAGAAGCAAATACAATGGTCCACTAGAGCATCTGTAAAACTAAGTCATCACAACCCAAGGTATAGCATGAAATCAGGTACTCACAAGGGCATAAGCAACAAGATGACTCCACAAAAGTGCTCCTATCAAGACAACACAACAACACACTAGCGAACATAGGAACAAGTGCCATCACACAACCTGGTATGGTTACCATGGCAGGTCTTCATAGGTTCCGACCCCATACACTGGGTTACTCTGGCAACCTAATCCAAACCTCTAGCCCATCCAAGCCTTATGTGGACCCACACATCCTTTCATGAAGACAAGGATGATGGTTTGCCATCTCAGGCCTTCTCACTACATGTCGATTCTGTACTAGCACTCATCCCATATGTGAGGCACAATTATCTTACTTAGTGATTCATTAACAACACTCTAATATACTATTAGGTTATCACTTATTAGACTCACTTTCGATGGGTTACCCAGCAGCCACTTTGGGCGCGGCCCCCAATCGAAATCCACTTTCCCATACGACACTAGACTATACTCAAATGAACTTGATAAATGAAGTAACACACAAGGTCAAGCAAATAGAGTTCAAAATGGATGGAACAACCATTTGGTCAAACATGACTTCATATGAAGTGCACTAACAGATGATACTCTAACTAGAGCCCTGGCCAACTATGGTCAATCACCAAACATCATTCGACACCCGCATAAAGGATATGACCAAAATAACACCATAACAAAACAACAGTCAAACTTGAGACTAAAGATAGAAACAGGTGCCCCAAATCAATCCATACGACAGGGTCCAATCCAACAAATCAAGGCTTGCCATTACTTAAGCAAAAACGAATACAGAAATGAAACTTGCATAGGCAACAATTGGTAGATACAATCTCTTTCCAAATTGGTTTAAACATAAAATGTCGATCAAGTTTTCTAAATGATCTAAGTTAGATTGTATTTATCTACCTCAACTAGGTACAGATCATTCTTGGTTTTCTAACTCTCTAAGGTTCATTAGCATCGAACATACATAAATACGCCATTATGAGTTCTTAAACCAAGTTCATGTGAATATAATTAAATAACCATTAACCAACTAAATATGATATTACTCTACAAATAAAACATCATTGTCATGTTGGTTTGAAAATAATTGCCCAAGTTCATCTTTCCAGAACCAAGTTAAACTTTTTCGATTAAGGAAATCTACATTTAAAAGAACCAAAAATATGCAAGCTTTTCCCAAATCCACAAAATTACTTCCTTACGTACATATAGAAAAATACTAAAATTAACTATTAATTAATGTATATATTTATCAATCCACAATTAATTAAATATAACAAATTAATAATTAATAACGAAAAATTAATAAATCAAGTATTTAATTACAAAAATATGCATAATAATAAAATAAGATTTGAATATTAATTAATGAATATTTGACATTATACAATTATTTAATAACAAATTATTCATGAATTATTAATTAATGCCAAATTTAATCATAATTAAAAAAATATGTTTAAAACTTAACCTTTATTTAAAATATTAAATTATATATATATATATATATTTGCATTAAAAATATATATATATTAAATTTTTTTTTATAATTTTCTAAATTGAAAAAGAGACGGGGGGGGTACCCATGTGGACCCCATGGTAGCTCACACTACCATTGGTAGCACTGCTACCAAATGGTAGCAAGCGGCTACCATTGGTAGCTTGCTACCAAATGGTAGCAACTGCTACCCTGCGTGCTACCTCCCCGTGGTGGGGGTTTATCCCCGCCACGCAGGTTATTTTATTTTATTTTATTTATTTTATATATTTTAAAAAAAATTTACTTGCTGTGAAATACACACAATAAAAAAAACTAGTCTCCCAGAGACTTAAAAGAAAGTAATTTTCTTTTTCAGAAAGCATGAGTTTTTTTTTAAAATTTCCATTTACAGAATAACCCGGAAGATGAAAATTTCTTTCAATCAGACACCATCTTGGCGAGATAAGATTGATTTACACATATTTAACATCAAATCCGCCAAAACCCCAAACTAAATTCAATTTAAAAACTTGAACATGAAACCTTCAAAGGAGTTAAATAAATTTTTTTATCAAGAACAACCAAACCCCCAAAATTTGTTCTATTTATTCATTTATCTTTTTTTTTACCAAGTTTATAGAGAGCAATCCAAAATTCAATCTGGAGATTGGAAAGGGAGCAAGGAGGATTTAATTTCATAAATTAATCTACAACTTCTTTCATTTTCCCCAAATAAATGAGATCTTCAACAATACAACCAAATTCCTTCCAAAAAAAACAAACAAACAACTCTGATAAACAAGGAAATCAAAGTTATAAACCATAATCTTACCGCATATAGCAATCCTGGAAAAGATTTAGTAAGGAGCCCAACCTCCAGGCTCAAGAAATTCCTTCCTTTGACAAAACCCCCAAATTTTTCATCCAAAAATATTTTCCAAAAAAAATCAACCTCCCATATTTTTCCAAAAACCTAGGTTAAATGGGAGAAGTTTGACCAAAATTTTCTTTTTTGGAATTAAAATATTTTATTTAAAATAATTCTCAAAAAATCATTCTTTTAAACTATATCAATAAATTAAACTTGCTTTTCAGTTTAAAATTGATTTTTTTCAAATAACTAAAATTAACCTTTCTATTTCAAAGAAGCCAACAAGATTAAATTAATTCTATTTCAATTAAATTTAAATCTTTCTTTTCATAAGCATAAATAGAATAATTTGACATTAAAATTAACCATTTAATTGAACTTGCTACCA